>NC_042624.1:44091411-44408689 GCF_901001135.1 Rhinatrema bivittatum | reverse complement strand
GCTGGGCACCTATTATCATGTATGGTGGCTGTAAGTTCACTTTAAATGAACTTCGCCGTCCCCGGCCTGCGACTGAAGACCTGCGCGACCGGCGCCCAAGCCCCGCCGGGGGAAGGTCAGGTCAGTGCCCGCCTTCCACTCCGGGGAGGCCCCAGCGCCAGCCGCGCTCGATTCCTCCTAAAAAAGAAAAAAACCTGTAAAAAAGAAAGGCAGCCCACAGCGACAAGGCCCGCCCACGGGAAGCCCTTCGACCCAATCAGGGTCAGCCCGGCGGACCTTCAAATCTTCGCGCTCCGAGGCACCATCTCCCTTTCTTTGCCGTCCCCGGCCCGCGACTGAAGACCTGCGTGACCGGCGCCCAAGCCCCGCCGGGGGAAGGTCAGGTCAGTGCCCGCCTTCCACTCCGGGGAGGCCCCAGCACCAGCCGCGCTCGATTCCTCCTAAAAAGAAAAAAACCTGCAAAAAAGAAAGGCAGCCCACAGCGACAAGGCCCGCCCACAGGAAGCCCTTCGACCCAATCAGGGTCAGCCCGGCAGACCTTTAAGCCCCATTCGTCTAGGCGTCGCGCGCCAAAGGAGCGCGACAAAGGGGCCTGCCCCTTTGTGCGCCCCTTCGTGCAGCCCCTGAGGATCGTGGACTGAACAGACTGTATCCCTCTGCAACGCGTCTTCCTCATCTACGAACTCTCCGAAGCATTTGACTAGACCGGACAGCAATCTACATCTTAAAGCACCCTGCCCCCCTTAAGGATAGCAACTACCTACTCTCTCCAGCCGACATCACTTGCTTGCCACAGCCTGCCACAGCCTTCTTCAAAATGTCTCCATCTTTCCCAATCCCAATCCTCCCTCATTGTCCACCTCCCAAAGGAAACTCAACTCGACAGTCCCATCTCCATAACCTTAAATCACTCTCCCCAATCATGATCTCTCCTATTACCCAACTGCTAGGCTTCACACTATTCTCATTAACCTTATTCAATGCTCAATCCCTAACCAAGAAATCAGTAATACTAAACGACTATCTCATCGATGTGAAACCGGATATATGCGCAATAACTGAGACCTGGCTCAAACCTTCAGACACTGCAATAATTAACCAACTACCCACAGTGACATACGACTTCTTCTCCATCCCACGCCAAGGGAAAAAAAAAAAAGGAGGAGGAATCCTCCTAGCTACAAAAAAAGACCTCAGATTCACTCAGCACTCCTACAATTCTGACTCTAAACTCGAAATCGGCTTCTTCTCATCAGACAAACTCCAAATTTTACTTGTCTACGCTCCTCCAGGTGTCCTGGAAACAGACCCATCTCCTCTGGTCGAACTAACCACCTCCCTCATCAAGCTGGACGCCCCAGCTATAATCTTAGGAGATTTCAACTTGCACGTCGACAACTCCATACTATCACCCAACTGCGAAGCCTTACTCACAGCATTCAACTAGTTAACAAACCCACACACAAAGCCGGCCACACGTTAGACCTCATCTTCGTCAACACTGCAATCAAAACTGTTCAACACACCAGTTGCACGAAGGTCCCTTGGTCAGATCATTCCCTCATAACAACTTCATTCTCAATAAAAGATATCAGTACATCTCGCATACCCTCTCCCTGCTTCACTTACAGGAAAACATGCTCCACAGAAGATCTTAGCAATCACTTATCTACACATCTCCCCCAAGTAGACTTCACCACGCCGAACTCAGCTCTTCAATCTTGGAACAACATCACGGAATCTATTGCCAACAAGCTATGCCCTCTAACAACAAAAAAACCTCACCCAAATTCCTCCAAAAGACAACCATGGTTTACCCTAGAGCTAAGAAAACTTAAACTACTGCTAAGACAAAATGAGGCTAAATGGCGTAAAAACCCATGCACCATCACTCTATCTATCTACAAATCAACTCTTCATCAATACAAATCCAACACTCTAAGATCCAAGAGGAACTATTACGCATCCAAGATTCACGACCTAGTATTTGACGCTAAAGCCCTCTTTAGCTACGTTTCCAACCTTACTCAAATAAACCCTCCAGAAATTGCTCACAACCAAGCCGAATCTAAAGCGGAAGAACTAGCACTATTTTTTAGCAACAAAATCAGCAAACTACTAACTCAGCTCCCTCCTAACACCATCTCTCCATCAACACCACCTCAGACCTCCTTCAACAATACTCGCCTAGAAGAACTGGAACTCACTTCCTCCATCGAGATCCAAGGCATTCTTCGGAAAATGAAACCATCCTCTCACCCATCGGATCACATCCCCACGAAACTGCTTCTATCAATTCCTGACTCCATCTCCAAATCCCTGTCAGACATCATAAATTGCTCAATAAAACAAGGATCTTACCCAGATGACCTCAAACTGGCCTCTCTCAAACCACTACTCAAGAAACCAAATCTGGATCCCAATGACCCAAACAACTACCGACCGATCGCTAACCTCCCCTTCATAGCCAAGATCATGGAGAAACTGGTGAACACCCGACTCTCAAACTATATTGAAGAAAATAATCTCCTATTCCCATCACAATACGGATTCCGCAAAACATGAAGCACGGAGTCCCTCCTCATTTCCATGACAGATTACCTCATCCTGGGCCTTGATAAAGGACAAGCCTTCCTTCTGATCCTACTGGACCTTTCGTCAGCCTTTGACACCGTTAATCATTCCCTTCTCATTAACCAGTTAGCCTCCATAGGGATATCAGGCACAGCACTCTCTTGGTTCATATCCTTTCTCAGCAATAGAGGATACAAGGTCAAGATACAGAACAAAGAATCCTCACAACACCCCTCATCAGTTGGAGTCCCACAGGGGTCTTCCCTGTCGCCTACTTTATTTAACTTATACCTTCTACCATTATGCCAACTTCTCACCGACCTCAACCTCAAACATTTCCTCTATGCGGATGATATCCAGGTCCTGATCCCCATCAAGGATTCCTTCGCTAAAACCCTGGCTTTCTGGGATACATGCCTCCAAAAAATTAAACTCCTTCTCACCAGCCTAAACCTGGTACTAAATTCTTGCAAAACAGAACTACTGCTCATCGCCCCAGAGAACAGCACCATCGCCTCTACTCAGCAAGCCACACCAACAATCACACAAGTGAGAGACCTAGGAGTCCTAATTGATAATCGCCTGAATTTCAAAGCCACCATCAACAAAACCACCAAAGACTGTTTCTACCAACTACAAGTGCTGAAAAGAACTAGACCTCTTTTCCACGCCCAAGACTTCAGAACCATTCTGCAAGCAATCATATTCTCAAAATTAGACTATTGTAACACCATCCTACTTGGCCTTCCTGCTTCTTACACCAAACCGCTTCAGATGGTGCAAAATGCAGCTGCTCGAATTCTGACAAATACCAGGAGAAGGGATCATATAACCCCCATACTAAAGAGCCTCCACTGGTTACCTATCCACTTTAGAATAATATACAAGGCCATTCTTACCACATACAAAAACATCCATCTACTGGCTCCCATTGACCTACAGATCCCTCTCCAACTACATAAATCGACAAGACCGACAAGAGATGCTTACAAGGGAACACTACAGGTACCGCGGTCCAAATCTACCAGACACAGCATGCTAAGGGATCGGGCGTTCTCTACAGCCAGTCCAACATTATGGAACTCCATCCCCCTAATCTCAGACTGGAACCATGCTTATCAACCTTCAAAAAAAGACTAAAGACCTGGATATTCTTACAAGCATTCCCGGACTCCAATTGATTTAACAACTCAACGTCATCCCTCAACTCCATCCACTATCGTTAGCCTTTTTTGAATTAATAATCTGTCCTTTCTCTTCCTTCTTCGCCAAGTTCTAGTCTCCCTGTTAAATGTAACTGCATTTTTCCGCACCATTGTTATAGTTAATGTTTTACTTTGCACCCCTGTTCTATGTGAACCAGCATGATGTGATTGCTATCTCGAATGCCGGTATATAAAAATCCGAAATAAATAAAATAAAAAATAAAATAAATCACTATTGGCCTGTGGTCATATCATGGGCCTCTACTATTCTCCAAGTCACGTTAAACGTGCAACCATGGCACGTGTTATTAAACCTTCCTGTATCAGAACTGAATAAGGAGCAACAACGGCTCGTACAACAGATCTTTATAGCTGCTCGTTCAGAGCTGGCCAGGTCCTGGAACAAAAGTTACCTTCCTAGCTTAGCCCAAGTACAATCCAGACTTCATACCTATTATCAGCTGGGCAGGCTCACTGCCGTACATCAAAATCACTTGGGTGCATTCCATAAGATCTGGGGCTCCCCTAGCCGGTGGCTTGAGACCGTACAACAATGTTAATTTTGAATGCCTGGATGATTACACCCCTTGAGTATAGTTGCGATTATATTGGAGCACATGACAGAGAAGGCCTTTTGTGAATTATTTTATTAGCCTACCTGTGAGACTTTTACTTGTATTAACATACAGAAATGTTTCAGCCTGTTCATTTTGTTTCTTTCTGTGCATAGGATATTGTTTTTATTCATTATGATGCCTCGTTGTCGGGAGGGGGGAGGGGGGGAGGGTTTGGGAATTAAATCTATAAACACCTGACCAGTGGGTCTCGCTCTTATGTTACGCTTTTACTGCAGTATATATGTCATCTATGTTCTGCTTCTCTTTTGATACTGTTGTGTTGTGGTTTACTACTGAGTCAATAAAAATCTTTAAAAACAAAAAAACAAAAAAAATGAGTTTTAGCATGGATTCATTGTAATGCTCTTTATTACACACAGACAGATTCTCGGGCAGATTTTAAAAGCCCTGCTCGCGTAAATCCCCCCGGATTTACACAAGCAGGGCCCTTGTGCGCCGGTGCGCCTATTTTGCATAGGCCGCCGGCGCGCGCAGAGCCCCGGGACGCGTTTAGGTCCCGGGGTTTTTTGAAGGGAGCGTGTCGGGGCGTGTCGGTGGCGGGACCGGATGACGCGGCGTTTCGGGGGCGGGAAGCGGCGTTTCAGGGGTAGGACCGGGGGCGTGGCGCCGGCCCGGGGGCGTGGTCCAGGCCTCTGGACCAGCCCCCGGGTCGGATGACGGCGCGCCAGCAGTCCGCTGGCGCGCATAGATTTACGTCTGCTTCTCGCAGGCGTAAATCTAGGGACAAAGGTAAGGGGGGGGTTTAGATAGGGCCGGGGGGTGGGTTAGGGAGGGGAAGGTGAGGGGAGGGGGATTTCGGAGCGGCCTCGGAGGGAACGGAGGCAGGCTACGCGGCGCGGCGCGCAGGCTGCCCAAAATCGGCAGCCTTGCGCGCGCCAATCCAGGATTTTATAAGATACGTGCGGCTATGCGCGTATCTTTTGCTTGCGCCTGCTGCGCGAATAAAAGTATGCGATCGCGCTTTTTAAAAAAATCTACCCCTCTGTCTCTAAGGAGGTCCTTCTGCATTTTTGTTAAAATTCTTTTTGATCCAGCAGTTTTATCCTGCTCCAGCTATCTTGGAACCCCCCTCAGTGTTGGGTTAGAGCATTATGGGCTTGAGTTCACAACTACCTGGGAGGGGGTTGGTTTATACCCCCCTCTCACTTTAGTTCAGCTGTCACTGTTGAGCTCCCCTGTATCTCAGCTCCCTTCAGAGCATGTCCGTGTGGGTGCTGAAGCCAGCCAGTAGGTGTTGAAGAATGAGGGCTAAAAACCTCCTCTCCTGAGGTTGTGAGCACTGGCTCCAGACCAGGCTAGGGAGCAGGGTCCTGACACAGGAATCCAAGTCCATGTCTTCCAAATGGCAGCAGGTAGCCACCAAGCTAGCCTCTACCTGATATTTTTTTTTTCTTAAATAGAAGATCTTTTTGTATTTACAAGATTCCCTAGTTTAAAACTGAGATTACCTGCTGGAAATATTTGGGACCCAGTAGTTTGGTGTAACACTGCGGTCTCACTTTCAAAGAGCAAGGAAATGCATTCCTGGCTGCCCCAGGCACTGTGCTTCGTTCAGCACCTCGCTATCACTGGCATGTCACTGCTTCGTCAAACTGCAAAACCAAACCCAAAACATCCAGCGGAAAAACTGCCCACATTCTGACTCCCTGTACAAATATTGTCCACAGATTTTCACAGTTAGTGGGAAATTCCCTGGGCATATCTGATAATAAACATATTCAGCTACTTTTGACTGGTTTACTAATGCTGGACTGCGTGTGTATAGCATTTCCCCACTTTCAAAGGTGTAATAGCCTGGCACATGAACATTGTTTTTGCTTCCTTTAGCTGATAGACGTATCTGCATTAATTATTTTAATCTTTGGGGTATTTTTTAATATCTAGTGACCCTTATTTTTTTGTCTAGGGATGCCTGAAAGGAGCAATTTTCTTTCTTTCTTTCTTTTGTGTTGGTTTTTTTTTTTTTGACCCAGCAATTTCCTACTGCTCTTTTGAGTTTGCTGCTCAGTTTGGATGAGGGCTGAGATCTAGTGTCATGGGTCTTCATTCTCAACCAGGGCCGGTGTTTCCATCGATGCAAACTATGCAGTTCACCTAGAGCAGCAAAAGCCCAGCAGCGTGTGGCCTAGCGAGGGGCTGTGCCGGAGCCAATACTGCCAAAGAAGGGAGGGCTGTGCTGGAGCTGCCATCAATAGGCAAGTTGAGGGGTGGGGGGTGCATGTTCTAAGGTTCACTTAGGGGGCCAAATACTCTTGCACCGCCCTTGCCTAACTTTGCATGTATGTTTTAGCACAACAATGGAGTGCAGCCAGTTTTAACCAGGTAAGTCACTATTTACCTGGGTAAAGGGTTTTGAAAACTGTCCTCTAAGAGGCTGATATTTGTCTGGCTAGATTCGGGACTATAGCAGACAAAGCCTGAGTTTTACATATCCCGCCCTGCTGAATGGCTAAGCTTTAGCCGGGTAAGTCATTGCCTGCCTAAAACTCAGATGAAAAGGTGAAAGTCACTCAGTTCTATCAGAATTCAGCCAAGTGGATCAGTTTTGGAGACTCGGGAGGTGAGGATTTGGCCAACGTCTTTTTTTTTTTTTAAGGTTGGGGATGGGGGGGATTGGCACCTGTTTGGCATAGTAAGGGTTTTATCAAGTGGTAAAGCAGGGGTCAGGAACCTATGGCTCGGCAGCCAGATATGGCTCTTTTGATGGCTGCATCTGGCTCGCAGACAAATCTTTAATAAAAAAGTAAAAATCTAACAAAATCCCCCACCCTCCTGATGCCCCCCAAGACCTCCAAAATTAATTTACTACAACCCCCACCCTCCTGACCCCCCCCCCAAGACCTGCCAAAAGTCCCTGGTGGTCCAGTGGGGGTCCGGGAGCGGTCCGGGAGCGATCTCCTGGACTTGGGCTGTCGGCTGCCAGTAGTCAAAATGGCGCCGACGGCCCTTTGCCCTCACTATGTCACTGGGGTCGACCAATGGCGGCGGTAGCCCCTGTGACATAGTAAGGGCAAAGGGCCGTCGGCTGCCAGTAATCAAAATGGCGTTGACGGCCCTTTGCCCTTACTATGTCACAGGGGCTACCGCCGCCATTGGTCGAACCCAGTGACCTAGTGAGGGTAAAGGGCCGTCGGCGCCATTTTGACTACTGGCAGCCGACAGCCCAAGTCCAGGAGATCGCTCCCGGACCCCCGCTGGACCACCAGGGACTTTTGGCAGGTCTTGGGGGGGTCAGGAGGGTGGGGGTTGTAGTAAATTAATTTTGGAGGTCTTGGGGGGCGTCAGGAGGGTGGGGGGTTGTAGTAAATTAATTTTGGAGGTCTTGGGGGGTGTCAGGAGGGTGGGGGTTTTTGTTAGATTTTTACTTTTTTAATTAAAGATTTGTCTGCGAGCCCTGGACACCCGCTGGATCACCAGGGATTTTTGGCAGGTCTTGGGGGGGGGGGGGGTTTAGGAGGATGGGGGGTTGTAGTAAATTAATTTGGCAGGTCTTGGGGGCGTGAGGAGAGTAGGGGGTTGTAGTTAGTATGGCTCTCACAGAATTACATTTTAAAATATGTGGCGTTCATGGCTCTCTTAGCCAAAAAGGTTCCCGACCCCTGTGGTAAAGTAACCCAGATAACTTTATCCAGGGAATTTTAGCCAAGTACATTCAGCAGGAGAATATCCTGACTAGTATTAACTTTATCCAGCTAACTTCCCACTCATCGTACCAGTGAATATTAATCTCCAAGGGGGCAGATCTAAGGGGCAACCCGGCGAGAACAAATCTACGCCCGATATTATAACATGCACGCACTGCCGCGCGCATGTTATAAAATCCAGGGTTGGCACACACAAGGGGGTGCACAATTGTGCAACTTGCGTGCGCCGAGCCTCGCAGAAATCGGAGCGGCCTCGGAGGGAATTTTCCTTCTGCCTTCCCCTCCCTTCCCCTATCTAACCCGCCCCCCAGCCCTATCTAAAAAAAAACCCCTACCATTATCGTTGAAGTTACGCCTGCCTCTGGGCGTAACTTGCGCGCGCCGGCTGGCTGCCGAGGTGCCATCTCCCGGCATGGCGGCTGTTCTGGAGGCCTCGGTCCCGCCCCAGAACGCCCCTTTTTTGAAGCCCTGGGACATACGCACATCCTGGGGCTTGCGCGCGCCGCCGATCCTATGCAAAATAGGCTCGGTGCGCGCAGGGGCAGATTTTCTCGGTTTACGCGCGTAGCCTTTGAAAATGTGCCCCTTAGCGTTCATATTCTCCATATATGATGTTTTTCCCAAGGCAAAAATAAGACATGGGATAGATGCCCAATTCAAATCTTTTGAAACGATTCATTTCTTCTTTTGATCTGGCAGTTTCCACCTGCTTTTTTATATTTCCAGCTCAATCAGAACCAGTCCTGGGTCTAGCACCATGAATCTTCATTTGCAACTATCCAAGGAATTTTTCCACTTGTTTGTATCCCTTCCCAACTTATATTTAGTGCAGTCATTACAGTGATAGCCTTGGGCCTGGAACTATGCACTATGCATTAGGGCTTCTTCCAGAATCCTGCAGTCATGGGCCCTGAATTTGGCCACTAGGAGTTGAGTTATGACCATGATTCCCTTCCCCCAGAGATTGTGAACACCACAACAGCATCCCCAGCCCTGTCTAAGTGGAAGTCCCAAGCTAAAGATTGAATCAGAGCCCATCCACATGGCAGTACACAGCACTTACCATCTGAGACACCAGGACAGTCCAAGGCCATTCATTTTTGTATCTGCTTTCCTCAACAGATAGCTATTCTCTGCCTTAATAAAGTCCCTAATTTCTTCATGTATATCACTATTTCCTCACAGAAAATTGCCATTCAAAGGGAGCGAGGAGGATCCAGGTTAAAGTATTCAGGAAGGGAGAGAGAAGACCATAGATAGAGGAAGTAAGAACTAGAGAGGGGTCAGCACTGGGATTTGTGGAACAGAGAGGAAGATCAGGCCTCATTGTGGGTGGAGGGAAGACTGAGAGAGTACAGGGGATTGGAATTGATGCAAACTGAATCTCAGGAGTAAGAGGGAGCAGAGAGAGACAGGACATGGAGCTAGAGAGGAAATTGAAGATAAAAAAAGAAACATTACCAGAGTTGGCAGAAAAAAGGGATTGAAGCCAAGGGAGAGGTGGTAGGGAAGGAGCTTGAGTTAGGGAAGGGATGAGAGGCAAAAGAAAGTAGATGAAGGATGGGGAAGGGTGAAAACAGAGTGGAAATGTGGGAGTAGGTGAAAGACAAAGAGGGAACACAGAGAAGAAGATCATCTTGCTGGTGGCTGAGGAAGATCAGTAAGTATTGCTCTGGGAAATTTTAGAACTTAAAAAGTTTTGTGGGAGGTAACCTATTGGGGTATATTCTTTAGTGTTTGTTATAAAAATCAAGTTCAAAAGGTAGGAAATAGCTTAGAGTTTGTGTGTTTGATATAAAAAGCAAGCCAAACAGTAGGTAATAGCTTAGGGGCGGATTTTCAGAGCCCTGCTCGCGTAAATCCGCCCAAAACCGGGCGGATTTACGCGAGCAGGGCCCTGCGCGCCGGGAAGCCTATTTTACATAGGCCTCCCGGCGCGCGCAGAGCCCCGGGACTCGCGTACGTCCCGGGGTTCTCGGAGGGGGGCGTGTCGGGGGGCGGGGCCGGAGCGCGCGGCGTTGCGGGGGCGTGTCGGCAGCGTTTTGGGGGCGGGTACGGGGCGTGGCCACGGCCCGGGGGTGTGGCCGCGCCCTCCATACCCGCCCCCAGGTCGCGGCCCTGCGCGCAGCAGGCCCGCTGGCGCGCGGGGATTTACGTCTCCCTCCGGGAGGCGTAAATCCCCCGACAAAGGTAACGGGGGGGTGTAGACAGGGCCGGGTGGGTGGGTTAGGTAGGGGAAGGGAGGGTAAGGTGAGGGGAGGGCAAAGGAAAGTTCCCTCCGAGGCCGCTCCGATTTCGGAGCGGCCTTGGAGGGAACGGGGGGAGGCAGCGCGGCTCGGCGCGCGCAGGCTATACAAAATCGATAGCCTTGCGCGCGCCGATCCAGGATTTTAGTGGATACGCGCGCCTCCGCGCGTATCTACTAAAATCCAGCGTACTTTTGCTTGAGTCTGATGCGCAAGCAAAAGTAGGCTGTTCGCGCGCCTCTTAAAATCTACCCCTTAGAGTTTGAGTGTGTTGTCTTTCCTTCCTTCCCACCTCTCTCCAACCAACCCCTAACTCATCCTTTGATTTATAGGCAAGAGACACTTTCACATTAAACATCAATAATCCTTTTATCTCAAACACAAGACTGCCCCAGCCCTTATCAAGAGTTTAATTATCCTGTTGCAGGTCACTACCAGATTAATACTGAATATACCAATACATTTAAAAGACTCTTATTTATACATTCCTACTCAGCAAGCTAAACTTAGTTAATTTTAGGCCCCCCTTTTTTACCCACTGGTGAGAGGTTGTATGTATGCACCCTGTGCAAATAGCTCCTGGATCTCAGAGAATGAGTATGATGCTAAAGTGGCAGATCTGGAGGAACTGAAGCAGACAGTGAGGTATATAGATGAGACCTTCAGGGTCATACTAGCCAAGTCCATTCTGGTAGCTCCGGTGCTGTCTTGGAGGAGGAAGGTCTCCTGGTCAGAGAGCATTATCCTGTGCAGCAGAAAGTGATCCTGTAGCAAGGACCTGCTTTCAAGCTGATGCATTGTCCTCATACTAAGGATGTGTCTCCCAGGGCTACTGCCCAGGAGGGAAGGGTGAGGTTGCCGTCATAGTTGGTGATTACATTATTAGGAATGTAGAGCTGGGTGGCTGGTGGACACGAGGAAGATCTGGTAACTTGCTTGCCAAGTGCAAAGGTGACAGACATCCCACATCACCTAGATAGGATTTTAGAGAGTGCTGGGGAGGAGTCAGCTGTGTGGTACATGTGCGCACCACTGACAAGAAAATGTGGGAAGGAGGTTCTGGAAGCTAAATTTATGCTTTTAGGTAGAGAGCTGAAATCCAGAACCTTCAGGGTAGCATTCTCTGAAATGCTCAGGTCCCCAAAGGCAGGCAGAGCTCTGGAATCTCAATGTGTGGAAGAGACGATGGTGCAAAGAAAATGGATTCAGTTTTGTAAGGAATTGTGGAACCTTCTGGGGCAGGGGGAGTCTTTTCCCAAACGGATGGGTGCCACTTTAACCAGGGTGGTACCAGGCTGCTGGTGCTAACCTTTAAAAAGGTAATAGAGCAGCTTTTTAACTAGAACAAAGGGGAACGCCTAGAGTCACTCAGCAGTGCATGGTTCAGAGGGTGATGTCTTCGTAGGATACTAATGAAGCAGAAGAATTAGGGCATCCCAAAAGAGAGGTTCCATTAAAAGCAAAAGTAATCCATGTGCCTATAAGTAAATAATTGCCTAAGTTAAAAGATTCCAAATTATCCTTGTCAACTGAAAAGCAGGTTGTTATGACAAACAAAAAACTCTTTGAAATGTCTTTATGCTATTGGCAGAAGTCAGTAAGATAGGAGAGTTAGAATGTATAGCAGTGAATGGGGTAGCAGTGAACTTGGGGTAGATTTTAAAAGGAGCATACGCGGCGTACATGTGCGCACTACCCGGTGCACACACATGTATGGCCAATTTTATAACATGCGCGTGCAGGCCTCGGAGGGAACATCCCTACCCCCACTCCACCTTCCCTTCCCTTCCCCTACCTCCCCTGCCCTTTCCCCCTACCTTATTTTTTTTCTTTCTTTTATTACTAAACTTACTTCAGCCCTGGGGATGAAGGTGCACGCGCCGGCCAACTGCCGGCATGCGATCCCCGGCACAGCGGCAAATATGGTCGCTGTGCCGGAAACCTGACCCCGCCCCCTGGACCGCCCCTTCCCGCCCATGCCCCGCCCCCTCACCGCCCCTTTTTGCAAGCCCCGGGGAATTACACGCATCCCAGTGCTTTACACGCATCACCGGGCCTTTTTAAAATAGGCCCGGCGCACATAGACCCGGTTACGTGCGTATCCCTTTTAAAATCCGGCCCACCATTGACATCTCAGAGACATGGCGGAAGGAGGATAATCAATGGAATAGTGCTATACCAGGGTATAAATTATAGGAGGGGTGGCGCTTTCTGTCCAACAGAATAAAGATTCTGCAAGAGACTAAATGTGCAACATAATCTTTATGGGTAGAAATCCCATGTGTGTTGGGAAAGAGTATAGTAATAGATACTTCTGTCCACCTGGCCAAAATGATAAGACGGACGATGAAATGCTAAGAGAAATTAGGGAAGCTAACCAAATTGGTAGTGCAGTAATAATGTAAAATTTCAATTACCCAAGTATTGTCTGGGTGAATGTATCATCGGTACACGCTAGAGAGATAAAGTTCCTGAATGGAATAAAAGACAGCTTTATGGTTCAGGAACCGATGAGAGAGGGAGCAATTTTAGATTTAATTCTTAGTAGAGAACAGGATTTGATGAGAGAGGTAACAGTGGTGGTGCCGCATGGCAATAGTGATCATAATATGATCAAATTTGAATTAATGCCAGGAAGGGGGATAGTAAGCAAATCCATGGCTCTAGCACTAAACTTTCAAAAGGGAAACTTTGATAAAATGAGAAAAATAGAAAAAAACTGAAAGGTGCAGCTGCAAAGGTTTAGAGTGAACAATAGGTGTGGAAATTGTTAAAAAAAATATCATCCTAGAAGCGCAGCCCCAATGCATTCCAAACATTAAGAAAGGTGGAAGGAAGGTAAAACGATTACCGGCATGGTTAAAAGGTGAGGTGAAAGAGGCTATTTTAGCCAAAACATCTTTCTTCAAAAATTGGAAGAAGGATCCAACAGAAGAAAATAGGAAAAAGCATAAACATAGGCAAGTTAAATGTAAAACATTGATAAGACAAGCTAAAAGAGAATCTGAATAGAAGTTGGTCATAGAGGCAAAAACTCATAATAACTTTTTAAAATATATCTGAAGGAAGAAGTCTGCAAGGGAGTGAGTTGGACAGATGATCGAGGGGTTAAAGAGGCATTTAGAGAAGATAAGGCCATTGCAGAAAGACTAAATGAATTCTTTGCTTCAGTGTTTACTGATAAGGATATTGGGGAGATGCCGGTTCCAAGACAGTTTTCATGGGTGACGATTCAGATGAACTGAACCAAATCACAGTGACCCTGGAAGAGTAGGCCAGATTGACAAACTGAAGAGTAGCAAATCACCCAGGATTCTGAAAGAACTAAAAAAAATGAAATTTCAGACCTATTATAAGTAATTTTTAAGCTATCATTAAAATCTTCCATTGAACCTGAAGAGTGGAAGGTGGCCAATGTAACCTCAGTGTTTAGAAAGGGATCCAGAGGTGATCTGGGAACTATAGACCAGTGCTCCTGACTTCAGTGCCAGGAAAAATCATGGTAACTATTGCAAAGAATAAAATTACAGAGCATATAGACAGACATGGTTTAATGTGACACAGACATGGATTTACCCAAATGCAATCTTGCCTCACAAATCTGCTACATATTTTTGAAAGGGTGAATAAACATATGGATAACGTTGAACCCGTAGATGAGTTGCATTTGGATTTTCAGAAGGCGTTTGACAAAGTCCTTCATGAGAGGTTTCTAAGAAAACTAAAAAGTCAGGGGATAGGAGGTAATGTTCTTTCATGGATTACAAATTGTTTAAAAGAAAGGAAACAGAGAGTAGGATTAAATGGTTTATTTTCACAGAGGAAAATACTAAATAGTGGAGTGCCTCAGGGATCTGTACTTGAACTGGTACTTTTTAATATATTTATAAATGATCTGGAAAGGGATCAAATTTGCAGATGATACAAAATCTTTCAGAGTAGTTAAATCACAAGCTTATTGTGATAAATTGCAGGAGGACCTTGTGAGATTGGAAGATTGGGCGTCCATATGGCAGACAAAATATAATGCGGACAAGTGCAAGGTAGGGAAAAATAACCCATGCTGTGGATATACAATGTTAGATTCCATATTAGGTTCTGTCACCCAGGAAAGAGATCTGGGTGTCACAGTATGTAAACACTGTGAAAGAAAATAGTCATAGATGGGACAGTGGTAGGGTGGGGATAAGAGAAAGGGGAAAGAATACCTGGGAGAAGTTAAAGGGGGAGAGAATGCCTGGAAAGAGGGGAAGATGTCGGGAGGGAGGATGAGAGGGGAGAGAATGAATGAGAATGCATGGAAGGAGAGAGGAAAGAAGGGAGGGGGAGAAGAAAGAGAAAATATCTGGAGGAAGAGTGAAAAGAGGAGAAGGCCTGAAGGGGAAGGTGGGGGTGAAGGGGGAAGAGAATGTCTGGGGAAGGGGCACCGTTTGCCCTAGAGTTTACCCTGGGTGGGAGGATTTAAATTTTTTGGAGTGGTTTCTTCAGGCTTTTAGTCCACTTTGCTGAGATCCATATAAAAGAGAAGTTAGAAACCTATGCCCTATCCATGGATGTAACATAAATTATATCCTAAAACTGGACTGGTCAGAAGATCAAAAAGGAGCAGGTTGAGGACCACTGATCTAAATCTCAGCTGGTGCTAATGGCAACAATTTATTTTTATGAATGGATCTAAAACTAAATAGAGATAAACAGGGGAAGAGGAAGGGCTCGGAAGTTACTTCCATCTGTGTCCTTCTGTTCAAAATCCCAGGATAGTAGAAGAGGCTTTTGGAAAATGTGAGGAGTCTATGGGAGTGAAGAGTCGAGAAGTACTTTTGGGAAGTTCTGTTAAATAAGGGGAAGCCAGCCGTACATAGATTAAAGAAGATTGTTTATTGTGATGTTGCTAAATCTTCAGCTTTTCTGTGGATGCCTGTGAACCCATGATTAAAATCAGTGTCTTTTAATATCCCTTGGGTTTTTTTTGTATATTTCTGACTGCTGAAAATCCCAGAAATGAAAGTTCCAAGCGTTTGAGGAAAGTAATTCAATCTATTTTATTTGCATAAAAAATACCAAAAAAAGTAACCAGAGACCGATGATTATACATGACCCGGTTTATGAGTGTGAGTACCTAATCAGCTCCGCACTTACGGGTGTTATGATAGCCTTTAACATTGCTTCTTTGATGTCTGCACAATAAGTAATATCAGTTCTAGACGAATGCTTTCATTTTTAATATTTGCATAACAAAATATTATATAACATCACACGCATGTACAGTCCACTCCACAAAGCTCCCTTATATTCCTGTTCTAGGTGATTGATACAGGGTGACTGCTGTTTTTATCTCTGTCTTAGAATCAAATGATAAAAACGTGCGATCAACATTTTCTGTGTGAAGTAATCTGTTTTTGTTAGAGAATAAGAAAGCACAGAAAACAACCTTGGGACTCCCCTTTACTGGCAAAGTAGATACAATGCACTATTTTTTTTTTAAACTAGATCTCAGCAACTTTCAGAAGTTCAATGTAGGCTACCAATGCAAGGAATTAAAGCTTGAAACTGTGATGACTGATGCTGTGCAGTTTTACTTTCTAATGATAAAAGCATATTCTTCCTTATCACTTTTCATTTTAAGTATATTTTTCACTAACTTTTTTTTTTCTAATTTTTACTAAAAAGGAGAATGACTGGTCTGGAAACATAGTAGAAGCCTGCCCCCCCCCCCCTCCCTCCATGTTGAGAGTGAAATGGCCTGGGTGAAATCAAACGAGGTTTCATGCATTCAAGGATTAGTGATACATCATGTGGTTGATAAGTGCGGTCTCTGACTAGAAGTGAAGAGTGGGAGTGCGCCAGGCGTAGCTCAACCATGAGAAAGCTGTAACAGAAATTACAAGAACGAATGAAGCAATTCCTTCCGCTGATCTCTGGCATCAGGTCCCTCAGGAAACTCAATTGTCTTATATGCAGCTACCTGAAGATTAGTCACAGGTTTCCACAGAAGTCTGCAGCTTATCAGTCTGCGTTGTAAATGGTATCAGCACAGGGCTGAACAAACTGGGGGAGGATTCCCAGTGGAGCCATGAAGAGTAGTGAAGAAGAGGGCACAGTGGCTACCCAATCAGGAAAAAAAAATGGCTACACTGTTGTACTGAAAAGCTCAGGAGGGAGGGATCTGCCAGAGCACAGTGACATTATTGTAAGCAAACCATGGCTTTGTCCTGTTTTTCTTTTGATGGGCCAGGCAGAGGTAGCTGCTTCTGCTGTGGTGGGCTGAGTGCAGAGAACTGTGACAGCATGAGATGGAGTTTTTCTCAGCTCCTAAAACATTTTGGATGGTACCTAAGTGTTTTTAGAACATTTTCAGTCTTTACCATATGGTTTTAGGCCTGTGTGTCTGGGTGTGGAATATGTGTGTCTGTATTTGACTGGTGTGTTGTGGCCTATGCCAGGTTTTCTGTCTCTGTGTCTGTCTATGTCTGTTTGGGTGTCTTTCTCTCTGTTGTTGTGAGTGTGGGGTGTCTATATGTGTGAGCTTAACCTTTCAGAAACTGGCAGGCAGTGTGGCTACTTGTTGGGACCTTATCAGTGATTATCAGATTATAAACTCCCTGAGCTGATAATCACTGATAAGGTCCCAGGACCCACACCTCAAACACAGTCTCTTAAAGTTAAATCTTCTCATATTGTTAATTCACCTGAGGGTCCATGATTCCTTGCGTGGGGGGAAGAATAATCTTCTAGGCCCTGTGCATTGCATTTACTCAAATCACACTGTAAATTTCTTGTATACAGCACAGATGATCACTTAGGTGTAACCAGCAGCAATAATCAAGCTGGAAGCTGATATGGTTTCCAGCATAATATTTACTGATGAATAGTGAAATTGAAAGTTCTTTATATTTCTCATTTTCCATAATTTGATGTTACATTCTCAGTTCCCTGTACGTACCAGGATCAGTCCAGACTGCTGGGTTATGCCTCCCGTCCAGCAGATGGAGTCAGAGAGAAACTGAAAAGGCACCACTCATATACCCTGGTGCGCCCCCTGCGATCCTTCAGTATATCTCTGACTCCAGCAGATGAGAGAGCATAACCTGCGGTCCTGATCTCCTGTAAATTGGGAGGGGGTTTTCCCTATCAGGTTTGACTTACGATTTTCTGAGGAATCCTGTGACTGGATCAATTTAATTACAGGCCTAGTTTAACACTGATTTTCTGAGGAATCCTGTGACTGGATCAATTTAATTACAGGCCTAGTTTAACACTGTTAATAGGAGCAGTAGCAGGCAAGGCAGGGTACTGCCCTACAGCCTTTTCCCGGAGTTTCTCTCTGCCCTGCCCAGTGAGAGGAGGGGAGAATTAATCGGTGGGCCGGTCACTCTCCCTCTCCGCCTCCTGAGAAGTTTAATTCCTCGGAGAAGTTAGTCAGATGGGTATGCTACACCCTCTGCAGGCTCTATTGTATAATTGAATTGTGAGGTTTTTCATAGCTGCCGGTAGCAGCGCTATACACGTTTAAAAAAAAACAAAAAAAAACGAGGTAATTTATTTTTACTCTGCCTGCCTTACTCACTGTGGTCTCTGGAAGGGGTGGCTTGTCACCCGGCCCCTTTTCGCGCCATTTTTTTCTTCTTAAAAAAAAAAAAAAATGCCCAGAGGGTCAGTTTGTACTGCATGTGGGGAGCCGGGCCGCTGGCTCTCCCGCGAGGGCCTTTGCTCCCGGTGCCTTCCCGGGGGTGAGGGCTCCTCGCGGGGGCCAGCCGTGGCCGGGAGCTCTCCCTCACCGCGACTTGGGGCTCGGGCAGCGTCGGGCAAAACGCGGCAGTCCTCGCTGCCGGTATGAGGGAAAATTCGGCGGCCATTTTAGAAGTGCCTGATTGCGATGCCGTTTCGTCGGAGGAGGGAGAGGACCTCCCACCGCTGTCCCCACCGGACCTTAGCCCCCACAGACCCCGCGGTTTATCGGGGCTTCTAGATTTGCCACCTGTGGGAGCCAAGGGAGGTTCTTTAAAAAGACCTCATCCATTTACCTCACAATTTGTTCTTTTGCTCCATAAGGCCTATATGGAGGCCGAAGCTGAATGGGAGCAGGGTGCTCCTGCCCCAGATAAATGTGGCAAAATTTCTACTAACTTGGGAGGGGATCCAAATCCAGACCCTCCTCCTCCTCCTCCTCCTAAACCTTTACGGCATATAGCTCCGGACCCTATTTCACCGGACCCACCCGTTCCGGATTCTGGTACGGAGGTGGGGGGTACGGACCCAGCTGACCCAGTTGAAGGGGACGATCCTCTCATTCTTCGGTTATTTCATAAAGAAGAATTAGATCCCTTGATCATTCATGTTCTTCAAGAATTAAGAATTCCGGTACCCCAGATTGAAATGAATTCCCAGCCAGGGGATTTTGAGTTAGACGGGCTTGCACACCCTCACATGCTTTTCCTTTTCACAATAAACTGTTTCAGCTTGTATCCAAGGAATGGGATAATCCGGAGGCTACTCTGAGTCAGCCGCGCTATGGATAAGCTTTACCCACTCCCTGCTGATTCTTTGGAGCTCCTTAGGGTACCAAAGGTGGATTCGGCGGTCACTGCCATGGCAATTCATACCACCATCCCCGTAACTGGGGGTACGTCCCTTAAGGATCTTCAAGATCGGAAGTTGGAGATGTTGCTTAAGCGAATCTTTGAGGTTTCAGCATTGGGAGTACGGGCGGCCGTTTGCAGTTGTATGGTACAAAGGGCTACCCTTCGCTGGGTACAACAGATGTTGACATCTCAGGATCTGCCTCCGGGGGAAGCTGAGCAAGAAAACCGCATAGAATCCGCGGTGGCCTACGCCGCGGATGCCTTCTATGATCTCCTCCGCACTTCAACACGGTCTATGTCTTCAGCAGTGTCCGCACGGCGGTTACTCTGGCTGCGTCACTGGGCAGCAGACTCTTCCTCCAAGGCCCAACTCGGTTCCTTTCCTTTTCGGGGCAAACTATTATTTGGCACCGAGTTAGAAGACCTTATTCGATTTTTGGGGGAGAATAAGGTGTTCAAGCTGCCAGAGGACAAGCCGAGATTTTTTCGTACTTCGGGTAACTTTCGCGGGCGATTTCGCGGGCAGCGCCGTTTTCGATCGGGGAGGGGTTCCTCTTACGCTTCAAGACAGCCGTCTACGCGTTCCCAAGCATGGACTCCTTCCTTTCGTGGTAGAAGGCCAGCCCGCGCAGGGGCGTATCATACCTTCGCCACCTCTAAGGCGGCTCAATGAAGGGACGCAGGTCCATTCCTCCGTCCCGGAGGTCGGAGGACGACTCTCTTACTTTCGGGAGGAATGGGCCGCAATTACCACCGACCAATGGGTCCTCGACATTATAACTCACGGATACGCCTTAGATTTTGCACGGCCCCTGCGCGATTTGTTCCTTATCTCTCCCAGCGGTTCTCTGGTAAAACAACAGCGGATTGCTCAAACCCTGCAGCGGTTGCAGGCGATGGGAGCCATAGTGCCAGTACCGCCCGCCGAACAACGCACAGGCCGTTATTCCATCTATTTCATCGTTCCCAAAAAGGAGGGCACATTCCGCCCTATTCTAGATCTCAAGCGGGTCAACAAGGCATTGCGCATTCCGCGGTTTCGGATGGAAACCCTGCGCTCAGTCATCGCTGCGGTCCACAAAGGAGAGTATTTGGCTTCCTTAGATCTCACAGAGGCTTACTTGCACATAGGAATACAAGAGTTCCATCAACGATTTCTCCGCTTTATGGTCCTGGGATCTCATTTCCAGTTCTGTGCCCTTCCGTTCGGACTGGCGACCGCTCCGAGAGTATTCACCAAGGTAATGGTGGTGGTGGCAGCGAGCCTCCGGAGGGACGGAGTATTGGTCCACCCGTATTTGGACGACTGGCTCATTCGGGCAAAATCGCGTCGTCTCTGCGAGGTCGCAATTCAGACAGTACTCCACCGACTACACTCCTTGGGTTGGGTAGTCAATTATCCCAAGAGCCAACTGATTCCCTCCCAGAGTTTGGAATTTCTGGGCGCCTCGTTCGATACAAGAGTGGGAAAAGTTTTCCTGCCGCAGGCAAGGATGGAGCGTCTGAAGGCGCACGTTCGTCATCTCCTAGCCCTTCCCTTGCCAGTGGTATGGGATTATTTACAGGTTCTTGGTTATATGGCGTCCACCCTGGATTTGGTTCCGTGGTCTTTTGCGCATATGCGGCCGCTACAGAGGGCGCTTCTGTCGCATTGGGATCCCAAATCAGAGGAGTTTCAGATATCTTTGCCACTCCTACACCCAGCAAGGACCAGTCTGCAATGGTGATTGGATCCGGTCCACTTGCTCCAAGGCATCGATTTGGAACCCCCCCAATGGATCATTGTCACGACCGATGCCAGTCTGACGGGGTGGGGAGCAGTCTGTCAGTCTCAATCCGCTCAGGGACGTTGGACGCTTTCTCAGGCCAAGTGGTCTATCAATCGTTTGGAAACCAGGGCGGTTCGCCTAGCGTTACAGCACTTCCTGCCTTTGATTCGGAACAGAGCGGTTCGGGTTTTGTCCGACAATGCAACCACGGTGGCGTATATAAATCGGCAAGGCGGTACAAGGAGTCTTCCGGTAGCAACCGAAGCCAGCCAACTGATGGATTGGGCAGAGGAGCACCTGTCTCGGATTGCTGCGTCGCACATCGCCGGAGTCGACAACATTCAAGCAGACTATCTCAGCCGGCAGCGATTAGATCCGGGAGAGTAGGAACTATCTCCCAAGGCACTCAGACTCATCTGTCACCGGTGGGGGACCCCCTGGTTGGACCTCATGGCGACTCGTTCGAATGCCAAGGCGGTTCGCTTCTTCAGTCGCAGAAGGGAACACGGGTCGGAAGGCGTGGACGCGCTAGTTCTTCCCTGGCCCGCGCAAGTTCTTCTGTACGTGTTTCCACCGTGGCCATTGGTGGGAAAAATATTGCGTCGGATCGAATCCCACGCAGGACCCATCGTTCTGGTAGCTCCGGAGTGGCCAAGGAGGCCATGGTTCGCCGACCTCATCAACCTAGCGGTGGATGGCCCCTTGCATCTCGGTCATCTGCCTCGTTTCCTACGGCAGGGTCCAGTATTTTTCGACCAGGCCGATTGCTTTTGTCTAGCGGCTTGGCTTATGAGAGGCGGCAATTGAGAAAGAGGGGATATTCTGAGTCGGTCATTACTACTCTTCTACAGGCTCGGAAGCCCTCTACCTCGGTTGCTTATGTCAGGGTATGGAAAGTTTTTGACTCTTGGTGCCAGGGTTTAAAAGTGTCGTCACGGCAGGCTACGGTCTCTCATATTCTGGCTTTTTTGCAAGAAGGTCTAAAGAAAGGTTTGTCCTATAATTCTCTTCGTGTGCAGGTGGCAGCCTTAGGCTGTTACCGCGGTAAACTTGACGGACTTTCCATTGCCATGCACCCGGACGTTGCACGATTTTTAAAAGGAGTTAAACATTTGCGACCTCCGGTACGCCCTATCTGTCCTTCTTGGAGTTTAAATTTGGTTCTCCGGGGTCTATGTACTTCTCCGTTTGAACCGCTACGAAGGGCTACTCTCAAAGATCTCACTCTCAAAACAGTTTTTCTCGTCGCTATTTGTTCTGCTCGCAGAATCTCTGAACTTCAGGCGTTATCCTGTAGAGAACCTTTTCTCCGTATTTCTGACTCGGGGGTTTCTCTGCGTACCGTTCCTTCCTTTTTGCCTAAGGTAGTTTCCGCCTTTCACGTCAACCAGACTGTGGACCTACCGGCCTTTGCGGTGGATGGTGCTGAGGTGTCTTGGCACCCGGAGCTTCGCAGGTTGGATGTTCGAAGGACACTCTTACGGTACCTGGACATTACCAACCCTTTTCGGTTGTCTGATCATCTTTTTGTCTTGTGGAATGGTCCAAAGAAAGGCAATAAAGCTTCCAAGGCTACTATAGCCCGCTGGTTGAAGGAGGCGATTGTTTCTACTTACATTTCTCAAGGTCGCGCCGTTCCGGACGGTCTTAAGGCTCATTCTCTGCGTTCCCAAGTGGCGTCTTGGGCTGAGAGTGGTTTTATTTCCTCTCAGGAAATTTGCCGGGCGGCTACTTGGAAGTCATTGCACACTTTTGCTAGACATTACCGATTGGACGTCCGCGCTCCGCCGGTAGACTCGTTTGGCAGTGGTGTGCTTCGTGCGGGACTGTCAGGATCCCACCCCGTTTAGGGCAGCTTGGGTACTTCCCAGCAGTCTGGACTGATCCTGGTACGTACAGGGAAAGGAAAATTATGTTCTTACCTGATAATTTTCGTTCCTGTAGTACCAAGGATCAGTCCAGACGCCCGCCCATGTCAGTGCAGAGTCCCGCGTCTGTCGTGTTTCCTTTTCAGATTCCATTGTTTTTTCCGAGCACTTGTTCTATTTTTCATAGGGTTATGTTTCATGGCTTTTGCCTGGTTTCCTCGTTTTCCACATGTTCATATTTATCTTGATCTAGTCATAGAGTTTGCCATTGTTCCTAAATTCATACTGCTTTGTTATGGATTATACTGAAGGATCGCAGGGGGCGCACCAGGGTATATGAGTGGTGCCTTTTCAGTTTCTCTCTGACTCCATCTGCTGGACGGGAGGCATAACCCAGCAGTCTGGACTGATCCTTGGTACTACAGGAACGAAAATTATCAGGTAAGAACATAATTTTCCTTTCTAAATTCATTTCTGACTCTGGCTTACATTAAATTAGTTTAGTTAACAAAGCCAATTCCAATTGAATTTATCAGTTTTCCCTTTCCAATGGTTTAGGGCAAGTGGTTAATTTCTCTATCATATGGTTGGTATATATAGTCTCTCCTCCGTGATACTCAAGATATAGTTCCAGTTCTCCTACCTCTCCTGTAGTTCTCATAAGAACATAAGATACATCATACTGGGTCAGACCAAGGTTCCATCAAGCCCAGTATCCTGTCTCCAACAGTGGCCAATCCAAGACTCAAGGACCTGGCAAGTACCCAAACATTAAATAGATCCCATGCTACTAAATGCCGGCAACAAGCAGTGGGTTTTCCCTATTGATTAATAGCAGTTTATGGACTTCTTCTCCAGGAATGTATCCAAATCTTAACAGCCGGTGTAGTTGGGTGTAGTGCACATCAGCCCTTCACCCCCACATCAAATACAGTTCTTTCGGATTTCCACATCCCATATGCATGACTCTGCACTTCTTGGCATTGAATCTCAGCTGCCATATCTTCGACTTCGACCACTCCTCCAGCTTCCTTGAATGTGACGGGATTAAAGGAAGCTGGAGGAGTGGTTGAAGATATGGCAGCTGAGATTCAATGCCAAGAAGTGCAGAGTCATGCATATGGGGTGTGGAAATCCGAAAGAACTGTATTTCGTGGGGGGTGACGGGCTGATGTGAATGGAGCAGGAGAAAGACTTTGGGGTGATAGTGTCTGATCTAAAGTCAGCGAAACAATGTGACAAGGTGATAGCTAAAGCCAGAAGAATGCTGGGCTGCATAGAGAGAGGAATATCTAGTAAGAGAAAGGAAGTGATGATCCCCTTGTACAGGGCCTTGGTGAGGCCTCACCTGGAGTACTGTGTTCAGTTCTGGAGACCGTATCTCCAAAGGAACAGAGACAGGATGGAGGCGGTCCAGAGAAGGGTGATCAAAAAGGTGGCTGGTCTTCATAAAATGACTTATGAGGAGAGATTGAAGAAGCTAAATATGTACACCCTGGAGGAGAGGAGGAGCAGGGGTGATATGATACAGACTTTCAGATATTTGAAAGGTTTTAACAATCCATGGTCAACAACAAACCTTTTACGTTGGAAAAAAATCAGTAGAACTGAAGGAGTTCGATTCCATGAACCCTTGAAGACTGCACCGCGGAGACGCTTCTCGTCTCATCATCCCCGCAGTGAAACGCACAACCATCTTGATTCACTAACATTTGCAACGCAAACGGAACCTAATACGTAGTAACGTACTGACGTACTCACGCACTAACATTTAGTGAAACGTAACTCCATTTTGGAATTATCATTTGTATTGTATTAATACGAACGCCGCTGCAAATGTCTAACCTGTCAATTAAATGACGAAACAATAGTCTGATGATAAGCTACACCTCCTGAAGACCACGCTAGCTATTGCTTATTCAGCAGTTTGTAAATTGTTTGTTCAGCAAAACCAGAATGCATGTGTGAAAGATAAGAGCTGTAAAGTGTATAAAGGTTTGCTCCTAAGGGGGCGTGGCATGCAGTTGTACTAAGCCGTTGTCTTAGCTGCATCTTGCTGGCAATAAAAGTTTTTCTTTACGGATCAGTTGTCTGGCCTCCTTACTGACTAAAAAGAGACGGTTACATTGGCGAGCCAGCCAGGAGGTACCGGAGACGCTATTTTAGCTCTCCAGAAGGTCCGGTAGTTTGGTGGCGGAGCAGTCCCCCAGACATACCTGGTGAGTGGCCACCGCTGAGTTCAGCGATCAGGTTTCTGAGGGGACCGTTCCACAGAAATTCTGCTGGGACCTCTGGGTTGATGATTCGGGAAGAAGGCTTTCACGACGATCGGAAGACCCCTGCAGGCGAGTATTATGGGTACATGGAAATAAGTGAAGAATAGCTAGCTAAGGAAATAACCGGTCCATCCCCGGCGGACCGAGGGGGCTTTGATCACACCCCACGCAGTGTGTTAGTAGGAACCCCGTTCCGAAGACCACGCGCATGAACAGGAAAAAGTACAAGTGAAGCATATGATAGTGGGAATAGGTTTCTTGTTGTGTGAAAGAGAGTGAATGGCCTCGCAGTTCTAGGCCGGGCTGACCGCGTCCTAGTCGGGGCGATTGTGACCCTTTTGTGTCTGACGGATACGGACCCCTTACCTATCCGTCTTCCCTTCCCTCCTTTGTCTGTGAATTCTATCCTGATGGGAGGGGGCGGCTCGACTCCATTAAAAGTCATGACGGAACACTATAGTGAAGTGTTCGATAGACATAAATGTACAAAGCCCGGAATGATTCAACGATGCACCCATAGGTGGCCCAGTTTGTGTGTAAATTGGCCTCCGGTAGGAACTTTCGATTTCCAAATGGCCACAAGGGTCCAGAAAATAGTCATACGAGAGGGGAATCCGGGCTGCCCTGAGGATATACCGTACATAACCGCTTGGATTGCAGTTATTGAAAATCCTCCGAAGTGGGCAAAAAAGCTAGTAGAGGGAGCCGCCCTTGTAATGATAACTCAAGTACGCAAGATGGAGGACCGGAAGTCCTCAATCCGGAAGAGAAGGGGAAAGGCGGCCATATTGGAACCTAAAGAGCATGCGTCATCTGCGGCGGCCATATTTGTAGTGCAAGGGAGTTCACGGACTCCAGAAAAAAAAATTAAACCCCTGCCGTCCGCAGCACTGCCCGACGCTGAAAATATCTTGCCGCCACCATATGCCCCTAGTTGTCCCCTCACATATCCTACGCCACCAAACCCTCAAGCCCCCTTCAATGCGCAAGCTGATCCTAGAATCGCACCGGCTCATGAAGAACCACCTGAAGCGGCAACCGCGAAGGTAGAAAGCGGCAGAGAGCCGTCCGTGGCCGACGGAACTCGCAGTAAAACCCAAGCCGCAGCAAGTTTGCAATTACCAATTAGAGAAACATCAACTGTAGTTCCTGTAGTCCCGACTGAAGAAAACGAACATCGCACTACGCAAACGATAAAATTATTTACTTACATACCTTTTACATCCAGCGATCTTTTCAATTGGAAACAGCTTGGGCCATCATACGCTGAAAAGCCAGAACAGATGATAGACTTTTTACGGGGCATTTTTGCAGCCCACAACCCCAACTGGGCTGACGTTCGGCATCTAGCCTCCATTCTTTTTACCACTGAAGAACGCCGACAAATACAATTAAACATGGAAGAGGCAGCCCGATTAGGAGCCGGGTCAGATGGACGTCCCGAAGACGTAGTGAGAGACTTAGCCCCGACTGCAGATCCCAACTGGGATTTCCAGACCGCGGCAGGGCGGGAGCGAATCACCGCCTATCAGACCGCGTTTCTTGAAGCTTTAAGGAAAGGAAAGCAGAAAATTGTAAACATGGGTAAAATCCAAGACGTGCTGCAGAAGAAAGACGAGTCCCCTGGAAACTTTTTGGAGCGATTAATGGATACATATCGCCAATACAGCCCATTTGATCCAGAGGACTCCAAGTATCAACCCATTATAGTGATGAGCTTCGTTGGGCAGTCCTACCCAGACATTCGCCGGAAGTTGCAAAAACAGGAAGGGTTCGAGGGAATGAATATTAGCCAATTAAAAGCCATGGCTGATAAAGTCTATGTAAACCGAGAACCAGATGGAGACAGGAAGGAAAAGAAAGAAACTAGAAAGTTAAGAGAAAGTGTCAGTTTGTTAGCCGCAGCGTTGGAAGAAACTAATTTCGGGAACCCGTCCAAGCAATATCACGGGTATCCCGGACCCCGAGGAAGGGGCAGATCGCCCTCTAGAGGGCCGCCAAGAGGACGAGCTAATAGAGGAGGATCGTTTAGAGGCGGAAGAATGCCATTGGGAACCAATCAATGTGCATATTGTAAACAAGAAGGACATTGGAAACCTGAGTGTCCGGAGTCCCTGCAAGCAAAGCAGGAAGGAGATACTCCGTCCAAACTTAAGGAAACAGGATGGCAGATGACCGTAGGCGAAACTTCCGGCGAAGATAGTGAAGCATGACTAGACAGGGGAGCACTTCCCATTGACCCCCTGGTGGAAATAAAAGTTGGGGCTGAAACATTTAAGGGATTGCTAGACACGGGGGCACAAAGATCCGTGATGACCACAGCCATCACTATACCTACGTCGAAAAATATCTCCATAGTTGGAGCCTCTGGAAAACCACTAATCGCTCCCTTCCTCCAGAAACGGCAGGTTACAGTAGGAGGACAATTAGTGTCCCATCAATTCCTTTACGTGCCAGGGTGCCCAGTACCACTAATAGGGAGAGACCTCCTGTGTAAATTAAGAGCCACCCTGCAATTTGAACCCACCGGTGAAATCAAGGCATCCTTTGCCGATAATCCAGTCTCTCTCATTTGTCCACTCCAAGAGGAATGGAGGCTACATCTCCCCGTTGTCGAACAAATCACCCAACATCGATATGAAGTGAATACTCCTCTGAACGAACAACGAAGACAGCTAATGGATAGCGTGCCCAAAGTATGGTCCGAGCAAAATCCAGGAGGAGTAGCCATCGACGCCAACCCAATATGGATAGAGATGAAACAGAATGCACAGGTGATCAATCAACCTCAATACCCCATTCCATATATGGCCAGGCAGGGAATCCAGATACATCTGCAAAGACTGTATGATTTGGGTATTCTCAGGCAAATCCGATCTGCTTGGAACACCCCTCTACTGCCCGTAAAGAAACCCGGTTCTTCTGACTACCGACCTGTACAAGATTTACGGAAAGTAAACAATCAAGCAGCAGATCTAGTAGCCCTCGTACCAAATCCATACTCAATCTTGGCTCAAGTTTCCCCTACATCCAAGTGGTACAGTGTCATTGACCTCAAAGATGCTTTCTTCTCCGTTCCAGTAGCAGAAGAATGCCAGAAGATCTTTGCCTTCACATGGGAAAATGCACAAACTGGAATCAAGCAGCAGTACACATGGACTCGCTTACCGCAAGGATTTAAGCACTCACCCACGATGTTCGGGGAGCAACTGGCAAAAGACTTGAAGATGTACCAAGTCACGTATGGGCCAGTCATACAGTATGTGGATGACCTTCTGTTGTTTCGTGACACGTATCACGAATGTGCTATAGCCACACTCCACTTGTTAAAGACGTTGTACTCAAAAGGATACCGTGCAAGTAAAAAGAAGGCGCAAATTTGTGAATTGGAAGTAGAATACTTGGGATTCCAAATTCGGGAAGGTACCCGCTGTCTTGGAATATCCCGTACCAGTTCAATACGAGGTCAACCTGTACCCACTTGCAAGAAGGAGCTCCGAGCGTTCCTTGGAGCTGCAGGATACTGTAGACTGTGGATTGCTAACTACGCTGTCATTGCCCAGTCCCTGTACGACAAGTTGCGGGGAAAGGAGGCGGAATCTCAGACTTTTCAGTGGGAAACCCATGAATTGACAAGTTTACAACAACTAAAAGATGCCTTGATTGAACCCCCTGCCCTAGGGTTGCCAGATGTAATGAAACCATTTCATCTATACGTCGATGAAAAGAAAGGAATGGCCATTGGGGTATTGACTCAAACTCTAGGCTCATGGGAACGACCTGTTGCATATCTGTCAAAAGGAATGGACAATGTTGCAAAAGGATGGCCAGGTTGTCTTCGAAGCATTGCGGCTGCATGCTTACTCATTCCAGAAGCAGTTAAATTAACTTTTGGTCAAACTCTGAACGTAACAACTCCTCACACCATTCAAGGATTGCTAGAAACGCATGGACCAAAGTGGATGACTAACTCACGTCTTGTAAAATACCAAGCTTTGCTATGTGAAACGCCTGAAATTCAAATACAAGACAGTAAAAACTTGAACCCGGCCACTCTTCTGCCGGCCCCTGAACCAATCTCCCATAACTGTGAGGAAGTCATGACCACCATACATTCCAGTAGACCCGACCTGAGGGATCAACCTTGGCAGGGAGCGTGGACTCTATTTACTGATGGAAGTAGCCAAGTAATTGATGGAATTCGGGTCGCTGGTTATGCTGTTGTCTCTGAAGATGACATCATTGAAGCTGAGTCCCTACCTCCCGGGACCTCAGCACAAAAAGCTGAACTAATCGCTCTCACTCGAGCTCTGCAATTGGCAGAAGGACAGACTGTGAATATTTATACAGATTCCAAATATGCTTTCCTCACCATCCAAGTACATGGAGCCCTATACAAAGAGCGAGGATTCCTCACCGCCGAAGGAAAGCAATTGGCCAATGCATCCGAAATACATCAATTGCTAGATGCCGTGTGGGCACCACAAAAGGTAGCTGTTATGCATTGTAAAGCCCACACAGGAAAATCAGATCCCGTGGCAAAAGGGAACCAATGGGCAGACAAAACAGCGAAAGAAGCAGCCCGTGCCCATATACCATACACCTCAGCTACAACCTATCCACTTCTACAATTCCCAACAGAAACTCCTACCTATTCAACGGAAGAGAATGAGTGGGCACAGACTGAGAAGTTCCACAACCGTGATGGCTGGTGGATACTGCAAGATAACAAAATATGGATACCTGAAGCATTAGCTTGGACTATTGTCAAGGAAGCCCACAACAAAACCCATCTTGGTCGAGATGCATTAATAAAACTGTTGGGAAAAACGTACTACATCAATAAAATCGTACAATTAACAAAGCATGCTATCAGTCAGTGTATCACATGTGCAAGAAATAATCCTAGAACCGGACCTGGTCCTATACCTGGACATATTCTAAGAGGGACTACACCATTTCAAGTTTGCCAAATCGACTTTACTCACATGACTCCATCTAAAGGATATAAAGCAATGTTGGTGGCTGTCTGTACCTATACTGGATGGATCGAAGCCACACCGACACGAACTGAGACTGCTAAAGAAGTTGTGTCTCTGCTACTTCACCAAATCTTACCACGCTACGGATTACCAAGGCAGATAAACTCTGACAATGGACCAGCTTTCACCAGTGAAGTTATCCAACAGCTGAGTCGAATTCTGGGTATCAAATGGCATCTGCACTGCGCATGGCGACCACAAAGTAGTGGAGCTGTTGAACGAGCTAATAGAACTTTGAAAAATCAGATAGCTAAACTATGCCAAGAGACAAAGACTAAATGGCCAGATATCCTACCCTTAGCCTTGCTGCATGTACGGTGTAGTCCAAAAAGGTCCGGTCTTACCCCATATGAAATGATGTATGCAAGACCTCCACCTCTTCCTTCTTTTCCTGAATCACTACAGATACAAGGGGAATTGTCCCTTAACAACCAGCTCAAAGGGCTATACAACACAGTCATTGCCATCCAGAATTACACCTGTGACATTGAACCAATTGTCTTGCTAACCCCGACCCATCCATTTCAAATTGGAAATTCTGTATGGGTGAAGGACTGGGATGAATCAGATTTCCTCAAACCACGATGGAAGGGTCCATACACAGTGCTATTAACTACTCCTACTGCTGTCAAGGTCTCTGGATGCCCTTCGTGGATTCACTGGACCCGCTTGAAACCTGCTGCCTCCAGTTGGCAGGTCTCCAGGATAGGGGACAACAAGTTAAAGTTCACCCACTACAGACAGCAAATTAGTCCGGGGTAAATGACTTTGACTCTAGTACTTTGCCACAACGGTACTAACATATACATTTTTCTTCCTTTCAGAATCAGTCAACTGAACTACTAACAAGGCAACGCATAAGGTGTTTACTAAATCTCTCCTGCCATGAGACACAGTCTTCTACAAGTTATTCTACTGATCTCCTGCTCCTCAACTACTTCACTTATTTTACCACTAAGCAAAAATTGCTCAGAATGCATCAAATTAATCCGTACCACAACTCCAGATGGATTCCAGGTTGTCTCTACCATCATACACCAATCTCAGCCACCCACTTCTTGTGCAACGCAACCTGCATGCGCATTAAATACTACTCAAGGATATCAGTCTTTCCACCGGTGTCTAGAGGGTGACAAAGTCATTTGTCACACGCCAACAACTCCAAAGTACTACAACATCACCCTAACTGCTGGATTGCCAAAGAGCTATACTTCCACTATAATTCCCGAAGGCAAGGGAATCCTATATTACATCAACTCAACAAAAATTCTCATGGGAAGTGGGTCAAGCGTTACCATCACCTTTGACGCATGCGAAGCAATTGATAAACATCCAAATGCACTTCATTGCGGGTCTCAAGCCTGGAAAAACTCCTATGTTCATAACCACAAGTACCTTTGCCCGTACAACCGAGCCGCCAATCCATCCGGTTGGATACCGTGTCAGGGAGACCTGATTTTGTCGGGTTGGGCTCTAGTGTGTGACTACACAGGAGGAGGCTATCATGGCTGCCACGGCATTGGCAGATTGACGGCAGTAACTGGTAATATTGTGTCCATACAATGGCCCATACGAGGTGAAGTTTCCCCCTGGCAAGATACTTGGGGATTTGGCATCGACGGAACTGGAAAAGACCCAATGACCTACATCACGATCACCCAGCGTAGAGACAAGCCTCGCCCAGTTATTCATCAGACCACTGTGGTTGGTTACCAATCCTTCTTTGATGAAATATCCCACGCATCAGAAGAATTGAAGAAGCATGCCTTTTCAAATCAAGCAAAGAATATGTTTGTGAATCTGGCGGAGAACATAGCTCTCTCTCTCGAAGTTAAGAATTGTTTTGTCTGCGGAGGTACACACACAGGAGAGCAATGGCCGTGGGAAGCCAAGGAGGTCTTCCAACCAGACCTCGATCACTTAAACACAACTATATCTTACAAACGAAAGACGCATCCATACGAGTGGGCTCTCCAAACAGATGTTATTGGCAGACAATGTATATCACGACAACATTCCCGAATCTACACCACTTCTGTTGGCAATTCACCATGTACAGGGGTCCTCACTGCCAACTTAACCAAACTCACTTGGTGGCAAACGGAGAATTTGACTATGCCCACGACCTTGTGGACTGAATCAACCTTAAACAAAACATGGACTGCCGCTGGGGTGCCCACCACCCTCTTCGCTGCTCCAGATGGATACTACTTTGTTTGTGGCCGAAGAGCTTATGAGCAGTTACCACTCAACTGGTACGGCACCTGTTTCTTGGCCACCATTCGGCCAAGTTTTTTCCTCTTACCAATCACCGCTGGGGAAACCCTAGGTGTGCCTGTCTACAGTCCTATGAAGCCAAGCAAGCGTCGTAGAGCTACAAAAGTTTCTATTGGAGATTGGTCGGATCAGGAGTGGCCTCCTGAACGAATTGTACAATATTATGGCCCTGCTACTTGGGCTGAAGATGGTTCTTATGGATATAGAACTCCAATTTATATGTTAAACCGCATCATCCGACTGCAAGCAGTGTTGGAACTCCTGACCAATGATTCAGCCCTGGCTCTCAATATCCTTGCTAAGCAGAACACAAAAATGATCACAGCTGTATACCAAAACCGTTTGGCCTTAGACTACCTCCTAGCTCAAGAAGGAGGTGTGTGTGGGAAATTTAATCTCTCTAATTGTTGTTTACAGATTGATGATAAGAGTAAAGTCATCGAAGAGATCACTGATCGGATGATCCGTCTGGCCCACGTTCCTGTTCAGACATGGACCGGTGTCCTTGACTGGACGGGGTCCTTACCAAATTGGCTTACTTCAATTCCAGGACTGAAAGATATTCTTATCCCTCTGCTGTTTTTTATTTTATCTTGCATTTTATTCCCTCTTTGTTTACCTCTCATTTTCAGAAATTTACGATCCATGATTGAAACCATAGCTGATCGCAGAGCAGCTGCTCATGTCATGATGATCAAAAAGTATGTGTCTATCTCCTCCTTCTCTACTTCTGAAGAATCATCCGATTCTGATGTCACATTTGATTCTGATGACGAAAATGATTACTTTGACACTAAACTGTAACTGATCCCATTGGACCACATGGTTGCTAGGGTAAGCCGGGCTACAAAGGGGGGTGACACCAATAGGGTCCATCCGTCTCAAACCCGTGAAGGAACCAACGACCTGGCAACCTCTTAGGGTCCACCTTACACCTATTATGTATTAATTTTTGCTTCTCGTTTCAGTTACTCAACAACTATTAATGATACTTCTACCTTTCAACAACGTTGAAGTATCAAAGGGGGGAATGAAGGAGTTCGATTCCATGAACCCTTGAAGACTGCACCACGGAGACGCTTCTCGTCTCATCATCCCCGCAGTGAAACGCACAACCATCTTGATTCACTAACATTTGCAACGCAAACGGAACCTAATACGTAGTAACGTACTGACGTACTCACGCACTAACATTTAGTGAAACGTAACTCCATTTTGGAATTATCATTTGTATTGTATTAATACGAACGCCGCTGCAAATGTCTAACCTGTCAATTAAATGACGAAACAATAGTCTGATGATAAGCTACACCTCCTGAAGACCACGCTAGCTATTGCTTATTCAGCAGTTTGTAAATTGTTTGTTCAGCAAAACCAGAACGCATGTGTGAAAGATAAGAGCTGTAAAGTGTATAAAGGTTTGCTCCTAAGGGGGCGTGGCATGCAGTTGTACTAAGCCGTTGTCTTAGCTGCATCTTGCTGGCAATAAAAGTTTTTCTTTACGGATCAGTTGTCTGGCCTCCTTACTGACTAAAAAGAGACGGTTACAGAACTAGGGGTCACAATTTGAAGCTCCAAGGAGGAAGATTCAGAAACAATGTCAGGAAGTATTTCTTCATGGAGAGGGTAGTGGATTCCTGAAATGCCCTTCCAGAGGAAGTGAAGACTAAAACTGTGAAGATTTCAGAGGGGCATGGGATAAACACTGTGGATCCATAAAGGCTAGAAGATGGGAATGAAGAGAAGAGCTATGTGGGTGGATTACTGGAGTGGAGGGTACTACCTGGTGATTACTACCCTTACTCAATAAGCCTTCACATGGTTAATGCAACTCCAACATTGCTCTCTGCTTCAACGGCAAGGGGAAATGTGGAAAAGAGGATTTGCAACAAGGACTGAACTTCACAATCTGGGTAAACAAATAAGCGTGGGTGTAGCTTGCTTATTACGGCGGTTACTACCCTAAACCAATTAAGCCTGCTACATCACTTTGAATGCATATACAGCATTGTTCTCTGCTTCTACGATAGGGGGAAATGTGGAAAAGAGGATTTGCATTCAGACAACAACCAACAAGGACTGAACTTCACAATCTGGGTAAACAAATAAGCGTGGGGTTAGCTTGCTTATTATGGCAGTTACTACCCTAAACCAATTAAGCCTGATACATCACTTTGAAAGCATATACAGCGTTGCTCTCTGCTTCAATGGCAGGGGGAAATGTGGAAAACAGGATTTGCATTCAGACAACATCCAACTAGGCATTGATCTATGCAGTCCGGGTAAACAAGCATCGGGGTAACTTGCTTGATGCAGCAGTTACTACCCTTAACCATTAAGCCTTATGCTCACCTTTGATGCACCTCCAACATTACTCTCTGCATCAATGGCAGGAAATTTGAATCAAACAGTTACCAACAAGGGCCCTGAACTTGGTGGTTGAAACAGATAAGTATGGGAAAATAAGTGTGGGAGCTTGCTGGGCAGACTAGATGGGCCGATTGGTCTTTTTCTGCCATCATTTCTATGTTTCTATGTTAACCACATCCTCTGGCAACAAATTCCAGAGCTTGTGTATTGAGTGTAAAAGAATTGTCTCTGATTTGTTTTAAATGTGCTACTTGCTAACTTCATGGACTGCCCCCTAGTCCTTGAATATCCGAAAGAGTGGGTGTTATCCTAATACGGAACCTAACATCGTGTAACTACAGCATGGGTTATTTTTCCCCTTATGCATCACCTTACACTTATCCATATTATATTTCATCTGCAATATGGATGCCCAATCTTCCAGTTTCACAAGGTCTTCCTGCAATCTTTCATAATCTGCTTGTGATTTAACTACTCTGAAAAATTTTGTCTCATCTGAAAATATGATCATCTCACTGATTGTACCCCTTCCCAGATCATTTATAAATATATTAAAAAGCATCGGTCCCTGAGGTACTCCACTGTTTACCTTTCTCCACTGAGAAAACAGACCATTTAATCCTACTCTCTGTTTCCTGACATTTAACCAGTTTGCAATCCACAAAAGGGGAAAACGTTATCTTGTTGGTATGGCTCTCTGCTGACCCACCATCTTTTTGGGGTTGGAGGAACCAACTACACTCCTTGATGACGATGGAGAATATGGGATCCCAAGAAACACCTCAACGACGACACAGTTTCCTCTCCACTTTGGACCGATATCTCCAACAACTTCCACACCGTGCCCGAAGTCTCATCATGAACGCTTAGTTTTGCTTATCGTGAACACTGGGGAGTTAGTGCAGACCTATTCCTCGTTCTCAATAGTCTCTTCACCGTATCTACGGGGCGGGAGGGGAGGGTAGAGGGGGGAAGGGTGAAAGGGGGGGCAGACGTGGGGTATAGCAGCATTTGTAAATTGTACCAAACAATATTTGTAATTGTCAGAAATGGAAAGTGGAGGGAAGGGGTTAAGGAACACACCCCTCCCATAAAGTTCATTTCCTTGTTTCAAAAAATTCAATAAAAATTGTTTGACAAAAAAAAAAAATATGATGCACTTTAATTAAAAATCTAATATGAATGTGTAGATGAACCAGAGAAACAGGCTTTGTGTTCCTAACTAGGTCAGCTGCTACTTCCAATTCTAATGAGTGTGACACTACTTAAGTGGAAAAGCTTATGGAGTTCATGTGTTCTAATTCATCTTTAATGCGTGAACTTAGCCCTTCCATGAATATGGCACACAGGCAGCCCAGATCCCATAAGAACATAAGAAATTGCCATGCTGGGTCAGACCAAGGGTCCATCAAGCCCAGCATCCTCTTTTCAACAGAGGCTAAACCAGGCCACAAGAACCTGGCAATTACCCAAACACTAAGAAGATCCCATGCTATTGATGCAATTAATAGCAGTGGCTATTCCCTAAGTAAACTTGATTAATAGCTATTAATGGAATTCTCCTCCAAGAACTTATCCAAACCTTTTTTGAACCCAGCTGCACTAACTGCACCAACCACATCCTCTGGCAACAAATTCCAGAGCTTTATTGTGCGTTGAGTGAAAAAGAATTTCCTCTGATTAGTCTTAAATGTGCTACTTGCTAATTTCATGGAATGCCCCCTAGTCCTATTATTTGAAAGTGTAAATAACCGATTCACATCTTCTCGTTCAAGACCTCTCATGATCTTAAAGACCTCTATCATATCCCTCCTCAGCCATCTCTTCTCCAAGCTGAACAGCCCTAACCTCTTCAGCCTTTCCTCATAGGGGAGCTGTTCTATTCCCTTTATCATTTTGGTTGCCCTTCTCTGTACCTTCTCCATTGTAACTATATCTTTTTTGAGATGTGGCGACCAGAATTGTACACAGTATTCAAGATGCGGTCTCACCATGGAGCGATATAGAGGCATTATGTCATTTTCCGTTTTTTTAACCATTCCCTTCCTAATAATTCATAACATTCTATTTGCTTTTTTGACTGCTGCAGCACACTGAGCCGACGATTTTAAAGTATTATCCACTATGATGCCTAGATCTTTTTCCTGGGTGGTAGCTCCTAATATGGAACCTAACATCATGTAACTACAGCAAGGGTTATTTTTCCCTATATGCAACACCTTGCACTTGTCCACATTAAATTTCATCTGCCATTTGGATTCCCAATCTTCCAGTCTTGCAAAGTCCTCCTGTAATGTATCACAATCCGCTTGTGATTTATCTACTCTGAATAATTTTGTATCATCCGCAAATTTGATCACCTCACTCATCGTATTCCTTTCCAGATCATTTATATATATATTGAAAAGCACCGGTCCAAATACACATCCCTGAGGCACTCCACTGTTTAACCTTTTCCACTTTGAAAATTGACCATTTATTCCTACTCTCTGTTGCGGTCCCGACCGCCTCTCCCATATTCGGGGTCGGTTCCGCTTACCTCCGTTCCGCTCCACGCCGGGGCACACCGGGATCCCGGTCCTGTAGGCCGCTCGGTTGCGGTCTCGCCACGTGGAGTACGCTGTCCAGGCCGCCCGAAGCTCCACCCCCCCTCTCCTGCCCCGCGCGCGCGCGAGGAAGGTCCTTATGTGCGCCCAGCACCCGGAGGTGCTGACATCACGCCCCGGATCACATTTAACTGGCGCTCAGTCTCCGACTAAACGCCTTGCAACTAGGTTCTCTGAATACTAGTTGCCTACCGTTCCAGTACCTGCCTCAATGACCTTCTTGTTGGACTTCCTGGTTTTCGATCCCGGTCTGTTCCAGTACACTGCCTGCCTGTCTGCCGCCTGCCTCGATCCCGGTCTGTTCCAGTACACTGCCTGCCTGCCTGCCGCCTGCCTCAATCCCGGTCTGTTCCAGTACACTGCCTGCCTGCCTGCCTCCTGCCTCGATCCCGGTTTGTTCCAGTACACTGCCTGCCTGCCTGCCGCCTGCCTCGAACCCAGTCTGTTCCAGTACACTGCCTGCCTGCCTGCCGCCTGCCTCGACTCCGGTCTGTTCCAGTACACTGCCTGCCTGCCGCCTGCCTCGACCCCGGTCTGTTCCAATACACTGCCTGCCGCCTGCCTCGATCCCGGTCTGTTCCAGTACACTGCCTGCCTGCCTGCCTGCCGCCTGCCTCGATCCCGGTCTGTTCCAGTACACTGCCTGCCTGCCTCTATCCCGGTCTGTTCCAGTACACGGCCTGCCTTCCAGTCCCCTGCCTCAAGCCTGGTCCGCCACAGTACTCTGCCTAGCTTCCGGCCCGCCTCTGAACTTCGCCTTCTGACCTCGGGCCCTGCCTCGGACCACCGCTGGACTAATTACTCTTGTCCGACTCCGGACCCGGTCCGGTGTCCGCCTTCCTCGGCCCTACTGTCTGACTCCCGCAGGCCAGCCTCCAAACTTCCCTTGCATAGCCTAAGTCCCGAGGGCCTGGGTCCCGAGGGCTCCTCCCGGGGGGATTCCGAGCTCTGGGTGAAACCTTGCCAGGCACTGACTCCGCCTCCCGGTCTGCCTTAAGGATCTCTCCTTGCAGCCCGGCCCAAGGGTCCACTACTCCTCTACCTCAGTACCCCAACTGCAACAGCTTGTAAGGCCATGGACTCGGCGGAGGTCCCCAGTCTACAGGCCATTCCTGGAATCTCGCAGCGCCTCCAACAACAGCAGCACTGCATCGACGCCCTTGCTGCCACCGTGGAGCGATTGGTTTCTCGCTTGGAGGTATCACCCGCCGGACCCGCTCCCAATGCCACCTCCCGCTCCTGCACCTAACTCTGCTCCATTGACCCAGTTACCAGCACCTACCCGCTACGCAGGGGACACCAAAGCGTGCAGAGGTTTTCTGAACCAGTGCTACGTCCGGTTCACTCTGTTGCCTGCACAGTTCCCCTCAGACTCTGTCAAAGTAGCCTATCTCTTCTCCCTTCTGGACGGAAGGGCACTCGACTGGGCCTCTCCCACGTGGGAGCGACAGGATCCACTTCTGCACAACCTTCAGGAGTTTGTACTCAACTTCTGGCAAGCTTTTGATGACCCAGCCCGGCAGACCACGGCCACCTCCGAGCTTTTACATATCAGGCAAGGGTTCTGGTCGGTGCCTGATTATACCATAGACTTCCGTACCCTTGCCATGGAAGTTGGGTGGCAGAGCGACTGTCTAAGGGGCATCTATCTGGAGGGTCTGGCAGGCTGCATCAAAGATGAATTGGCCAGCCGCGACCTCCCTGACGACCTCAACGACCTCATCGACGTAGCAGGACGGGTGGATCGCTGGCTCCAGCAACGGGACATAGAAAGGCGTTCGTCACGGAGACCACCTGCGGCTACCCAAAACCCCGCCAGACCTGTGATCCCCAAGACATCCAACACGACTTCCTCGCTGGGTGAACCCATGCAACTGGGCCGGTCTCCTTTAACCGCCGAGGAGAGACGGAGACGCCGGTCCCAGGGCCTATGCCTGTACTGCGGCGGAAAAGGGCATTTCCTAGCCCACTGCCCGGAGCAGCCGGGAAACGACCGCGCCTAGGTCATTCAGAGGAGCTACTCCTAGGCTATGCGGGCTCAGCTCCTCAATGCTCTATCCCAGTGACCCTCAAATACCCCGGAGGGGAGTTCCAAACTCTAGCTTTCATCGATTCAGGGGCTGACGGGAACTTTATAGTAGCAGACTTGGTTCAGCAGTTGTGTCTGTCCACGCTACCTAAAGACCCCCCACTGCGCATCACATCCATCCGTGGCACCTTGCTTCCGGGAGCTATTGCCCACGTCACTGCACCCTTGACTCTCCTTACGGGGGTGCTCCACTCGGAGGAGATATCCTTTTTTGTGCTGGAAAGAGCTGTGCATCCCCTGGTGCTTGGTCTACCGTGGCTGCGCCACCACTCTCCTGTGATTCAGTGGGACACCCTTCAGTTGACTCGGTGGAGTCCCTTTTGTTTCTCACATTGCCTCCAAGTCCCTCGTCCACCGCAACCGGTCCTGCTCTGCTCTTCAACTCTCCTTCCAGCAGCTTACCAAGCCTTCGCAGAGGTATTTTCTAAAGAGATGGCCGAGATCCTGCCTCAGCACCAACCCTTTGACTGCCCGATAGACTTGTTACCCGGCACCACACCACCACGAGGCTGGGTGTACCCGTTGTCCCTGCCAGAGACCACTGCAGTGTCTAAATATATCACGGAAAACCTCGCTAAGGGCTTCATCCGCCCCTCCCGATCTCCAGCCGGGGCCGTTTTCTTTTTCGTGGGGAAAAAGGACGGCTCCCTCCGCCCTTGCATAGACTATCGTGGCTTAAATGCCATCACCAAAAGAGATCTCTACCCGCTCCCATTGATCCCCGAGCTCTTGGACAGGCTTCAAGGGGCCAAACTGTTTACCAAACTCGACCTCAGAGGGGCCTACAACGTCTTGGAGACGAGTGGAAGACTGCCTTTAACACCAGGGATGGGCATTACGAGTATCTGGTAATGCCCTTTGGACTCTGTAACGCCCTGGCAGTCTTCCAGCACCTCATGAATGAGGTCTTACGGGAAATGCTCCACTCGCACGTCATCGTGTATCTGGACGACGTCGTCCTGATTTACTCCAAGGACTTGGAGTCCCACCGATGGCACGTGAAGCAGGTGTTACAGGCACTGAAAGACAACCACCTTTATGCCAAGCTGGAGAAGTGCTTGTTCGAGTGCGAGTCATTGCCGTTCCTTGGGTATATTGTCTCCTCTACGGGGTTCAGGATGGACCCCAAGAAGGTATCCGCCATCACCAACTGGCCTCGCCCATCTGGACTGAAAGCCCTGCAGAGGTTTCTGGGGTTTGCCAACTTCTATAGACATTTCATACCCCATTATTCTCGCCGAGTGGCGCCCCTCACGAATTTAACCCAAAAGGGGGCTGACGTCAAGTCCTGGCCCGATTCTGGTGCCAAGGCCTTCTCTGACCTAAAGGAGGCATTCCTGATGGACACCTGTTTACACCATCCGGATCCTACTCGTCCCTTCGTCGTGGAGGTAGACGCCTCCAGCGGCGCAGTAGGAGCTGTTCTCTGCCAGCACTCCTCTTCGGGACAGCTAGTGCCCTGTGCGTATTACTCCAAGAAGTTCTCGCCTGCCGAAGCCAATTACTCCATAGGAGACAAGGAACTCCTAGCCATCAAGCTCGCCTTCGAGGAGTGGAGGCAATGGCTGGAGGGGGCGAGTCACCCAGTCACAGTCTACACGGACCACAAAAACTTGGAGTTCTTGTCACAAGCACAGAGGTTGAACCCTCGACAGGCCCGATGGTCGCTTTTTTCCAAATGGTTCAATTTTACTCTACAGTACCGCCCAGCCTCGAAGAATGTTAGGGCCGACGCGCTGTCTCGGACCTCGATGGCCGAGGAGGATCTGGAGCCTCCTCGATAGATCCTGGACCCCTCGAAGGTTCATCTGACAGCTTTGACCGTGCTATCCCAGGATAAGACGGTGGTTCCTAAGCACGCCCGAATAAAAGTTTTACGCTGGGCCCACGACTCCCTGACGGGGGGCCATGCAGGGCAAGAACGGACCTTGGAACTCCTTAATCGATTTTACTGGTGGCCCAATCTCCGTCGGGATGTGCGGACCTATGTAAATTCCTGCCCTACCTGCGCACGACGAAACCCAACTGCGGACCCCCATGTGGTCTACTACAGCCGCTTCCGATTCCTACGGAACCATGGTCCCATATTGCCACGGATTTCATGGTCGACCTACCACCCTCCCAAGGGAATACAGTGATTTGGGTAACCGTGGACCGTTTTTCCAAAATGGCCCACTTCGTGCCATTACCCAAGCTACCCTCGGCACCAGAGCTGGCAATTCTATTTGCGCAACACATATTCCGAATTCATGGACTCCCCCAGGACATTGCCTCCGACCGGGGGCCTCAGTACATCGCCCGATACTGGAGGGCTCTCTGTAAGTGTTTTAAGGTTCAGCTCAGCTTTTCCACCGCCTTCCATCCACAGAGTAATGGGCAATCGGAGAGGATGAACCGCTCACTAAAGACCTTCCTACGCGCCTTCATCAATGAAAGGCAAGACAATTGGACCGAACTTCTGCCCTGGGCAGAGTTCGCTTACAATAACCAAACGCACGCTGCCACCAGAACCTCACCCTTTCGGGTGGTATATGGGAAACATCTCAAACCTCCATTACCCATTGCTACACCCAGTTCCTCGCCCGCAGCACAGTTGTCCGCCCAACAACTTCAGAACCTTTGGCAGGTTACCCAAGACAAGTTGACCACTTCTGCCACGCCAAGCGGTGTGCCGACCGGCACAGATGACCTGCTCCAGTGTACCTCCCCGGGGATCGTGTCTGGCTCAGCACCCGGAACATTCATTTGAAAACGCCTTCTAGGAGATTTGCACCCAAGTTTTGTGGACCCTTCCGGATCGCCGAGAGGGTAGGGTTGGTCTCCTACTGTTTGCGGTTACCATCCTCCCTACGAATCCACAACGTCTTCCATGTCTCTCTGCTAAAACCACTGGTTTTCTCTCGCTTCCACCGCAAGCCGCCGGACACCTCTGCTGAATCCGTAGTGGAGGACCCTACATACCAAGTACGGGAAATTGTCGACGTATGTTTCTTCAATCGGAGATGGGAGTACCTCTTAGCTTGGGAGGGCTGTGGAGATCAGGACAATACCTGGGAGCCTGCCCGCAACATCTTGGACAAAGACCTCCTCCGGCAATTCCACCTTGACCACCCAGGGAAGCCTGGTCCATTGAAGAGGGGGTGTAAAGGGAAGGGGTACTGTTGCGGTCCCGACCGCCTCTCCCATGTTCGGGGTCAGTTCCGCTTACCTCCATTCCACTCCACGCCGGGATCCCGGTCCTGTAGGCTGCTCGGTCACGGTCTCGCCACGTGGAGTACGCCGTCCAGGCTGCCCGAAGCTCTGCCCCCTCTGCTGCCCCGCGCGCGTGCGAGGAAGGTCCTTATGTGCCAATGGTTTGTCCTGGAAAGGGTTTGATATGGAAGAATCAGACTTCTTTGAGAAATACTGTACAACCATTACTTTGAAGTCATGTTTTCAGATTTGTTGTAGTAACGGTTTGTTAGAGAGAAGGTGTAATGTATGTATGTCATATATATAATGGCATATAGGCCCCCAAATGCACACACAAACTATGGAAAAGTGTTACTGCATGGAGCCTAGTACAAGGAATGAACAGCCAATTGGGAGTTCAGGATATGCCCAATGAATATGCATGAAATATATTTGCATGCACTGCCTCCAATGTATGCAGATATATTGCATGCATATTCATTAGGAATATCCTTAAAACTCAGCTGGTCAGCGGTGGCCCTAGAAGGTGCAAGAGAAAATGAGATAACATGAAGGTAATAGACTGATTTACAGCATTTTATATATCACCTATAGCAGAAAACCTGTGCTAAGTGGTTAACAGATTCAGAAGAGTGGAAGGTTAAGATTTAAGAATTTTCACTTTGTCCTTCTGTCTTCTCTTTTTCTCACCTTCCAACCTTCTCCTACTTGTTCAAAATCTTCATTTCCTTCAACTTGTCCTCGTCTTCACTGAGACTTGTTACTAACCTTTGTACACAGCCTGTGTGTCATAACAGGAATTCTGTCCTGGCAGCAGTGCAGCATCACAATGGAATGGGAAAGATCATCTAAATTTGCCACAGAAGGGAGATGAGGGTCAATGGAAGCTGTATTCTCACTGCACTCACCCTTAATTGAAATATAGAATAAATATTGATACAAAATGGAGCAGATTATTGCAGATAACATTTTTAAATTGCTCTTCGCAGTTTAAATATGTTTTTATATTAAAGCTATTATACAGTAGGCCAGACTCCAGCTGTGTCAGTGGCTTTGCTCTCCCTCTGGCCAGGAGTGAAGCGGAGGGGCATTGGTTATGGGGGCAGCGGTGCAGGATGCATGGAAGATGGGCAATGGGAGTGCAATAAACTTGTCCTGTTCTTATGGTAGTGCTGAGATAGGCAGCTGCACCTGTCTTGTTGGAAGGGCTAGGTTCCTTTTACAGAGTGAACAAGGACTTATACACCAGGCTCCTTCTCGGCAATCATAGAAACATGACAGCAGAAAAGACCATATGGTTTATTTAGTCTGCCCTCCTCACAAACTGCTCATCTCTATAATCCCTACCACTCCCCGGGAAGTCCCCTGTGCTTGTCCCATATTTTCTTGAATTCAGATGTTCCTCCTAGCATATAAACACTTTTGAGTACGGATATTGTGAAATACCCGTGATTAATTATGGCTCTGCCATTAATCGCACACTGCATGACTTCTTCCACTTGGCAGAGCACCCGGTCTCCAGATCTATTTTACAACGGCAGGTCGACCTTTACGTCTGCAACAATAGGTGGAAATTGGTATAAACTGCAAAGTCACAGGGAGTAAATAGCCTGCACGTGCCGGCAGCTTTAGGAAAAGAAACCCGAGGAACTTGGGGGCAGCTTCTTGGGGTTTTCAGCGCTCTTGCGCGAGCTTTCCTTTCTCTCTAGGGGACGGCCCTGCAGATCCGCTCGCGCAGAGGAAAGAGCGGGAGTTTCCGGGTGACTGAAGTCACCGCCGCTCCTCTCTTCTACGGCTCTCAGTGAAGCTTACAACAAGAAGGGTCAGAGGTTGCATAGTGGTGACCTGCTTTTTTAGGGAAACTACTAATTATCTTTTATAAACAAACATTTCCTGTCTGCCTCTGTAAAACTTTTTTATCTCTGACAAAAATAAATCACCATTGGAACTGTTCAAGGCACAAATGAAAGAAAATAGTCAAACTACATAAATGTGCTGATTTTATACAAACATTGGCCAAAGTCTCGTAAAACGTTTCAACTGACACACTTGCTTAAATGTGGTAGAAAATAATATGAACAATATGCTATATCAGTATAATGTAGGCAAAGTCACTGGGATGGAATAACATTTCAATTTCTTTATATTTTAGACTTGCAGCTTTTGCATCTTCCTTCTTTTTATGAGATATGTTTACATTTTATGCTACACTTCTGTTTGTCAGGAAAGAGGGATGTGAGCAACAGAGGTTCAAATACATAGGAGACTGCAGTAAAATGCAAGACGAGAGATAAAACTCAAGTACAAAATGAATCCAGAGGGATGCTCAGAGGAGGGTGGTGGATGCTTGGAATAATCTACCAGCAAGAGGCGGTAGTAACCCAAACTGAGGCAAAATATAAGCACCCTTGGAAGAGCTACAACAGTTGGTGCTAAAAGGTGGTGGGGGGGAGTAGGGTGAAGAAATAGAGTGGGGGCCTGCGTTCATTTCACTAGAATGACAGAGCCAAAAATGGGGTGATGACGGGGAGACAGTCCAGCTGCGCTCCGTTCGGCCGGGACATCCACCTCCCCCCAAGCCCGGAAGCCAGAGGGAGGAGCCGCAGCACGCTTCATAAGCGGAGCCCTTGCGGCGCATTGCCGCCGCCGGCGCGTGGCCAAGCCGTGCGCGCCTAAGGGGTGCGCACGGCTTAGTCCGGCTTTGTCTGGATTTGCTGGATTGGTGAGTAACTCTGCTGTCTCCATACCCTGAGGCTTTGGACTATTGTTTGTTTTGCACAAGTCTAAAAGGTCAGTTCCTGTTGAAAATGCCACCAAAAAGGAAGGGGAAGGTAAGGGTTTTCCCCTCAGAACCCTTGCCTCCCCTTCTCCAACTAGAAATTGACCGATTTATGACACAGCTTGAGAGAAAAGAGAGCTCCAATGAACCCGCTGGAAGCTCCATAGAAGGAGATCTAGGAGCTCCCTTGGATGAGGTCTCTCTAAGTCCTGTGGTACGCCCGCCTCCCGCTCAACGCGACGCTAATGGAGTGGTTGCTACAACATCTACCTCAGGGGAGGAACGAATCCCAACCTCTGAGGGAACCATCTCCGCTTTGGAATCAGAAGATGAGGAAGAAGCTGGTGCTTCGGCCATTCAACATCAAGGAACCCTCAATACTGAATCTCCAGAGGAAGCGAGGCCTAAAGCAATCAGGCCAGAGACGGTAACCTTAGGTGCTATATGGGACTTGGTTAATGGTTTAAGTGCTACTATTGATAGGCTTGAAAAGAAAATTGATTCTGTCTCTTTAAACGTACAACAACAATTTCAGGGGGTACAGAAACAAACAGATGAATTTGTTACCAGAATAGAATAGGTAGAAACTAATGTAAAATCGTTACAAAGTGTAAGTAATTGTTTGGTTAAAGATCAATTAGCTTATTCAAAAAGATTAGAAGCTATCGAGAACAATATCAGACATTTAAATGTTCGAGTTACAAACTTCCCAAAAGTTGCAGGTGAAATTCCTTTTTTAACATTTAAAAGGTATCTAGTTGAGGTTCTGGGGTTTTCTGGTGAAAATAATATGTTATCTATTAATTCGTGTTTTTTTGTTAAAAAAAGAACCTCAACAGTCACTCCAATAATCCCTGCAAACCTGACAAGTTTTTTGGAAAATTCTTCAGACCAGATTATAGATAGGGAAACCTTAATTGTTTCTTTTGTTTCCACCTATGATATAAGCAAACTGATGAAAACCTATTTCCAAAAGTTTCCTACTTCATATTATGGGCAGGATGTTAAGATCTTCCCAGATCTAGCTCCAACTACTCGCAATAAAAGACGCGAGTTTTTGGAATTAAGATCTAAAGTCATATCATTAGGGTATTCTTTTTTGTTGAAGTACCCATGTCGATGTAGTATTAAGAGAGGAACAGATTCTTATATGTTCACACAGATAGAACAATTACGTCTATTTCTAATATCACGAGAACCTGTGACCTCTTCCCCTTTAGACACCTGAAGCACAGGACATGAGATAATGGAAATAGCTGATTGTGCTTTCAGATAAGTATTGATTTAATTTCCTTCTATTCTCCTATAGATTCAGTCTTAAGTCTCAGGTTTCAATAGATTCCTTAATAATATATTTTTGGAAAATTTTTGGATAAGGTTATTCTTGCATTTTAATTGTTTTTTTGAAATTAACCTGAATTTAGTTATAAGTATAATTGTTAGCGATAACAATTGAATGATTTGGATAACCTAAGGTAAAAATTACTTCATTTCAAGTCAATTGAATGTGCATATTTCTATATTTTGTAAATGTGAAAATTATAAATAAATAATTTAAAAAAAAAAAAAAAATGAGGTGATGACAAAGCCAGTTTCTACAAAGCTCCCAGGAAGAGGTGGTAAGGTAGTGCAGCACAGAGGGTTTTGCTATATGTTTGTTGTTAGCTCGACGTAGGCTGTGGACCCTTGGCCTGAGTTGGGATGGATGCCACCTGGGAGGAAGACCAACCACGGTGATATGACCGTCGCGAGGCGCAGTCTCAGCGGACGTCAGACACAGCTGTGGAATAGGGTCTTTACTATAAAAGTAGAAAAGGTACAGCCTGCAGAGTGGGGGGTGCAGGAGGAAGAGAGAAAGTATGAGAAAGGGTTCACCCTGAGGGAATACCTCAGACGTGGATATCCGGTAATGGTCCACAGAGCGGGGTACACCGAAGAAGTCTCTCCGAAGTGATGATGTAGTAGTAGCCTGCAGCGCAGGGTACACCAAGGGATTCCTCACTCAGAGATGGTATTGGTACGGGTAAACCGGCGAGGAAATTGTAGCAATGAAGTGGCAATGACCTGCAGTGCAGGGTACACCGTGGTGGTTCCTCAATAGAGCTGGCACGGTGGTGGCCCGAGGTACAGGGTACACCGGAGAGGATCTCAGAATAAAGCCGATTCAGTAGTAGTCCGTGAAGTCAAGGTACTCACAGAGTGATAGCTCCAGGAGAGGTCACGGGGAACGGGAACAGACTGCAGTCCAAGGCAGAAGGCCCTCCGAGGAGTGGATAGCCAGAGATAAGGGAGGGCCCCCAAGGAGCGGGTACCCAGAGCGTCTCACGCCGAAGTGCAGGAACTGGAACAGGAAGTCTGTATGAGAGAAGCGGATTCAGCAATGAGGGAACTCCTTGATAATTCGTCAATAGGCAGTCGACAAGAGCTAGGGTATGAAACTCTAAGGCGTCCGTGTTAATGGAGACAGGTAGTGTTAGCGGAGGAGATGATGCGGTCAGGCCCAGGAGGAGTTCTCCAGAAGATCCTAGGTCTGGGAGTTTCCTGGACAGAGTGGACAGGAGGGTACTGCATGACCTGGCTGGCCACAATACATGCAAAGTCTTGATCTTTGCCGATGACGTCTTTCTTTCGCAGATAGATGACTGCAACCCATTTGCATAGGTTCCTCCTCTTCGGTGCTGGGTTTCAGAGCCGTTTGGGTAGTAGGTGTTTGGTGAATGACTGGAGCACCTGACGACATCCTTTTGGATCCTCTAGCCTCGTGCGACCACTTGCGCAGACGACGATCAATGCAACCGACCATGTCGATAAGGGAGACCAATGTCTCAGGAAGTTCATGTGTTCTAATTCGTCTTTAATGCGTGAACTTAGCCCTTCCATGAATATGGCACACAGGCAGCCCAGATCCCATAAGAACATAAGAAATTGCCATGCTGGGTCAGACCAAGGGTCCATCAAGCCCAGCATCCTGTTTTCAACAGAGGCTAAACCAGGCCACAAGAACCTGGCAATTACCCAAACACTAAGAAGATCCCATGCTACTGATGCAATTAATAGCAGTGGCTATTCCCTAAGGGGCAGATTTTAAATACTTGTGCGAGTGCGTACTTTTGTTCGCGCAGCAGGCGCGAACAAAAGTACGCTGGATTTTATAAGATACGCGCGAAGCCGCGCGTATCTTATAAAATCCGGGGTCGGCGCGCGCAAGGGGGTGCACATTTGTGCAACCTGCGTGCGCCGAGCCCAGCGCGCGCAGGCTGTTCCCTCCGAGGCCACTCCGATTTCGGAGCGGCCTCGGAGGGAACTTTCCTTCACCCTCCCCCCACCTTCCCCTCCCTTCCCGTCCCTTCCCCTACCTAACCCACCCCCCCGGCCCTATCTAAACCCCCCCCCCTTACCTTTGCGCGCGTCAGCCGACTGCCCTGCTCCGTGGTCCGGTCCCGGGGGCTGTTCCGGAGGCCGCGGCCATGCCCCCGGAACGCCCCCGGGCCGAAACCACGCCCACGTTGCCACCCCCGAAATGCCGCGCCCCACCCCCTAAACGCCACGTCATCCCGCCACGCCCCCACCACGCCCCCGCCACGCCCCGACAGGAAGCCCCAGGACTTACGCGCGTCCCGGGGCTCTGCGCGCGCTGGCGGCCTATGCAAAATAGTCGCGCCGGCGCGCAGGGGTTTTAAAATCCGCCCCTAAGTAAACTTGATTAATAGCAATTAATGGAATTCTCCTCCAAGAACTTATCCAAACCTTTTTTGAACCCAGCTGCACTAACTGCACCAACCACATCCTCTGGCAACAAATTCCAGAGCTTTATTGTGCGTTGAGTGAAAAAGAATTTCCTCTGATTAGTCTTAAATGTGCTACTTGCTAATTTCATGGAATGCCCCCAGTCCTATAATTTGAAAGTGTAAATAACCGATTCACATCTTCTCGTTCAACACCTCTCATGATCTTAAAGACCTCTATCATATCCCTCCTCAGCCATCTCTTCTCCAAGCTGAACAGCCCTAACCTCTTCAGCCTTTCCTAATAGGGGAGCTGTTCTATTCCCTTTATCATTTTGGTTGCCCTTCTCTGTACCTTCTCCATTGTAACTATATTTTTTTTGAGATGCGGCGACCAGAATTGTACACAGAATTCAAGGTGCAGTCTCACCATGGAGCGATATAGAGGCATTATGACAATTTCGGTTTTATTAACCATTCCCTTCCTAATAATTCCTAACATTCTGTTTGCTTTTTTGACTGCTGCAGCACACTGAGCCGACGATTTTAAAGTATTATCCACTATGATGCCTAGATCTTTTTCCTGGTTGGTAGCTCCTAATATGGAACCTAACATCATATAACTACAGCAAGGGTTATTTTTCCCTATATGCAACACTTTGCACTTGTCCACATTAAATTTCATCTGCCATTTGGATTCCCAATCTTCCAGTCTTGCAAGGTCCTCCTGTAATGTATCACAATCCGCTTGTGATTTAACTACTATGAATAATTTTGTATCATCTGCAAATTTGATCACCTCACTCATCGTATTCCTTTCCAGATCATTTATATATATATTGAAAAGCACCGGTCCAAGTACACATCCCTGAGGCACTCCACTGTTTACCCTTTTCCACTGAGAAAATTGACCATTTATTCCTACTCTCTGTTTCCTGTCTTTTAACCAGATTGTAATCCACGAAAGGACATTACCTCCTATCCCATGACTTTTTAGTTTTCTTAGAAGCCCAGTGTAATTCTGAGGAAAGAGTCCTAAACTCAATGACATATTCAGTCAGCGACCTGGAACCTTGTTGCAAATGCAGGAGTGCAGATCCAGTGATGGTCCTGCGAGCGGGGTTGTCAAATACAGAGCGAAACAAGGCAAGGAAGCCTGGCAAGTCATTGAGAATTGGATCCATTCGTTCACAAAGGGCTGACGCCCAGGCCAAGGCTTTTCCATCCAGGAGGGATAAGATGTACATAGGTTTGGACACTACATCGGGAAAATATGCAGGCTGCAAAGAGAAGTGCCCCTGCTTTCTGAACCAGGGGTCACCTGCGAAGCAAGGGGGTGCAGGCAAGGGCACAGGAGGCCGAAACAGCGGTGCAGGTGAAGTAGGACTTGGCTTGGCAGGCATCGAGGCAGAGTCCAGCCGAGTGCTTAATTGATTGATGGCGTTAGCCAAAGCAATACCTTTTGCTGCTCTGATATTCGATGGGCTAGGCCAGGGATGGCCTGAATCACTGAGACCTGTGCCGGGTCCATGGAGTTAGCAATCTGTTAAGACTTGTAGGTGTGTGGGCCCTGGGCTGAGGTGAGAGATGGTACCACCCACAGGAAGGAGCCCTGTGAGCCTCATCATTGGAAGGTGCGGTCTCAGCGGACGTCAGACACAGCTGTGGAATAGAGTCTTTATTATAAAAGTAGAAAAGGCACAGCCCACGAAGCGGGGGGTGCAGGAGGAAGAGATAAAGTTTGATAAGGGGTACAGCCAGACGGAAAGCCTCAGACATAAATATCCGGTAATGGTCCAAAGAGCGGGGTTCACTGAAGAAGTCTCTCCGAAGTGATGATGCGATAGTGGCCTGCAGCGCAGGGCACACCGAGGGATTCCTCAATCAGAGATGGTATTATTGTGGCCCAGGGTACGGGTACACCGGCGAGGAACCTGTAGCAATGACGTGGCAATGACCTGCAGCGCAGGTACACCGAGGTGCTTCCTCACTAGAGCTGGCACAGTAGTGGCCCGAGATTCAGGGTACACCAGAGAGGGTTCTGTAGCGATGACGTGGCAATGGCACACCAAGGTGGCTCCTCACTAGTACTGGCACGGTAGTGGCCCGAGACACGGGGTACACTGGAGAGGATCTCAGAATAAAGCCTGTATATTTCTCTCCCACTTCCCTGCGTTGGTACTATATAATGAATTATAAAACTCAAATCCATTCTTATTACCCCCTTTTCCTCCCATCCCTCCTGTTACGTAGGGGGTTTTGTATGCTCATGGGCCTCAACCCGGGCCCAGACCTTCAGGGCCGAGCCGAGGGTTGACGGTGGCTCCGCATGGCTGACAGGCTGACCCTCTGCCAGGCCTGCAAGCTCCCAAGGCCAACATCCAAGGATGTTGGAAGTTGAATGGTCCTCCGACCATTCCAAGCCCTTTCGGACCTGGGCAAGGAGGAACTCCAATGACGAAGCCGGTGTCATCCGAAGCTTCCCCCAAGGCTGGCAGGAATGGAGGCTCAGGAGCACAGGGACACTTCCCACCTGCAAGCCACCTCATTCTCAGGCATTCACCATCTGAGAGCACCGGCTTACAGGAACAGAAGGCTCGAGAGCACCAGACGAAGACACAGGGAAGAACATCCTGGAAGGAAGACACATCAGGGCGCGGAGGAACATAGCGAGACATCTGGACATGGACCGGGACCTCAGGTGAAACATCAAGACACGAAGATGTAGTATAAAAGCAGACGAGACGAGGAGCTCCACGAAGACCGGAAGACCTTACAAAGCTCTGGCAGGCAGAAGTCTCCAGAGAGAAGTCACCACGATGCAAGGCAAAGACAGACTGAAGTTGAAGTCCTTTTATAGGGCTGCAGACCGGTGACTCCCTGGGAGGGGTTTGGCAGGCCCACACATAGCTGGCCCTAAACTACGGAGAAGAGCTGCGGGCTGGCCCCTAGGGAAGGGCGTGGCCCAAACCAGGAAATCCATGCTAGCACGAGCAGCCTCAGGCAGGCCCCACCGACATCAAGGCCATTTGTGCTGTTTGGTGCACTCGTTTGTGCTGTTTGGTGCGCTTGTTTGTGCTGTTTGTTGGTTGTTTGCTCATTTGTGCGCACCAAACAGCACAAACGAGCAAACAACAAAACACACGCAGAAACGAGCAAACAACCAACAAAACACAGCACAAACGAGCAAACACACAGCGCAAATGAGGCAACAAAACCCACAGAGCAAACGAGACAAGAACCACAAAAAACACCAAGAAAGCCTGGGGGAGGGAACCCAGGGCGGGCAAAACAAAACCAGCTAACCAGGTGGGCTGCAGGCGCCTCCTGCAGGTCGTAACAACCCCAAGCTGGCGAACATGACAAAAATATTTCTGGATGCAGGCGCCTCCTGCAGGTCGTATTATCCAGACAGCTGGCGCCTCCAGCAGGTCGTATGCAAAAAGCCTAAAAAAAAAAATTTTCAGTCCCAAAACCAGTCCAGGAACACAAACAAGACTCTGGAACAAGGCGGATCCATCGTCGGGTCACCACCGTCGGGCACATGGCCTTGCATTCTGTTACGTAGGGGGTTTAGTGTGCCCATGGGCCTCAGTCCGGGCCCAGACCTTCAGGGCCGAGCCGAGGGTTGACGGTGGCTCCGCATGGCTGACAGGCTGACCCTCTGCCAGGCCTGCAAGCTCCCAAGGCCAATATCCAAGGATGTTGGCAGTTGAATGGTCCTCCGACCATTTCGAGCCCTTTCGGACCTGCTGCGAACAGCATAGAGCAGCAGGAGCAGCATGGAGCAGCAGGGGGGAAGGGTGAAAGGGGGGGACAGACGTGGGGTATAGCGGTGTTTGTAAATTGTACCAAACAGACAGCCCGATACAGTAAAGTGCGGCCGCGGTTACCCCGCTTCTAACTCGCTTTTTATTCACTTTCCAGCCGCGTTAGCCCTTCCTGTGATACACTATCCCCTTTAACCCATCCTCATCGCCTCTTTAAATCACCGGGTAACGCCTTCCGCACGCGGCATGTATATTAGATGTAAACCATCGAATTAGCTATTCCCTCCCATACAGTAACGCGCGCCCCGACTATTGCTATTTTACCCTGCCATTTTGACGCGCGTTTAACCTGCTCATTTACCGCCTACCCTTACCCCTGCATTAGAGGCAGGGGTAAGGGTAGACAGCAAACTTTCCCACAAAAAGAAACCTAAATACCTAAAATCCCCTGCTCCCGAAGCTACTCGACATGTTATCAACTTACTTTTTGTTGCTTTCAGCCCCTTCAACCTTCTCTGCCGTCCTCCCCCCCCCCCCGCCCCACACACAGGTCCCGGTTCTCCTGGCTCTCGACGATGTTCCCGCAGGTACACCAGCTCGACTTCTGGCTGACAGCTACCCCCCCAAAAAAAGACTGCTGAGTTACGGCCTTGGAAGCGAAGCAAACTTTCATGGGCTTGAGCGTCCAAATTGACGGGCGCTCAAATAGACGGGCGCTCAAGCCAATGAAAGCACAGGGATGGGCGGGTGTGACGTCTTTTTTTTTCCCCTTGGCTGCACCCGCGCTCTTCTTTTAATTTCTTGGCCGCTGGTGACGTGAGTGCTGGAGGCAGCCCGCTAGAACATCATCGAGAGCCAGGAGAACCGGGACCCGGGGGGGACGGGGGGGGACACCGCTGCAAGCCGCTTTCGCCACCGGCTGCCCCCCCTCCGGAGAATGGCAGAGAGGACGGCAGAGAAGGCTGAAAGGGCTGAAAAACAACAAAAGGTAAGTTGGCACATGTCGAGCCGCTTCGGGAGGAGGGGATTTTAGGTTTTTAGGTTTTCATGGGTTAAAGTTGGGATCCACTTCCTGGTGCCTGTCATTTCAAATGTCATTTGAAATGACAGGTACCAGCGCACCCAGGATACTGTATAGGCGCTGTATTAAGCGCCTATACAGTAAAATCGGTTGCGCGGGCCTAACGCTTCCCCTAACGCTTCGCAGACGCGGCTTGCATTTGCAAGTAATTTAAATAGAGTATGGAGCGGTATGTGATCAGAACAGTGCGTGGAGCAAACGAGGGTGCGCCCGGCACTGCCGCACTCTTTCTAACGCGGCCTTACTGTATCGACCCGAATATTTGTAATTGTCAGAAATGGAAAGTGGAGGGAAGGGGTTAAGGAACACATCCCTCCCATAAAGTTCATTTCCTTGTTTCAAAAAATTCAATAAAAATTGTTTGACAAACAAAAAAAAATGATGCACTTTAATTAAAAATCTAATATGAATGTGTAGATGAACCAGAGAAACAGGCTTTGTGTTTCTAACTAGGTCAGCTGCTACTTCCAGTTCTAATGAGTGTGACACTACTTAAGTGGAAAAGCTTATGGACACTGGGGACGCCTGAAGCAGCCTCCTAATCCTTTCAGATTTGTTCCACAAGACACATGTGCTGTCTGTTTATATACAGTGTTCTTTCTTTATAACAAAATGCTTTCAAACCTATGCCAATGGTTTGTCCTGGAAAGGGTTTGATATGGAAGAATCAGACTTCTCTGAGAAATACTGTACAACCATTACTTTGAAGTCATGTATTCAGATTTGTTGTGAGTGGAAGGGGAGAGGGATTGAGAATGAAGGAAAAGGAAGGGAGAGGGTGAATGGGTGGAGAGAGACCTCTCACCCCCTCCTTTCTTCCCTCCCCTCCTACATACCTCCTTACCTCAGTTTCTTCTCTCACTCATCCCTCTCCCCTGTTGTCACTCCCTTTTCACTCATCCCTCCACTTTCACTACTTTTTCTTACCCTCTCCTCTCCCTGCCATTCACACCCTCCATTTTTCACTTCACTTACTCCCTCCTCACTTATCCCCTCTCATTCACTGCCCTCTTCACTACCCTCCTTCTCCCTTCCCTCTCAGTCATCCACTCCCTTCCTTTTCCTTGCCTTGCACTCACGTTCCTCTCTTACATTAACTCTCAATCACCCCCTCTCCTCATTCTCTGAGGGGGGGGTATGCGTGCTCCCACTCCCTCACCAACTCCCGCTTACTTACTACATTGCAGCCGACCATGCGGTCAGCAGGTGAGAAAAAGAGTCCTGAGGAGTGAGGTGTGGCAGCTTCTGCTGCCTGTTCATCCACTCCCCGATAGTGCTCCCCTTTGGCTCCCCGTCAACCACTTCATTGGCACCGCTGCTTCTTTCTTCTTCAGGGCCTGGGCTCCCTGTCAGCCTTTGTTTTGCCTTCACTTCTGCTCCTCCCAATGATAAAAATGTTAGGGGTGCCTCCATGCTCCTCTGGAGCCCTGATATTTATACAATAAAGAGATAAAAAAGGTATGCTTTTGTATTATTGTAGTTATGACCCTTCTTATAAAATTCTCTATGCCTCAGAGTTTCCTCTTCAGTTACACAGTGCTCTGGTCATACTTTACATCTGTCAGTTCGATGCCAGTTTGATGAGGAGCATCAGGATTTTCTAGGATTTATAGTGGTGGGAATTGCTAAGTTAGAGTTGCTCTCGAAAGTTTTAAAGGGTAATAATGTTAATTCAAAACCAGACTGGAAAAGAAGGGATGTTGTCAAGTGAATTTTAGTGTTTGTTGCTCATGCTGCCAGTACACAGGATGGCATAATCGGGAAGGCAGCTTTATATCAGATGCCTCTCTATAGAAGGCTCAACAATTCTGGACCACTGGGAGGTAGAGAGCATTTATTTTAAATCTCTTCCTTTCCTTATGGCCTGGCATTGTCCAGCTTAAGCACTAGAAAATAAACAGCGGGCATTACTGGTAAACTGTGAAAAGGTAGCTACTATGTTTTTTCTCCTTTGTTTAAGGCCAGCAGTGTCCTGCTCCTTGTGGGCATCCAGCTCGTGTAGAACTGGTGTCTGTCAGGCTATGGCACCATGAGCCATTGTTCACAACTACCTGGGGTTTGACCCCTATTTTATATTAGGGATGTGAATCGTTTTTGAACGATTAAAATTATCGTCAGATAATTTTAAAATCAGATGGTAGTAGATCATAGCAAGCTGACCAACAAGACTGGTATATCAAATCTCTTTCTCTCTCACTCCTTAAGGCAACCATATTTTCCATTTGCAGTGAGAATGCAAGCCGCCCATACCAGGCCCGCAAGTCAGGAGACTTATCTGGTGTTATCCAAACAGCTAAAATAGTACGGCATGCCAGTAATATGGCAGTGTGACTAAATTTATCTAAAGACAATTTATAAGAAGAAAGGGCTCCTCTTAGACCAGATAAAAGCGGCTTGCCCGTCCAAACAATAGAAGAGGCAGTACATTGAGCAATTACTGCAATTACTTTTATCCAAAAAGATCTAAGTACCGGGCACAAAAATAATCTATGTGCCAAAGTACCAGTTACTTGATGACACTTAATACATTTAGCAGAGGATAATCTTCCCATCCTACTTCGGCGAACGTCATCACAAAAAATATGATGTAGAATTTTAAATTGCAACTCTTGTAGAGAAAGGTCAGGTATGTTTTTAGACATGAGTTTAAAACACGAATGTAAGTATGTAGAGGGAACATCCATACTCAACGCTTCAGTCCAATATCGAGCTAATGAATCTATATGTGATTTTGAGCGATAGGTTCTACCAAATTCACACCATCCTTTGATGGAATTACCCATTACAATCCTATCAAAAAAATGCTGTGCAAAAGTTGACTCCCTTGCATAATTCTCAACAGTCCAATGCAAGGATTGAAGATAGTGACGTGTCTGTAGGTATGCAAAAAAAATGCTTTGTGGGAAGATTATAGTCTCTGTCTAATGATGCAAAATCCCGTACTACTGGTGAGTCAGTAACATAAAAATGAAAAATAAATGCTAGACCTTTTTGTAACCAGGCATCAAAAAGATGATAGTTGTCTAGACTAGGTGAAAAATCAAAATTACCCATTAATGGCATTAAAAGAGAAGTGAGAGCAGTCAAGCCTCCATGGGACCACATCCAGTGCCAAGCCTGACGGCAAAGTTGCACCAAACTACGAGGGATATGTAAGGTCTGGTAAACCTTTGGACTTGCTTGGATCAGGTACAAAGGTGACCAAGGTGCAACCATGTTAATAACCAATCCATCATCACAATATGCATATTGATCAAGGATCCACTCTCCTACATAACGGAGTTGGCATGCCACATTGTATTACCTAATATCCGGCAAGCCAAGACCTCCTTCCCCCCGTTGAGACATTAACAACTGATATCGTAACCTTGCTTTTTTCCCAACCCAAATAAATTTTTGGAAGGAAGATTGCAACCACCTTAATCCTTGCTAGTTAGCCAACAAGGCAACATATGTAATTTATAAAGTAACTTAGGCATAATGACCATTTTAAGAAAAGCACATCTACCAAAGAGAGAAAGAGGTAATGAGTGCCAAGCTTTTAGTTGGGCATCCAACTCTATCAGTGTGGTTTTTATATTTTCATATAAATCCAGAGGGTCTCAAGAAATCCAAACCCCCAGATATTTCATTTTATTAGGAGCCCACTTAAAAGGGAACAATCCAGGCCACTGACTTTGCACTCCAGGATCAAGGGCAAGTGCGTCCGATTTAGAAAAATTAATGGTAAGGCCCGAAATAGATTGAAAATCTTAAAACATTGAATAACAGGTATACTAGTCCTAGGCTTACCCGCAAACACCAAGATATCATCTGCGAACACTGCTAATTTCATTTGATGACGGCCAATATTAATACCTCTAAACCCATCCTCTAAACGTAATTTAATAGCCAGGGGTTCCAGGGCCAAAACAAATAGAAGTGGGGACAAAGGACACCCTTGACGTACCCCACATAAAATAGGAAAGGATTCAGAAAGGGTACCATTAATAAGTAATCTTGCACTAGGACTAGCATACAGGGCACCTAACCAAGATAAAAAGGGGCCTGATATACCATAAGATTGTAGTGACCAAAACAGATAATCCCATGAGAGAGAATCAAAGGCCTTTTCTGCATCTAAACTCAACACCAGGGCCTCCACTGTAGGGTGAAAATTTAAAAGTCCAATCAACCGTCTTACATTTTTAACACCTTGTCTTCCTTTAATAAAGCCTGTTTGATCACCATGGATAACTGAGGGCAAAAGGAGACTCAATCTAGCTGCTAGCAAAGTTGCCAGAATTTTTAAATCCCCATTTATTAAAGAAATAGGCCTATATGAGCCCACTTCTTGTAAATCCTTCCCAGGTTTGGGGAGTAACACAATAGTAGATTGATTTTCACTAGGAGTAATTGAGGTTCCCTGAACTAAACTATTAAAGTATGACTTTAATACAGATAAATGTGGAATTTCAAAATCTTATAGAATTCAGGGCCAAATCCATCTGGGCCAGCAGCTGTACCCAACTTAAGATCATGTATAATGGCATGAATTTCAGAATCAGTTATAGGCTTGTTTAACGAGTTGGACTCAGTAAGATGTGGCCAAGGAAGATTAGAAGAGAAAGACTCCCTATTTAAGAACATAAGAACATAAGAAAATGCCATACTGGGTCAGACCAAGGGTCCATCAAACCCAGCATCCTGTTTCCAACAGTGGCCAATCCAGGCCATAAGAACCTGGCAAGTACCCAAAAACTAAGTCTATTCCATGTAACCATTACTAATGGCAGTGGCTATTCTCTAAGTGAACTTAATAGCAGGTAATGGACTTCTCCTCCAATAACCTATCCAATCCTTTTTTAAACACAGCTATACTAACTGCACTAACCACATTCTCTGGCAACAAATTCCAGAGTTTAATTGTGCGTTGAGTAAAAAAGAACTTTCTCCGATTAGTTATTATTATTATTTCAAAGATGGCTATGTTTCTTTCTATAAAGTTCACTATAATACTCCAAGAAACGATTTGCAATAGCAATTAAAGATGTCTGACTGGTCCCTTTATTATCTTTAATACTAGTAATAAAAGATTTGGGGCCACGTGCTCTGATCAGACTAGCCAATAGTTTACTGGGACGATTACCAAACCAAATCTATATAATTGATATTTGTAATATTTCATAGACTTGGATGCCCGTTGAAACAAAAGTGCCTGCAGACTTTCCCTCAGTTCATTTACTTCACGTTTACTAGATTCTGACATTGCCTTAATATGCCTAAACTGTGCTTGTTTCAATTCCCCAGTTAGTTTAAGAATTGCAGCGTTACGCTTTTTATTTTGAGTAGCAATATAGGCTATGATGTGTCCTCGCATAATTACCTTTCCAGCCTCCCAAGAGACTCGGGGTGCAAAATCAGTAGTATTGTTCATAAGCATATATTCTTCCCAACGATCAGTAAGGAAACGAGAAAACTCTTTGTCCAAGAATAATCCTGGAGACATACGCCAAGAATATTGGGGTTTTGGATTATGACCAAACAAAATTGTAACTGATATCGGTGTATGATCTGATAGGGCAAAAGTACCTATGGTAGCAGCTGACACCCTGGGGAACAGGAACTCCGATATTAAAAAATAATCTAAACGGGAATAAGACTCATGAGGATGAGAGAAAAAATGAAGTCCTGCTCCCCAGAGTGCAATGCTCTCCAGATATCCATTAAATGTAATTCATTGCATAGAAAATTAGAGCCTTTGTTAGTGTCACCCGGTAATACAGGTTTAGGTGGCTTGCAATCCTCCAACTTATTGGCTACCATATTAAAATCCCCACCTAACAGAAGTGCACAATCAGAAAGTTCAACAAGAATTCTCAAAAGACGGGTAAAAAATGTATGTTGATATACATTAGGTGCATATACATTACAAAGTGCCACTCTTTGCTGATTGCACAATCCTTTAACTATGACATAACGACCTTCAGGATCCTGCCATATCTTTTCAGATTGAAAAGGCAGTTGCTTATGGATCAATATATCAATTTCTAAACAACATCATATAAGCCAACAAACTTTGCCATTGCCAAAGTAGTGTTGTAGATTAACGAGACCTCATATGTGTGGCGGGCTATTCAAACACAAGCCCCGCAGCCACTATGAAAGGAATGCGGTGATGTTAATAGCTTTTGCACCGTCTTAATGTTATAATCATTGGTCTCACAGATGAGATGGGTATGTAACCGTAACTTATATCAGTTTACAAAACAGTAAAGGTTAGTTTCACTTATCGTAGCGTGGTGTTGCAGATGGGGTGTAACGCTGGCTTTGGCCCGACACGGCTCGTGTTTCTGTGAACCTTCTTCAGGGGCCACTCAATGCCAGTGCTAGAATATGAAAAGAACAGGTTAAGAAACACCAAATAGGAATATCTTCGACGCGAACCGTGGCTACTTGATACCTACAGTTCCCAATACTGCCGACCGGTTCCGCTACTAGGCTGCAAATGTGTTCGGGCAGCAGGATCCGCCATCTTACCTCAGGTGGTTATGTACCTACCACGATGGGCGGAGACGATAGATAGTGACGTCAGAGCAGCTGACATGACGTGTCAGAAAACACTAAATGAGCGAGGACCACTCAACGGAATCGTTAAGTCCAAATGGGGATTGTGTCATCAGAGTGTAGATCCACCATTGTTCCCGAACGTTTAGAAATTGATTGGAATCCCCTCCACGTGGATTGGGGGATATCTGTTCAAGAATCGTCCATCGGAGCTGGTCAAAACTGTGTCCCATAAGGGTGCAGTGATTCACCATGGGCGCCTCCAAATTAACTGTGTTGAGACGGCTGCGGTGTTCAAACAGCCTTGTTTTAATTTTTCTGCGGGTGCGTCCGACATAAAGAAGTTGACAGGGGCATTGAATAAGGTACACTACCCGTGAGGAATCACAGGTCGTGATAGATCTTTTGTGATATATGTGACCGGTTTGAGGGTGTTGCCAAGAAGATCCCTCCATTGTAATGCAGCACATGTCACATTTGCCACAGCAGGTATGATTGCCCGGAAGTCCGGTGTTGGTACTCTTGAACAGATATCCCCCAATCCACGTGGAGGGGATTCTGATCAATATCTAAACGTTCGGGAACAATGGTGGATCTACACTCTGATGACACAATCCCCATTTGGACTTAACGATTCCGTTGAGTGGTCCTCGCTCATTTAGTGTTTTCTGACACGTCATGTCAGCTGCTCTGACGTCACTATCTATCGTCTCCGCCCATCGTGGTAGGTACATAACCACCTGAGGTAAGATGGCGGATCCTGCTGCCCGAACACATTTGCAGCCTAGTAGCAGAACCGGTCGGCAGTATTGGGAACTGTAGGTATCAAGTAGCCATGGTTCGCGTCGAAGATATTCCTATTTGGTGTTTCTTAACCTGTTCTTTTCATATTCTAGCACTGGCATTGAGCGGCCCCTGAAGAAGGTTCACAGAAACACGAGCCGTGTCGGGCCAAAGCCAGCGTTACACCCCATCTGCAACACCACGCTACGATAAGTGAAACTAACCTTTACTGTTTTGTAAACTGATATAAGTTACGGTTACATACCCATCTCATCTGTGAGACCAATGATTATAACATTAAGACGGTGCAAAAGCTATTAACATCACCGCATTCCTTTCATAGTGGCTGCGGGGCTTGTGTTTGAATAGCCCGCCACACATATGAGGTCTCGTTAATCTACAACACTACTTTGGCAATGGCAAAGTTTGTTGGCTTATATGATGTTGTTTAGAAATTGACATATAGATTACATCATACTTCAACAGTTTCTTTAAAATAAGTAATATGGATCAATATAGCCACCCCTCGTTTTCGAGATGAATATGAAGAGAAAAAACATTGCCCTACCCATTCTCTTTTCAATTTGCTATGTTCTTCCACCGACAGGTGAGTCTCCTGAAGAAACACAATATGTGACCCAGTGCGTTTAAAAGCCATAAGAAGTTTCTTTCTTTTAAGAGGGGAGTGTATGCCATCTACGTTTAGAGATGTAATACTTGAACAAGTTAATGCATATCGCAATGAATATTAGACAATAATTTATGAGTTAGTTTCTATGAAACCATTTTTGTAGTTGTCTTTGTTTGTGTTGCTTTTATTATGTATGTGTATTTTGTATATCGCTTAGGCCTAACAGTGTTAAGCGATTAATACATTTTATAAATGAAATGAAAATGAAATGAAATGTGCATTTTACTGTTGCCATATCCTTAGGTTCTTAATAGATATCTCCAAAAAGATAAGGCAACTTATTTGTAAAAAAAACCCCGGGACTTCCCAGCCTAAGCCACCGGGGTCATATGAAAACATCCACCAACAACAAAGAACCATAAATAACTGACTTAATTTAAAGGATATCCCCCAGGGCTTCTCCCCCCCCCCCCCCAGCCCCTCACCAATAACCAAAAACCAGTCAACACAACCACACACCAATCAAACCATTCATACCACAGACATATCAACACACATACCCACATATTCCACAACACCATCAACTGCCCCAAGAGGCTCAGAGCCATTTCTCCCACAAAAAAACAATAGAGAGAGAGGCTCCACTCTAGGCCACCCATGCCTCCCTCCTCCCGAACATCAATAATAGAATAAACATGCATCATTAATAGAACAATATGGAGCAGCACGGTCCTCAAAATTAGTAGGACCTGATACTCCAGTTAAACATTCAAGGTCTTTTGAAACCAAATTAACAAAATTATAAACAAAAAAATCAACATTTAGCAAACTAATACTTTACTCCCCCATTATGAACCAATATTCTCCTCCAACTGCTGGTAAGGTGGTAAGGTAGTTATAAATCTGTCAGCTTCATCTCTAGTGGTAAAAAAGAGAACTTTGTTATCATGGAAAACACGCAGCTTGGCTGGATAAAGTAGACCAAATTTGATGGCACGTTTATGCAACTCAGTACAAGCCGGAGACATAATCTTTCGTTGCGCCATAGTCGCCATTGAAAAATCATTAAATAGGAGAATCTTATAACCTTGAAATTCTATATTCATCTGCTTAGATGCTCGAATAATCTGGGTCTTATACGTCCAGTTCAATATTTTCGCTAATATTGGTCTTGGTCTTTTCGCTCCTTCTCGCAATGTTCCAATTCGATGTACCCGTTCACAGATCATCTGAGATTTAGGAAACTCTAAACTCAATTGTTTCGGTAACCAAGATTCCACAAAATCAGACAATCCACTGTCTTTTACTGTTTCAGGGACCCCAATAATACGAATGTTATTTCTCTGATCCCTGTCTTCCAAGATCTCAGTTTTAGAAAGCAATTCTTGTTGAGTAGATTTCAACGTCTCCACACTGTGTTCAGACTCAATCAATCTATCTCCATGGTCAGATAAAACATGTTCTGCTTCATCCAACCTTTTCATTTGCCCTTCCAAAGCTAATTTAATGTCATCCATAGAAGTTTGTATTTTAGTTAAGCGAAGGTCTAAGGCTGCTGTTACACTTTGTGATATTTGAAGAAGAGCATCTGATGACTATGAGTCAAGAACCTTAGGGGCGGATTTTAAAAGGCGCGCGAATAGCCTACTTTTGTTTGCGCTCCAGGCGCAAACAAAAGTACGCTGGATTTTAGTAGATACGCGCGGAGCCGCGCGTATCTGCTAAAAACCTGGATCGGCGCGCGCAAGGCTATCGATTTTGTATAGCCGGCGCGCGCCGAGCCGCACAGCCTACCCCCGTTCCCTCCAAGGCCGCTCCGAAATCGGAGCGGCCTTGGAGGGAATCCTCTAACGCCCTCCCCTCACCTTCCCCTACCTAACCCACCCGCCCGGCCCTGTCTACACCCCCCCTTACCTTTCTCCGGGGATTTACGCCTCCCGGAGGGAGAAGTAAATCCCCGCGCGCGAGCGGGCCTCCTGCGCGCCGGGCCGCGACCTGGGGGCGGGTACGGAGGGCGTGGCCACGCCCCCGGACCGCCCCGGGCCATAGCCACGCCCCCGTACCCGCCCCCAAAACGCTGCCGAAACGCCCCCGAAACGCTGCAACGACCGGGCCCGCCCCCCGACACGCCCCCCTCGGAGAACCCCGGGACTTACGCGAGTCCCGGAGCTCTGCGCGCGCCGGGAGGCCTATGTAAAATAGGCTTCCCGGCGCGCAGGGCCCTGCTCGCGTAAATCCGCCCGGTTTTGGGTGGATTTACGCGAGCAGGGCTCTGAAAATCCGCCCCTTAGTGCCTACAGAGGTATCTGCCATCATGACAGCAGAGGAATGAGACCTACAGACCGCACTTTTACGCACGCTCCTGTCTCATATCACTGTTTTCCAAAAGACAGGAAACAACCAAGTAGTGCAGTGTGAAATATATGAGAAATAAAATTCCAAATTATAAGTCTTAGTAAAAATTGCCTCAAAATGAAAAATTTAAAATGTTATATCCAGATTACTTAATGTGAGAATTCAAGTTGAGAACATTTCAATGACCAGAAGGGTGCTATAACCAGAGTACTTAGTATGAGAATTCAAATTGAGAACATTCCAATGACCAGAAGGGTTTTGTAACCAGCTAGACTTCAAAAAGAGAAAGTTCCAAACGACCAGCAGGAAGCTGTAACCAGCGTACTTAGAATGGGAATTCCAAATGAGAAAATTCGAAATGACCAGTACCCTATAAGTACTTAGTATGAGAATTAAAAATGAGAAAATTTGAACAGCAGGATGCTATAAGTACTCCTTATGAAAATTCAAAATAAGAAAATTCCAAAAGATCAGCCAGGAGCTGTGACCAGTGCACTCAGCATGAGAAAATTCCAAAAGATCAGTCAGGAGCTGAGACCAGTGAACTCAGTATCCAATAACCAGCAGAAACAGATTTGATGAATTTAGATGAAAATCTTCATTGTACAGCCTCACAGGACAACCAAGAGTTAAAAAATTGTATCTCATGATGTCCCATCGCAACGACTCCACCCACTTAATATCCACTGAGACGAAGGCAGCAGGCAGCAACCTAAGAGTTCAAGTTCAGGCGATCCCAAAATATTAGAATAAATTACTACAGTAAACTGTCTCACAGCCCAAACAGGAGAGCAAAACAGCAAAATCGCTCGTAGACTGCCACCTCGATCGCGCTGCAACGGCTCCACATTTGATCGGGCTACAACGGCTCCACACTTGATCGCTGTGCAACGGCTCTACACACCAGCCGGAGAAAAAAAAAATCAGCTATTCCGCAAACACTGAGGCGAAGGCAGCAGGTATCAACCTCGAGTTTCAAGCGAACAAAGCCTAAACAGGTGAGCAAAATAGCAGGATTACTTGTCTGTTGACATTTTGAGTGTGCTGCAACGGCTCCATATTCGATCACACTGCAACAGCTCTGTATCGCAGCCAGAGTAAAAAAAATAATTCTGTAGACACAGTGAACTTAGAGGATTCCAGTATTAGCTGTTTTTTTTAAAACATTGCCAAATTTTATGTTGATCGGGGAAGAAAATCAGCAGGGGGGCCACGGAACTCAAACAGCCACCTCCGATCCCGATGACGTCATCATCAGAACCCCAGGACATACAAAATTTCTGTCATATAAACACAGTCACTCTCACACACACCCACTCATTCACTCACTCTCTTTCTCACACACACACCCATGCACTCACTCTCTTTCTCACATACACACACACACACTCACCTATGCACTCACTCTCTTTGTTACATACATATCCAAGCATTCTCTCTCTCTTGCTCACACCACATACCCATGCACTCATTCTCTTGCATACACAAACACAGGCCAGACCTCTCCTCTTCTTCAAGTCACTGGCGGGATGGGATTGGCCGATGGCTCTGCAGGGCCTCTCTTTTTCTTCTGGCTGACAGCCCTGCCAGTGCCAGGTCTCTTTTATTCTTAGGGATGCCAGCAGAATGGGGAGCACTGAAGGGCCTGTGGAGCCTTTTCTTTGCTGCAACCCAGGGCCGGTGCAAGGGGATTTGGCGCCCTAGACGAGCCTTCTCCCTTGTGCCCTCCCCTCCCCGGGTCACGCCACCACCCCCAGTCTCGGCCCCAACTCCTACCTCATTCTCGATCACGCCTGCTGACTGTGAGGTTTTCTGGGTCACAAGCAGATTAGGCACTGCTCGCGGCCTGCCAAATCTCCACTCCTCTTTGCCACCTCTTGCGGCCCCATATGGCTCGCATCCAGTGGCGCACCAAGGGTCTCCGGCGCCTGGGGTCAATGCATTTGTGTGCCTCTCCAGCATCCCCCCCTTAATCCTATTTTACTAATGCTTAAGATCACATAAAATCAGTGGAGTCTCTAGACAGAAGAATTGTTGGGGGAGGGGGGGAGTCAAAATGACATTTCTTCATCACACCCAGCTCTATAGCATGGATCCTGCTTTAAAATTGGTTATATAAAAAAAAGTGTTAATAAAAAAGTCCAAAGGGTCTTCTGCGTAATTTTAAAAAGCTGGCCAATTTCACACTATAAAATTATTTGATAGCCTCATTCAACTAATTCTATATGGCTATGAAAGTGAAGTCTGGAATTTACAGGAAGGGACAGAATGTCAATACAAATCCTGCACCTCCAGTTCTGTAACTCTGTGCATCCACTGAAATTCCCCCAAACAATGGAGCTTGGATGTTTCCCTTACAGCTCATCATACTAAAAGCTATTTTCAAATTCTGGTGTCACCTCACAGTAACAGCAGTACAAACATCTTCCACTGCCAGACACATTGTGAACGAACACAAAACCCCACAAAAAAGACACTCAAAATCTATACTGCAAGGACTCAAACAACAATAACCCTACCTGTGAAAAAACAAGGGTAAATATTACACTGGGACCTAGAATACCAATACACCACCTACTGAGGAAACAAAACAAACCTGATTGCTATAGATCCCTAATCAGACACTATATGCTAGCAGAATCTCTCATCATGGTCATACACACAGAGCAGAGACAGACCCTCACCAAATACAGAATAAAGCCACATAAAGTATAAATAGAAATGTACAGACAAAAACTGAACTGTAAAACACATCATGCCAGTCTCCAGTCTATACAGTGTAACAATGGAAAACCAAAAATTTCACCATTCCTCGTGAAACAAATCAATAAAATCAAGATATATAAATCATTAATCATAATTATAAAATCATACAAATAAAATAATTTCAAAACAGCTGATGAATAGAATATCCAATAATTAAAGACTCATGCAAATTTTGAAAGCTTTACCAAACACCAATAAAATATTTCAAACAGCAGACACATCACATACTACCCAATAATTAAAATGGTAGTCAATCAAGAAAAATGAACTTAAAAAGCCACCTTTACTTATCCTCTCCAGCAGTTCTCCTACTCCTTTCCCTTGCAGGCCACACCAGAAGCAGCAGTAGCTGCTGAAGCTGTCCTCACAGTAGGGGTGTGCATTCATTTTCGCCGTATTGGCAATCCACAACGTATATTGCACTATTCGTAGTATTCCCCACGAATACACGAATCTTCCCCGAATTATATGGCCACCTAAATACAAATTTAAACAAGCCCCCCACCCTCCTGAACCTCCCCAAGACTTACCAAAACTCCCTGGTGGTCCAGCGGGGTGTCCGGGAGCTATCCCCTGCACTCACACCCTCGGTGCTGGTTTCATCATGGCGCCGATAGCCTTTGTCACAGGGGCTACCGGTGCAATTGGTCAGCCCCTGTCACATGGCCATCGGCGCCATCTTGTGCTCATACCATGTGACAGGGGCTGACCAATGGCACCAATAGCCCCTGTGACATAGTATGGGCAAAGGCTATCGGCGCCATTTTGAGTACTGGCATCGGATGGACGGCGTGCAGGAGGTCGCTCCGGGACCCCCGTTGGACCCACAGGGACTTTTGGCCAGCTTGAGGGGGGCCTCCTGACCCCACAAGACTTGCCAAAAGTCCAGCGGGGGTCCGGGAGCGACCTCCTGCATGCCGGCCGTCCGATGCCAGTACTCAAAATGGCGCCGATCGCCTTTGCCCTCACTATGTCACAGGTACCGACGGTCGAGGTAGACAATTCCGCAGGTGTTCAGAAGGTCCTATAACACCTCATTCATAAGGTGCTGGAACACCGCCGGAGCATTACATAAGCCGAAAGGCATCACAAGATATTCGTAATTGCTTTAAATAACAAGGAGAAAAAGTAAGGTTAATCAGTATGAACATGTAATAATAAATAGTCATTCCTTCTTTATACATGTTCTTCTATTAACAGATCGAAGACATATATGCTGTCCATTTCAACTAATCCAAGCAGCTCTGAAAGAGGATTCCCAAATTGTTGGTATAAATGAGGTAAATAAGCTAGGGCAAGAAGAAATAATGAGACTCATATTCAAAAGCATTTAGCCATGATAACTTCTGAGTTATGGCTAAATGACTATTTGGGCACTTGCCAGGCTAAGTTCTAGACTGATAACTTATTATCCGGTTCAAATTTGGCCAGATGAATTAGGAACATTCCGGGGCATAACTGGGAGCAGCAGAGCTAGCCAGATTATGTATATAGCCAACTCTGATATTCAGTTATCTGGCTAAGTATGGTCACCTCGTCGACCTGTCCTAAAGTTAGCTGAGAATATTCAGCAGCGTACCGGTGCCACTGAAAAGACAAGCTAACTAGCCGAGCCACACAGCGGCTGAATATGAACCCCAATGTGTAATGTTTTTTAGACTGCTTTTACCTGTGTGGTTTAATTCATTGTTGCTGGTTTTGAAGACCCTGTTTCTGGGGAGAACCTTTAGGCCAGTCCTGGCTTATTTATTTGGATGTTATATTTATTTACTCAGCTCTGATCAGTTTTTCACTATCTGGTGAAGATTCAAATGGCAGCAACAAGGTTACAAATACCGCATCGCACCATACTGAGAGGTGTGCTCCCACCTACTTTCAAAGTGGGGCAGAGGGATAGGATAAAGTTGGCTGAAGGATGGTTTACCAAATTTTTTTCTAAAGCCTTCAGAAATTATTTGAGTAGGACTGTACTCAATTATCTGAAGTACTGTTGTGTATTTCCCAATACAGATTTTGAAGCAAAAAGGTCTCCTTCCAGTACTGGCCCTTTAGTAACTCTTTTTGACCAAACTAGCATCTCTGTCAGAAAGTGGGTATGACTAACCCATAACTTAATAAACAAGCATGAAACACTCTACCTGTAGATTAGTTGCCATCATATATACTTAGGCAGAAGTACAGTGCTATGTAACTTTCTCTGTCAACTTGCAGTTGCCTTGGCTTGTTATCTCACCATCAGTCTATCACTTTACTTGCTTTTGTGTCCAAAATATTTCTCTTATTTCATATGTAGAACTGAAAATAAATAGTATACACCCATTACAGCAATACCCCAACTTTGAAAGCATTATTATAATAGCCCACTATGCCAAAACTTTACCTGCAATGAAAAGAACCTGGCATCCGTAATATTCACCTTCTATATTTCACAAACCAGAGCAGATTTTTGGAGTTGCATATAAATTGTGATTACTAGAAACTGGAAGAGCTTGACAGTAAATAGCTAGCGCTGCACTTGAACTACTTCTCATACACTTCCTGTTACCATCAGGGACATTGCTCTGATTCAGTTTGACTGCACAGTTAAACCTTCGTCAATTCCCTAAGGCAGTAGTATTCACTCCCAGTCCTCAAAGGCTGCCAACAGGTTGGATTTTCAAGATATCCCTAATGAATATGCATGAGAGAGAACCTGCCTTCATTGTATGCAAATATATCTCATGCATATTCATTAGGAATATCTTGAAACCCAGGGTTGGTGGTGGTCCTCGAGTGCTGGGAGTAAATACCTCTGCCATTAGGAAACCTGTAATTCCAATGTTGGTACAATTGCATTGGCTGCGCGTACAACAAAGAATCAAGTTCAGGGTACTCGTCTTGTTATTTAAGGCTATTAATGTGCTTGAGCCTCCTTATCTGAAAAATGTGTTTACTAAATATGCCCCCTTGCAGTCTCTACACTCAGTAAATAAGCAACTTCTGGTGGTACCTTCCATTAGATAATTTATAAACTGAATGGCAATCAAGTCAAACAAATAATAATACTAATAATTGATCTTCCCATCTCTCATTGGCAAGCTTCACTTTTGTAGGGACAACTCTCTGGAATGCATTGCCAGATGAGCTGCGGATAATTGCTGATTATGCTTAGTCTCATAAACAACTGATGATGTTTCAGGAGGCCATTTCTTAGGAGAAGTTACTTAGGTTCATTCATTAGTAAGAAGCATAGTTTCAGTTTTAGTCGCACAGAGGGAAAAGTTTGGAGATGGGCCCAGCATCAGTATATATGCTATGGGAATGGGAGGGGAGAGGGTATCCCAGTTATTGAGAGACACAGTGTTTCCTCCCTACCCCGTTTCTCCTCCTTCCCTGCGCTCCTCTCCCTGCTGGCAGGAGGGAACCGTACTTACCCGCATTCACTCTCCAGCCACATGGTTCCAGTTCCCCTGCAGATGGAACTGTATAGTCGGTGCTGGCAGATCCTGCAAACCACAAAATCTAGGGATGCTACATGATTCCTACTGCAGCATTTGAACCATTTGGTGAGGAAAGAGACTTTTCAGTGGTTTTATTCCTGCCAGCAGGGAAGTAGCTGAGGAGAGAGGGAGGAGAGGGTGGGAGGGAGACCGGGGATGGAAAGCGACATGGAAGAGCTAGGAGAGAACTGGAGCAGATTGGGTTGGGGAGGGAAAGGAGCTATGACCCAATTCTGTGTTTGCCAGCTGCATTTCTCCACAAACCACACATGTATGCCTTTGCTTGAGACTAATGGGTGTGCTGCATCTTAACTGTTTGAGTAAGGACCTTGATACTAGCCCATAATACCAAACTTGTTTGTAGAACACACATCTTCTGTTGTCTGTCATATGTAACCAAATGGGCAAGCTACTGGGATTCTCCCTTGTATCATCAATATTAATAATGATTTGATCTTGCATGGTAACTTTTCAGTTAAAGAATATCCTGATGCATTGTATGATCCAGCTCAGAAACACACAGCGTATAGAATTGTCTGTAGCCAAATGGCCCTGCAGCTGATTTCAAATCACCCGAATTTTAAGAGGCCCACGCACGTAAAATCTGGGGGTTACGTGTGTAGCCGTGCGCACGCTGAGTGCATTTTAGAAATGACCCGGCCACACATGTAATCCCCGATACGTGCAGAAGTGCTGGGCCATTGAAAAGGGGCGGGGACTGGCTGGGCCAGCAGCCATTAGGCTCTGTCCTAGGGAAGTGCATGCCGGTAGCTGGCCTGCATACGGAACTTACTTCATCTATTCAGATGAAGTAAGTTCTAAAATTAAAAAAAAATAAGGTAGAAAAAGAGGTTTTAGGGATCGGGGAGGAGAGCAGAAAAGGGAGGCAGAGTAGGAAGGGGGATAGGGAACTATAGAAGGCCTACGTTGCCGCGAGTCCTGACCTGTCCAGACATGTGTGCACGGATATTAAAATCCAGCGCTTGTTTGAAAATTGACCTCTATGTGTACACTGTATGTTCTTATTTGTTGAGTTACCTTAAGAGACAGATATCATCTACAAGTGATGGAGCCATGAATGACCAACCTTCATAAAATAGGTTATAGAATATGCAGGAAGAAGGCTGCAGTATCTGATTACAAGCACAGAGAATATGTATTTTGGACTTCTATATATGTGAATCTTCTTTCAGTCATCATTAACAAGGATTAGCAAGGAAAAAGTCAGTGCCCGACAACAGGACTCGAAGCTGAGACATGGGGCTCCTGAGTCCTATTCTCAGCTCTACTAATGATGCTGAATGTATATTTCACTCGTGAATTGTCAGTTTACTTGACTATAATTAGAAAGTAATAATTGTCACTTTAGAGACTTTCATACATGCTATTCCGTGAAAGAAGGTATTTTGCATGAACATTTCTGTCGTAGTTTTGATGAGTACTGGAGAATATTATCAACATCATATCTGCTAACTTTATTTGCTAATTATGTGTTTACAATCCCAGTTTATTCAAGGTGTTGCTTTCCTGTTTCTAGACTCTTCGGAAGAGCTGTCTGGGTAAAAATGCTTCGTAACTGTTTGGTAGTCTTTCTAGTCTCATTTCTTGTACACAGAGCCTTGACAGCTTTGCTTTCTACTGCCAAAGAGGATGAATTAGCCACATTGAGAAGGCAGGAAGGCTTCCTTAGAAAGCCCTCTCTGGATTCCTTTACTCTGATCATGCAAACATTCAACAGAACAGACATTTTGCTGAGACTCCTGAATCATTATCAGGCTGTTCCCTGTCTGCAGAAAGTGATCATTGTGTGGAATAATGTTGGAGAGAAGCCACCAGAAGGGCTGTGGCACTCTCTTGGACCACAACGCATCCCAGTGATGTTCCAGGAACAGGCTGTGAACAGATTGACGAACAGGCTCCAGCCTTTTCAAGGGCTGGAAACAGATGGTAAGGACCAGCTTTCACTACGTCATATTGTTGTCATATCCATTACTCAATATGTTGTTACCTTATGTAAGCCGTCTTGGGCCCATCTTTAGGAAAAAGCATAATATCAAATGCTTATAAATAAATATGCATTACTTCAGGCTGCAGGGGTTTAAATCTCCTTTGTGTCTCTGAAAGAAAAGGCAAAGCATGACTAAATACGTGTCCACAGGAGGTGCTTAAACAAATATGTCCACATTGGCTGCAGTCCTGCCAGCGATTAGTTTACAAAGTGTAGTGTGCTCTGTGATGCTCAGTGCAGAGCAGATCATCCTGCAGCATTGTGGGATAATTTCCTCCCCAGTAGCTCACAGGACATGCCACTCCAGAATACTACAGAGCTGCTTGTTTTGCATATCACAGCACTTGCTGCAATTCAGAAACTAATTTAGAGCCAGTACAGAAGGTTTTTGGGTTTTTGTTTTTTTTAAAGGTTTCCCTTTAATGAGCAGGTGCAAAGGTCAGGCAGAGTAGCACGTGCACTTTTGGAAATCCTGTATATGCATGCCGCTTTCCTCCCCCAAAGGAAATACGTCTACAGGAATGTCTCCTTTCAATCGAGCTTTTTCTGCACATGATGGAAGCCACTGGTAATTTTCAGTCAGGCCAGTTTACCTGAGTAAATACCAATTTGCTCATGGAAATGGCTTTGAAATTTGTCCTCCTTTTGCCTCTGTAGATCCTGGGTATTCTTCTGGGTGCTTAGCCTCTGGTGGCCTCTGATCTCTTGGTTGGCCTACATGGGGCTTGCTTCAGAAGTGGAGGGCTCTCTGAAAGGCTCTGCCCAGAGCTAGACTGCTGCACAAGAGTGCACTTACATTTTTGTGTCAGCTGGGTTGAAGTGCTGCTTCATGTAACCCATTGTATCTAGAAGCTATTCCCCTGCTTCACCCCTGCATAAATGCATAATGCTATGATTATGTTTACAGTCAAAAATAGGAGCTAATATTACATGTTATTTTTCTATTTCAGCTGTTCTGATGATAGATGATAACATCGTGGTTAGCGCACATGATCTGGCTTTTGCTTTCTCTGTTTGGCAGGTCAGTGTTCATGCACTTTTATTGAGAGGCTCCGAGGGGCTGGACATTTTCCTTGCTTGTGGTGCTTGCTTGCTGCCATACACAATTTTTTTTTTTTTTTTGGGTCAGTGCAAGTAAATCCGAAGCCTCAGGTACATAATGTATCCAGCATTACACACACATTATTCTTGTACTGGACAAGCCTAGAGCTGCCAGTTAAAGTCTGCTGCTATTTTAAAGAGATGACAGCCCCAAGTACATGAGTGGGGCTGTCATCTCTTGTTTCAGTATCAAAAGTGAATTTTCCTCTAAATAGTGGTCAGGTGCAGTCCTGTCTGAGTAAGCTCTTTTTGTAGTAGCAGCACATTTTCAAAAGTACTTTTATACAAGTTAAGGAACTTGCTTTATTCTTGGAAAGGATTTCAAGTCACTGTGGTGGCACAGATGGAGCATGTTGTATGAAACTGCCAAGTTGGAATGTTACAGCAGCAATGATCATGAAAGAGTTCAGAAACTAGGAGGGGCTACCAAAATTAAGGCAGACAACGCCCTTCCCAATCCTGGCTTGATGAGCCCACAGCTACTCAGGTTTTCAGGATATTGCTATGACTACACATGAGATGAATTTACATATAGTGTGTCTTCAATGTGTGCATATATAATATCAAGACCGGATAAACCGTGGAGATAAAGCGAGACACACGTAAGTATAATACAGGCAGGCAAGAGTGTGTCATGATAGCGTATTGAATCTGCAAACAGTTTGAACAGAGTCCAAATACAGATGTCCAAACAAATTTTAATTAGAAGAAAATCAGAAATTCAAGTATTTAAGGCAGCAAATAAGTACGCTCTAGAATAATGCAAGAGTGATATAACTGAAAGTCCATATTGGGTCCCCCATCACGGTCAGTGTTTAGCAGCAAGCTGTGTCGGGAGGGACCGAGAAGACCCAAGGGATATTAAAGAATTCCATGATATATAAACATAACGATAGATGGCAGTTAAGAACAGCAGATCACACAAAAGAGCAAAGCCAGCCAAGGAATAACAGTAACAAGAAATCATACTGTTGCGATGCCGCGATGGGACAAACACACAAGCGGCCTCTCGCCTCCTGCCAGCAGAGGAAGGCTGAGTTTTTCTTGCGGCCTGGAGTCTCGATGATGACGCCTGCCTCTCAGCACGGCCTGGATGCCACCGATGCTGGCTCTCGGTGCGGCCACCGACGCTATCCTCTGCTTTGCAACACAACGCAGCCAACTCCACTTCTTTTTGCAGCTTGGATGCCGCTGACATTAGCTCCTCCATACAGCTGAATCGCTGCCCATGCTGGTGCTTCTGCCCCGACATCTCTAGATGTGCGCACACACGTCTCTTTACAATTAAAAGGGCCCGCGGCAGGAAAAGTCCCATCAGTTTCTCATCATTCCAGCAGCCCAGGGCTCTCTGTCAGTTCCTTGGGGCCTTCGCAATGGATCCTCATGGTCGTCCATGGTCTCTTTGTCTCATGGTCTTCTGTGGTCATTCTTCTGTCTTGATGGTCTTCATGTTCCTTGTTAGATGTTCCTGGTCTCCTTGTTCTTCATGGGAGCTCCTCCATGTTCAGTGCTCCTGGTCTCTCGTCAGTTCCTCGTCCAAGTCTTCTGAATCTTCAATCAAGTTCCTGATGTTCCTGTCTTCATTCTAAAGTCTGCATTCTAGATCCTTGCTTGTCCCTCCTCCAGGCGTGCCAGGGATGTGGTCCACAACCAGCCCATGGGGGCCGGTGTAGGGCGCTTCCTGACACAAGGCTTGTTTCCAAGACCATCTTCTCTGGATCAAGTCCTCGGAGTCCATCCTTGTTTTTAGAGTTCCAAGTTCTAAGTCAAGTTCCAAGTCAAGATTTGAGTTCCCAGCCATGTTCCTAATTCCAGGTCTCAAGGAGCTTGTCCAGACAGCGGCTCTCCATGATCCTTGTTCCAAGCCATGTCCTCGCTCCCATCCTCATCTGAGTCTCAGTCCCTAGCTTGTTTAGCTCCTGACGTGGTCTGCAACCAACCTGGGCCAGGTTGTGTAGGGTGCGCAGCGAGACAGCATGGTCCATGACCTGCCCTTGGGAGGTGTAGGGTACAATGCGATGCAGTGTCCATTGAAGCTGAACTCTAACTTGAACCTGAGCCTTTGTCCATGTTCCTCATCTACAAAGCCTTCATTTGTGTTCCTCGTCTCCAGATCCTTCATCCAAGTTCCAAGCTTTCAGTGTCTTCGTCCATGTTCCTCGTCATTCCATGTCCTGTCCTCAGCCTTTGTATGTCCTGACTTGCTTGTCGTTCCAAGTGGAAGGTCCAGAAGAGCTATTGAGTGGCCAGAGGACTACCCCAGAGTCCAGCATTGCATTGTTGAGTCTCACTCTATGTATGCAGGTTCAGTGGAGGCCTGAGAGCTACATTCCAAGTCCAAGCTACGTTCCAAGTCCAGCCAGTGCCTGGATACGCTTGCCTTCAAAGATGTGTACCTTGGAGCTCTACTCTGAGTCATGCCATGATCGAAGGACTTACTCTTTCTTGAACAAGCGACGGCATCCTGTGCTTGCAACACATACCTTCCAAGCAACTTTACGTTACATTGGTTTCATGGCTCAAATGTGATTTATTACAAACTAGAAATACACACATAACTTTTAGACGTTTGCAAATGAGATTTACCGAAGGTAAAGCATTTAAATGAAAAAAGGTACCAAGAGGCGCATCCATACAGGAGTGAGATGTAAACAGCCAATTAGGAAGCTGTACATTGTCAGGCAAAATTGGAGCACATATTAAACACAGCTACAAAGGATTCCTTGTATGGAGAATTGACACTTTGTTCTCCATGACATCTCCTCCCTCTCGCAAGGTCCTTATCGGCATTCTAATAATTCCTCTCGGATGGAGTGGTCCTTATTAAAATCTTTGGCATCAGATGCCTCTATCATTATCAAGCTGGCTGACAAGGGAGGTGGAGTTGTTGTCATGGACAGAACCATATATAATGCAGAAGTCAATTCTCAACTGGCCACCCCCTCCTTCTACTTGTCCCTTCCCTTTGACCCCCACACCCATGTTACAAAGATATCATCTTTAATCCAGGAAGGTCTACAAAATCATTACATTACTTCTCTTGAAACTGACTTCTTCTTTGAGAAGTTTCCCATTACTCTGGTGATATACATTCTCCCTAAAATTCACAAAACTCCGCAGAACCCTCCAGGTCACTCTATAGTTTTAGGGCTTCGTTCTCTACTAGAGCCCCTTTCAAAATGTATTGACAAATTTTTGCAGCCATTTGTCTCCCTCATCCCCTCGTATATCTGAGACTCTGGATATTTCATTACTTTATTGCAGGATTTACAACTCCCTTCAGGCCTTTTCTATTTAGTTACATTAAATGTTCCCTTTACACTAATATTCCTCAGGAAGAGGCCTTAGCGGTGATTGAAATGGTCCTCAATTAATATCCATCAGACTCTCATGTACCAGCTCAAACTAGCTCACTTTGCCTTCGCCGAAAACTTTTTTTTGTTTTCAAGATTCCTTTATCAAACAAATCAAAGGTACAGCTATGAGAGCCACTGTGGCCCCCAATATCACCTGTCTTCATATCGAAGTTTGAATCTAGTTGGATTCATAAAACATGCCAAACTGGGTCAGATCAAGGGTCCATGAAGCCCAGCATCCTATTTCCAACAGTGGCCAATCCAGGCTACAAGTACCTGGCAAATACCCAAAAACTAAGTATATCCCATGCTACTGATGCTAGTGATGGCTGTGGCTTTTTTCTAAGTCAACTTGATTAATAGCAGGTAATGGAATTCTCCTCCAAGAACTTATCCAAACCTTTTATAAACCCAGCTACACTAACTGCACTAACCACATCCCCTGGCAACAAATTCCAGAGTTTAATTGTGCATTGAGTGAAAAAGAACTTTCTCCGATTAGTTTTAAATGTGCTACATGCTAACTTCATGGAGTGCCCCCTAGTCCTTCTCTTATCTGAAAGAGTAAATAATAGAGATGTGAATTGTGTGCCCGATCGTTTTAACGATCAGGTTCGGATGGAGGGAGAAAAAAATCGGATCGTTAGAGATGTGAATTGGAATCGGTTCTGATTCCAATTCACATCGTTAATTTTTTAGTGAGGCCTGAGCAGATTTAAAAAAACCCACCCCCGACCCTTTACAAATGACCCCTTTGCTCTCCCACCCTCCTGAACCCCCCCCCCCCCAATATGTTAAATTACCTGGTGGTCCAGTGGGGGGGGGGTCCCGGCGCCATCTCCCACTCTCGGGCCATCGGTGCCATTTTGGCTACCACTGATAAAAATGGCGCCGATGGCCCGATAAAGAAAAATCCACCCGACCCTTTACAAATTACCCCTTTGCTTCTCCCACCCTCCTGACCCCCCAAAAAACCTTTTACATGTACCTGGTGGTCTAGCGGGGGGTCCAGGAGCCATCCCTTCAATCATACCCTCTGTGCCGGTGCTGGACTAGTTTCAAAATCGTGCCGATCGCCTTTGCCCTCACTATGTCACAGGGAGCGACGGTCGCTCCCTGTGACATAGTGAGGGCAAAGGCGATCGGCACCATACTGGCAGTCGATCGCCTTTGCCCTCACTTTGTCGCTCCCTGTGACAAAGTGAGGGCAAAGGCGATCGGCGCCATACTGGCAGTCGATCGCCTTTGCCCTCACTTTGTCACAGGGAGCGACGGTCGCTCCCTGTGACATAGTGAGGGCAAAGGCGATCGGCGCCATTTTGAAACCAGTCCAGCACCGGCACCGAGGGTATGATTGAAGGGATGGTTCCCGGACCCCCCGCTAGACCACCAGGTACATGTAAAAGGTTTTTGGGGGGTCAGGAGGGTGGGAGAAGCAAAGGGGTAATTTGTAAAGGGTCGGGGTGGGTTTTTTTTTTATCGGGCCATCGGCGCCATTTTTATCAGTGGTAGCCAAAATGGCGCCGATAGCCCGAGAGCGGGAGATCGTGCCGGGCCCCCCCCCCCCCCACTGGACCACCACGTAATTTAACATTTTGGGAGGGTAAAGAATTGGTTTTAAAGGGTCGGGGTGGGTTTAGGGGTTGTTTTGGTGTGCAGGTTTTCCCGCCTTCCCGCCAAATAATTCCCGTACTCGATTTAATGATTTTTCACGATAAATCGAGGGAATTCCTATTGTATCGAGTCCCTTACCGATTAATGACGATTTTAAAATTATCGGACGATAATTTAAATCTTAAAAAATGATTCACATCCCTAGTAAATAACCGATTTTACATTTACCCATTCTAGACCTCTCATGATTTTAGACATCTCTATCATATCCCCCCTCGGCCGTCTCTTCTCCAAGCTGAACAGTCCTAAACTCTTTTTAGTTTTTCCTCTTAGAGGAGCTGTTTCATCCCCTTTATCATTTTGGTCACCGTTCTCTATATCTTCTCCATCGCAACTATATCTTTTTTGAGATGCGGCGACCAGAATTGTAACAATATTTAAGGTGCGGTCTCACCATGGAGCGATATAGAGGCATTATGACATATTCCATTTTATTCACCATTCCCTTCCTAATAATTCCTAATATTCTGTTTGCTTTTTTGACTGCTGCAGCACACTGAGCCAACGATTTCAATGTATTATCCACACTAACTTCTGTTTATTAGCTGCTTTACTGACTATTACAAGCACAAACACATAAACACACTAAATAATATACCCAAATAGTTTACATCTCCCCAATACTTAAAAAAAAAAATCCCAAGCAAAACTTACTGATTCCTTTCAGCCACCAGCAAGGTGATCCTCTCCTCTTAGTGCTCTCACTAGATTGTGGGTTACTGAGCTCTTCCCTTGCAATATATCTTGTGCTTCTAAGGTAAATTAGTACAAAACAATCCCTTTGGAGAATTACTCTACAGTTAGTTGTCCTGAGTGACTCTGCTGTTCTGATTAACAAATGATGGTACCTTATCAAATCAATTACACAATCTTAACACCATTCCAAGGTGAGTAACTGAACTTTTCAATCTTTTTACTTAGGTATACACTGTTTCTAGCTTATTTCTAACTTCTGTCTACCTTTCTTTTTTTGTTTTAATATACAAACATACTAACTTCTGCTTATTAGCAGCCTTACTGACTATTAAAAGCACAAACTCACTAAATAATATACCCCAATAGTTTACTTCTCCCCAATACTTAAAAAAAAATTCCCAAGCAAAACTTACTGACTCCTTTCAGCAACCAGCAAGGTGATCCTCTCCTCTCAGTGCTCCCATGGGAACATTTTCAAGCAATTTATTCCTATCTGCCTTAGATTTATAGGCAACATAATCCTCATTTGACAAGGTAGTGAAGTCCAATTTTTTTTATGTTTCTTGATTGGCTAAACACCTGAGATGTCAACCTGCACTTTGTACATAATATTCAGGCCTTCCAGATCCCCTTTCTCAATATTTTGGTAAATGTCGATGATAACACTCTGTCTACTTCTATCTTTCATAACACCTTGCTAAGATACAAGAGCAATCACCCACAACAATATCCTGTGTTCCTCAAGAGCTGATTACATTGCCCACACTCAAATCATGCAGTCCTGGTTTTATCCAGAGGCTGTCCTGCACAAAAAAAGCAAATAAACACACTCTGTATATTAATCGGGACCTACTTTTCATTCCTCCTGTCCAGCAGTGCAAAGAATGACCTGCGTTCTCCCCTTCTCTAGTAGGATCAACAAAGTCTGCATAAGCATCAGATGGCATTAGCAAGTTTAGTCCCATGGCCAATATTTTGTGAACTCCCCTTGTTTGCTTTCCAGAGAGGTAAGAATATGCATGATTTTTTGGTTACCCCCAATCTTGGTATACCTAAATATATTCCCTCTAACAGTGGTCATTTTTCATGTGGCTGATGTGTCACTTGCCAATATTCTGATGTTTGTTCTGACTTCCATCACCTGGTCACCAGCAAAATCTCAGTAGTTTATCTTGTGAGCTGCATGTGCCCTTTGTTTGTTTTATATAGGTATAACAACTCACAAATTAAAAACTCATAGTTTTGAACTTGTCTCTTGTATTCGCTACTCAAGGAGCGAGGCACCCATAGGCCTTGCATTATTCTGAAGCTTATGTGTCTGCTGCCTTAAACACTTGCGTTTCTGATTTTCTTATAATTTAAAATTTGTTTGGACATCTATATTTGGGCTCTGTTCAAGTTCTTTGCAGATCTAATACACTAATGTGACACATTATATGTAATCTCATACATATTCATTCCGGATATCTTGAAATCCTGGCTGATTGGGGGGGGGGTCACCAGGCCAGGTGTGAGAAGCCCCGTCCTATGAAGTGAGACTGGAGGACCTCAATATATGCATTCAAGATGCAACACTTCCAGTGTAAAAGAAGTCGAAGAGCAAGTGGTTATAAAGTATGGCTGCAGGAGAAAGGTAAAGGAGCTTGTCTTTACAGAAAGGGTAGGAGACGCTCATGGAACAGCCTCCCAGTGAAAACGCTAGGGGTTGGAAATGAAAGGGAAAAATTTCACTAGGGTGTACATTATAGTGGTAGGTAGAGAAAAAGGGCCAGTTAGATGAAGCATTGTCATCTTTATCTAATTTCATATTCTGTTTCTATGTTCATAATTATATGGAAAGAACATACAATGTCATATGTGCAAAGTTTTAAATGTATGAAAACACATGCTGGGTGTGTGTGCATCAGGACCTTTGCCCCCATGAAAATAAACCTGCAGCTTCCCTGATAAATAACTTGTACATTAATTCATTAATGTCTACAGCAAAAAAATTCATCTGTTTTCTATAAACTTGCTTTTCTCTTGTGCTACAAGACTGGCTCATGTTTTCATAATCAGGGGCTGTTTACTGAGCTCATGTTTTCATAATCAGGGGCTGTTTACTGAGCTACGCTAATGCATTAATGTACAATAAACAGCATTTGCTCAGTGACCTGTCAGATCGGTTTGTCCCTCCTACCAGCAGATGGAGGTAGATGGCAAGATCTGTGTCTTGATGCTCTCGCTCTGGTGCAGCAGGGAAGCTGTCGGTAGTCTTCTGCCTCCAGCAGATGGTAGGCTGATCTAGCAGAAAGGAAGAAGGAAGGGCCACCGAGGCAACAGCCCAAGTTCTGGGTTGGTTCTCTCAGGATAGGCCCAGGCCAAGTCAGGGGAATTCCAGTAGGCTGATACTGAATATAAAAGGGGTAAACAAATCCCTGAAGATACATTTTCAAATGCAATCCTTGAGAATAGTAATAACAGCAGAGAGAAAAGGAAAATTTCTATTCTCCCTGGATTTGTCAGAAGCTTAACTTCACATCCCCATCAGAATGGAGCATCAGCGCTTCCTGAGATTTGTGATAGGGAAAGAACACTACCAGTTCAAGGCAATGCCTTTGGGCTAGCAACGGCACTTGGGATCTTTACAAAGGTAATGATAGTAATGGCAGCAAGGAAAGAATCGGGGTCTATCCATATCGGGATGGATGGATTATCAGGGCCAGTTCTCTGCGGGAGGGTGGCCTAGCAATGCAGGTGATTATGCAGGTATTGGAAAGGTTGAGTTGGTAGTGAACAGAGCCAAGAGTCATTTACAGCCCTTCCATGTATTAAAAAATCTAGAAGCACGATTCAACACAACTTGGGGCATGGCACCAGCAAGGGTTCGCTCCTCAAGTCCACTAGGATTTTGGGCAAGGCATCTCCCGGGGAGAGAATCTCTTGTCAAGGGACTGGGGTTTCTTAACTGGAGGGCAAGGCCTAAGGGGTCTTCTTACTAATTTTTACATTTCCAGTCAGCTCAGGTGTGGGAAACGGGGGTCCCACTAGAACTCCAAGTTAATGTTCCCTCTGAGCGGATCACGTCCTGCCTGCCTGCTAAAGAGGGAGAGAGAGAGAGTGTGTGTGTGTGTGTGTGTGTGTGTGGGGGGGGGTCTGTGGCTCTCACAGGCATGCATACACACAATGTATGAGAGGTGACAAAGCCTGCAGTGGCATGCGGTCAGGGCCTTCAAGCGATTCAGTGAATCCCCAGCCCTGGACCTTTTTTTATTTTCAGTTGCACGTCTGCACAGCTAATAGAAACAGCAGCCTGTGGCTGCCTGCAGGCTTAACCTCGGAGGAAGCCAATAAAAAGAACATGTTCATGAGGTTGAATGTTCTATTCCTGCACATACCCAGATCAGTCCAGAAAAGTGGGTTGTGTATCCCTACCAGCAGGTGGAGTCAGAGAACAATTAGAACTTTGGGCACTACTACATAACGAGAGTGCCACCTGCAGTCACTCAGTATTTCTCTGACTCCAGCGGGTAGTACAGATGCACACCTGCAGTCTTTAGTTATATTTTTTATTTAGTTTGAATTTAATTCAAGGCGCCTAACACCTCAGGTCGCTTCCTGAGGTGTTAGGCGCCTTCGTGGGCCATCCCTCAGTAGAAGCTGGACGTCCAGGGAATTGGATATTCCTGTCAGGGTTTCGCCCGCCACAGTTTGGTGTCTAATGACCAGGGGCTCCTGGCTACTCACCACCGTCTCTGCTACAACTGCTCCCTGGTCTCCTGCAACAGCTTTTCTCTGTGTCTTGGTAAAGTTTAATTTAAAAAAAAAAAAAAAAAAGCTGTTTTCACTGTGGCTGACTGACAGTTTTCAGTGCTGAGGTAAGGAGAGGTGCAGGAGGGACTGGGTCTTTTAAGGCCGGCCGGGGAAGCTGTCAGCAGTTTTCCCCTCAGCTCCCGGGGCTCCGGGGCATTTTCTGAGGGCAAGGATGAGTTTTTCTCCGTGTGCCTTGTTTACTCGCCACTTCCCTGCTGGGGGCCTTGCAATTTCACTATAGACAGGCTCCTTTCCCGCAGCACGTCTGCGTGCGTTTTTTTTTTTTCTCCTCAGCCGGTAGTCTCTTAGCCCGCAGCACGAAAAGTTTTTGTTTTTTGCTGGTCTTCCCTGACTGAAATTTTCTCTGCGTCGCAGCTCTGAGCGTTTCTTTTTTTTTTCGCTCCCTTTTCTATTTCACTTCAGACTATCGGCGCGCTGCTGCAGATGGGACCGAAAACAGAATTGCAGGCCTGCCGCGCGTGTGGGTCACATTGCCAGGCATTAGATGCGGCCTCCTTATGCGCAGTGTGTTCCCCGGGGGTTAGAGGGCTCTTCAGGGCTTCTTGCCTCCTCCCTTGGGGAGAGAACGTCTGTCTCGCCTTCAGCTTCACGGGAAGAGGATTCTCCACCTGTTCTAGCCCCAGCGAGGGAAGACCTCACCGGGGGAACTGATGATATCACCCCAGCTGACTCTCCAGTGGGGGAGGGGGATCCGGAGGGATTTTCCCCAGAATTTGTTCTCCTTATGCACCAGGCTTTCCTGGCAAGGAAAAGCTCGGCGGTAAAGCTGCCCGGTCTCCTGGGGGCAGGTTCGGACCCTCCTGAGAAAAGAGGTCAGGATACGGACACTCGTCACTGCCTCTCTGATCAGGCTCACCCCACAGGGGATTCTCCCCAGGGCACGCGAGATCCAATCCCGGGGGCTGGGGCGGCAGACCCGTATTCACAGCCAGATTCAGCTGATGTGGATACTGATGATCCGGATGAGCCCGATGACCCTCCTGTGGAGGGGGATGACCCCAGTGTGGTGCGTTTGTTCAAGCGGGATGCGTTAAGACCCCTTATTCCCCAGGTCCTTGAAGTTCTGGGACTTAAGGTTTCTCAAGAAGAGTCTGACAACGAGGGCATCAATCCAGTCCTCGACAGCATTAGGGGTCCCTCAACATCTTTTCTTCTGCCTAAGAAGGTTCGCAAACTAGTGACTCGGGAGTGGGAGACTCCGGATTCCGGCTTGAAGGTGGGCAGAGCTATGGCGAAACTGTACCCGTTATAGTCTGATGTTTTGGATTTACTGAAGATTCCAAAGGTGGACGCCATGGTCTCGGCAGTCATGAAAAAGACCACTATCCCAGTTGCTGGGGCAGCTGCCCTTAAGGATATGCAGGACCGCAAGCTGGAGATCCAGTTGAAGCGAGCATTCGAGGTTGCAGCGCTAAGCCTTCGGGCGGCGGTTTGCGCTAGCCTCATGCAGAGGGCCTGTCTGCTTTGGGTCGAGGAGTCGGCTGCCGGGGCCGGTACGGGCGACAGTGGGGCTCTGCAGTCCACCCGCCTAGAAGCAAGCATCGCTTATGTGGCAGATGCTTTGTATGATCTGGTGAGGACCTCGGCGAGAGGTATGGTGTCCTTGGTGTCTGTGCGGCATCTCCTCTGGCTGCGAAATTGGGAGGTGGATTTGTCCTCCAAGTCCCAGCTTTGTAATCTACCCTTTAAGGGCAAGCTCTGGATCAGCTAGTAAAGCTGCTTGCTGAATCCAAGGGCAGTCGGTTGCCAGAAGATAAAAGATCTTCTAAGAAAGTCTTCCCTCCTCGAGCTAGGTTTCGGGACTCTCGCTGCTTCAGAGTGGGTAGATACTCCGCACCTCCTGCTTCTAAACCTGCTTCGGGGCGCCAGCAGTCCTTTCGAAGGGGTCACCGGCCCGGAAGAGATTCAGGACATCTTGGTGTAGGAAGTAATAAAACCCCCCAATGAAGCCACGAGCACCCATTCCATCGTCGAAGATGTCGGAGACAGATTATCCAACTTTTACATGGAATGGGCAAGAATTACATTAGACCACTGGGTCTTAGATGTGATCAAAGACAGGTGTTCTCGCGCCCGGTCCGGGAGGTTTTTGTGGAGTCCTGAGTGGCCTCCAGTGTCAAGTGAGAGGCGGTCCGGGTGACTCTACAATGACTTCTCGAGCTCAAAGCTATTCTCCCTGTTCCGGAGGCTCAACAGGGACGAGGTCGGTACTCCGTGTACTTTGTGGTCCCCAAGAAGGAGGGCACATTTCGGCCCATCCCGATCTGCAGAAGGTGAACCATTGCCTTTGGGTTCCTCGCTTTCATATGGAAACCCTGAGGACAGTGATGGCCGCGGTTCGAAAAGGGGAGTTTCTCGCTTCTCTGGACCTCACGGAGGCGTATTTACACATTCCGATCTATCTGAATCACCAGAGGTTTCTGCAGTTCAAGGTCTTGGGACGACACTTCCAATTTCGAGCCCTCCCATTTGGTCTCTCAACAGCTCCTCGCATGTTCACCAAGGTGATTGTGATGGTGGCGGCCTTCCTTCGTCAGGAGGGAATCTTGGTCCACCCGTACCTGGACGACTGGTTGATTCGTGCGAAGTCTCGGGAGGACTGCAAGAGATCAGTGTACATGGTGATGTTCACATTGCGATCCCTAGGTTGGGTAATCAATGTGCAGAAGAGGCACTTGGAACCCACTCAGAAGTTAATTTATCTCGGAGCACAATTCGATACCTTGCTGGGCAAAGTGTTTCTAGTAGTGGATCAAATAGGGAAGTTGCAGGAACAAATGCATTCCCTTCTTCGAAGAAACAATCCCACAGTGTGGCATCATCTTCAGGTCCTGGGCTCCATGGCTTCAACCTTGGACTTCGTTCCTTGGGCGTTCGCTCACTTAAGACCTTTTCGGTGTGCGCTTTTGTCTCGCTGGAGCCCCGTGTCAGAGCAATTCCATCTACCAATGCCTCTACTTCCGGAATCCAGAGCCAGTCTGTCATGGTGGCTGTCATTGGACAATCTGGAATGGGGGGGGGGTAGATTTGGACACTCAGAATTGGCTAATAATCTCCACCGTTGCCAGCCTGTCAGGTTGGGGGGTGGTGTGTGTGCAGACAGGTCTGCCCAAGGGCTCTGGTCGGCGATGGAAAGATCCTGGTCCGTAAACCGGCTCGAGACCAGGGCTGTACTTCTGGCCCTGTGGGTGTTTCTTCCCTGGATCCAGGGCAGAATGGTGCGAGTCTTCTCAGACAATTCGACAACGGTGGCATACATCAACCGGCAAGGCGAGTCTCGAAGTCCCGCCGTAGCACTGGAGGCACGTCTTCTGTTCACCTGTGCAGAGCACCATCTCGAGGGCATTGCCGCATCCCATGTCGCGGGAGTAGAGAATGTGCAAGCTGATTATCTCAGTTGTCAGCAACTAGACCCAGGGGAATGGGAACTATCTCTAGAGGCGTGGAATCTCATTTGTGCCAGATGGGGAACTCCTCAGCTGGATCTGATGGCAACGCAGGCGAACGCAAAAACAGTTCATTTTTTTCAGCCGTTGCCGAGAACAGGGCTCGGTGGGCATAGACGCTCTCGTGTGTCCTTGGCCGAAGGGGATTCTGCCGTATGCCTTCCCGCCCTGGCCCCTCATAGGTCGGCTTCTCCGTCGCATAGTGCCCACTTCGTCCGTGGTTCATGGATCTGGTACACTTGGCTCTAGAGGGTCCCACTTCAGGTTGCTCATCTAACACATCTGCTCCATCAGGGGCCCATGTTTTTGGATCGGGAGGATCGCTTCTCTCTCGTGGCTTGGCTTTTGAGAGGCGACGTTTAAGCTTGAGGGGTTATTCAGAACAAGTCATTTCCACCCTCCTACAGGCGAGACATCCAGCCACCTCTATGGCCTATGTGAGAGTTTGGAAGCTTTTTGAGACGTGGTGTCATCAGCGTTCCTGTGACCTTTTAGTGGTGCATGTTCCTCAGGTTCTTGACTTTCTGCAACAGAGCCTCGCTAAGGGCTTGGCGTTCAATTCCCATTCATGTACAAGTTGCAGCTCTAGGTGCCTTGTGGGGAAACTTTGACGGCTGTTCACTGGCAGCGCATCTGGATATTGCTCAGGTCAAACATTTGCGCCCTCCCATCCATTCGGTGTGTCCAGATTGGAGTTTGAATTTAGTCCTGCGAGTTCTATGTGGCGCTCCTTTCGAGTCTCTTCGTGGAGTTTCCCTGAAAGATCTGACTTTGAAAATGGTGTGTTTGGTGGTCATTTGCTCGGCCCGTCAGATCTCAGAGTTGCAGGCACTGTCTTGTCGGGATCCCTTTCTTCGGATTTACGACGATCGGGTATCGTTACGTATGGTTCCGTCCTTTGACCCTAAGTTGGTTTCAGCCTTTCACGTCAATCAAACTGTGGAGCTTCCGGGGTTCCCTAACTGGTCCCGGGAGACTTCTCAGAACAGAGACCTTCATCTTTTAGATGTGCGGCACGCCTTACTGCGTTATCTGGAGGTTACCAATGACTGCAGGTGGCACTCTCGTTATGTAGCAGTGCCCAATAGGGATGTGAATCGTTTTTTGGCAATTTAAAAAAATCGTCCGATATTTTTTAAATCGTCAAAAATCGGTACAGTGCGCGATACAATAGAAATTTTCACGATTTACCGTGAAAAATTGTTACTCCCGTTAGTGTCCACTAACAGGAGTTATTTGGGGGAGGTCGGGAAAACCCGCACACCAAAACAACCCCTAAACCCACCCCTACCCTTTAAAATTGACCCCTTACCTTCCCCCGAACCCCCCCAAAACGTTTTACGAGTACCTGGTGGTCCAGTGGGGGCGCGGGGACTGATCTCCAGCTCTCGGGCCATCGGCGCCATTTTGACTGCCACTCAAAAATGGCGCCGATGGCTCGATTAAAAAAAAACCCACCTGACCCTTTAAAGATAACCCCTTAACTTCTCCCACCCTCCCAATCCCCCCAAAACATTTTTAAATTACCTGGTGCTCTAGTGGTGGTCCCGGGAGTGATCTCCCATTCTCGGCCGTCGGCTGCCAATCATAAAGATGGCGCCAATGGCCCTTTGCCCTTACCATGTGACAGAGTATCCGTGCCATTGGCCGGCCCCTGTCACATGGTAGGAGCACTGGCTGGCTGGCGCCATCTTTAAAGATGGCCGGTGCCCACGGATGGCGCCACCATCGGCGCCATTTTTGAGTGGCAGCCAAAATGGCGTCGATGGCCCGAGAGTGGGACATCAGTCCCCGCGCCCCCACTGGATCACCAGGTACTTGTAAAAAGTTTTGGGGGGGTTCGGGGGGGTGGGGGAAGGTAAGGGATTAGTTTTATAGGGTCGGGCCTCACTAAACAAAAATTAATGATGTGAATCGGAACCGATTCCGATTCACATCTCCAGCAATCAGATTTTTTTCTCCCTCCAGCCGAACCCGATCGTTAAGACGATCGGGCATACGATTCACATCTCTAGTGCCCAAAGTTCTAATTGTTCTCTGACTCCACCTGCTGGTAGGGATACACAATCCACTTTTCTGGACTGATCTGTGATATTACAGGAACGAAAAGGGTAAGGACCAATTTTCATTTCATCAGCTATTTTAAAATATTTATTCTTTTTATTAGTACGGTTTTACATTGATATTTTATATTTCTTGAATTTATTGTTGGTCGGTCTTCTGGTGCTTGGGACTAAGGGGAGGGATTCTGCTAATGTGTAGTTTCCGAGTACGGGTCTATAGCAGTCTGGCTTGTTCTATTTTCAGTAGAAGGTGCATTGGTTTTCTAGGGCCTTGATGTAATATTTGCAGTCCTTCTCTTTCCTGAGTAGGGTGATAACTGTTTAAGTCTGGGTTGTTTTCATACAGTAGATTTGTTTCTAGAAGTAAACTGTAGTCTTGGCAGGATGTGAAAACTTTTATTGGACTATGTAAGTATTATCCAAAATACTACATGTGAGGTTTGAGACATTGTAGGAGCTGTCTTGTGAATGTCTGTGATCTGACATCTGAAGAAAGGAACAATGTAGTTTTAAAAGCTTTTGTGTAATATTTTAGATACAAGTGTTTTTATTTTGCACATATTTTTAGGCAGTGTGGCATGTTCTGTTTTCCTAATAGAAGGTGTTTTGGTGTTTAGGGCTTGTTGTAATATTTGCAGTGTTACCTTTTCCTAGATAGGGTTCTTGTTGCTTGAGTGCTGTTTTGGTATTGGAGGTTTACTATATTATTTATAATTGTTCTTCATGCCTTTCTGAGGACTAAGCTCACACCCAATACATGTTAAAATGAGCCTAATGCCGTATGGGTTCAAATATCTTCTGTATCTTAGGGAGAAGGGATTGAGGGAGTGAGACTGCAGGAGACCTGGGGGAGGGGGTGTGGGAGTGGAGAGGGAACTGAATGAGCAAGACTGCTGGTGAATCGGGGGGGGGGGGGGGGTGTCACCGCATGCCATTGAAATCCCGTGTATGTAAGGCAGCGGGAGTGTGTGAGAGCATGGGAATGTATATGAGAGAGAATGAACGTGTGTGTGAGAGTGTGTTTGCAAGAGAGTTTGTGCAGCCCTATCTCCCCAAACCCACGACAATCACAGGGTGACTAGAAATCAAAAGATCCCAGATATTAGTTTAATTATTTCGGTGTAATTTGATGTTTTGAAATATTTTATTGTATTTTTAGGAAATATTAAAATATTTTTCTTATTGTATGATTTATTCATCAGATGTTTTGAAATATTTAATTGGTGTTTGAGAAATACAAATGTATGCAAGTTCTTTAAATTACTGGATGTTCATCTGCTAGTTTGACGTATGGTTTTAATACTATGAATAAAGTTTTGTATCTCTTGATTTTATTGCTTGATGTTTTACGAGGAATGATGATGTTTCTGTTTTCCTTGCACTGCATAATTCAGTCGGGCTTGGGGTCTCCAGTGCAGTTTTTGTTGGCATATTTCTATTTATACTTTATGGTCTCTGTATTTGGTGAGGGGTCTGTCCTGTATTTTAAAGGTCCAGTTCTTGTGAAACTTTAATTCTTGTTATGAAAATGCTGGTAGTTATCACTGCCTTGGACAGTCTTCAGTTCCTCATTTCTATTTTAAACAGAAGTTTGCTCTCCTATTAATTTCAGTTGCATGCAGAAAATGGTTTTTAATGTTCTTGCAGGAAATATTTTTTCATTCACATATTTTATTGTTGTAACTGCTGTTAGTAGATTAGGCGATTATTTTAAGGGATGGACTTAGCCAATGATCCCTTTTAAGGATTGGATTGCTGTGAGCATAAAATTGATAGGCTTTTTGCATCTAAGAAAGCAGTGCTCACGAGGTAACGTAACAAAAAATGTTTGCTTGCAAGCAAAACATTTTACACACAGCAACCTCATCCTTAGAGGGAACATTGTCTCCAAGGATTTTTAGAGCACTCCATTGAGGGGTGTTTTTCTGGGGACCATGCAGTCACTTTGAAACATGGCAGGCCCAGGATAGGGGACTGCCATAGCACATTGCCATGACTAAGGATTGCAGGTAAACTACCACAGAATTCAGTAAACTGTTGTATTCAGTAAATCCCATGGTATTTTTCCTCGTGGTACAAATACCACACTTCAGTAAATAAGGTTTAACATTGGTGTTGGTTTCCTTAGTGAATGTTGACTTGTCTTTCAGCAATTTCCAGATCAGATTATTGGCTTTGATCCAAGAAAACACATCCCAACTCCTTCCGGCATATACAGCTATGGTAGCTATGAACTGCAGAGCCCTGAGTCAGGACGTGGAGACCTGTACTCTATGATCCTGATAGGAGCTGCATTCTTCCACCGGCGGTACCTCGAAAGCTTTCCAAAGCAGCCTAAAGCTGTGCATACTTTAATAAATGAGACTCAGAACTGCGACGACATTGCTATGAACTTCATAGTTGCCAATCACACCGGGAAACCTTCAGGAGTGTTTGTGAAGCCCGTGGACATCAGTAACTCGGGCATGTCACATCGAGCAGAGTATCTGCTACAGAGATCATACTGTCTAAATAAGCTGGTTACCATCTATGGTTCCATGCCTCTGAAGTATTCCAACATTATGATTTCTCAGATTGGTTTTCCTAATTATGCTAATCACAAAACTAAAATGTAATGATGGAAAATCTCATACTAAGGTTTAATGTGTTTCTATATTATTTTTTTTTTAGGAAATTGTTTTGTTTTTTCACAGATGTTTCTTCTAGAAAATGTAAATGTTAATGGATAGAATCAATGACCATGGCCACTGAAAGGTATTATGGGGCCAGGGTTGAGTATTTATGTGTAGGACTCCTTTCTGTTCCTCTCCCTCGTCCTTCTGTAAACACTCATTCAGCTCTTCATCATTAACAAACGCCCATACTGCTGAATCTCAGGATATTAAATGGACAGAATGACATAGTTCCATAGCTCAGGTCCTGGTGCTGTTTGCTGATTGTTGGGGGATTCAGGCTTGCATCCTCATTCTGGGACTGGGTGGTGCTCTCAAGCCCAGGGAACGAGGGAGAATGACTGTCATGACAGTAGTGATCTCTTCTGGTGAACAAGTGACAATGAGGAGGCAGCACTCGGTCAGACAAATGTTCCTGCAGCTATCTGAGCATGTCATCTGGGAAGGATGAAGATGAGCTATAGAAGGGTAAATAAACCAAAAGGAAAAGAAATGAACCAAGCAGTTTTTCTCTACTAACATCTTCCTTGGGTCTGTTGGCCATCAGAGGGGGTCAAAAGAGCTCACGTGCTGAAGTTTACATTCTTCTCTCTTATCTGAGCTGCTTTACAACATGTACTGAACTTAGACTTACTACCATGTATGTTCTTGTCAGGTGTGAAGGACAACTTCGGTGCACCTCTTCCCATTACTATGCAAGATTGGATGTAAAGCAAAATTGCTTACCTTGTAATAGGTGTTATCCCAGCACAGCAGGATGTAGTCCTCACATATGGGTGACATCGGTAATGGAGCCCTATGTACGGAAAAACTTCTTTAAAAGTTTCCATGAAACTTTTGACTGGCACCAGAGTGCTTACTGAGCATGCCCAGCATGCCATGATATTCCCTGCCACAGGGGTCTCCCTTCAGTCTTGTTTTGTAGCAATTAGCGTTAGCCAAAAATAAAATAATAAAAATGTATCGGACCCAACTCCGCGGGGTGGCGGGTGGGTTTCATGAGGACTACATCCTGCTGTCCTGGGATAACACCTATTACAAGGTAAGCAATTTTGCTTTATCCCAGGACAAGCAGGAGTCCTCACATATGGGTGATTAGCAAGCTAGAGGCTGAGTCATTTTGTAGTGAAGCAACAGTGAAGTATTGTTGTTGAAATGAATCAGCCGAAGATCACAGCAGGTTGGATGTGGAAGGAGTTGGGATTATACTGGAAACAAGTTCTTTAAGACGGATTGTCCATAGGCTGAATCTTGTCTTCCTTCTTTGTCTAAACAGTAGTGAGCTGCAAAAGTGTGAAGAGAACTCCATGTTGCTGCTTTACAAATGTCCAGAATAGGTACAGAGCGAAGGTGTGCTATTGAGGTTGACATCGCTCTTACTGAGTGTGTTTTTACTCGCCCTTGAAGAGTAAGGCCTGCTTTTTCATAACAAAATTGTATGCAATCTGCTAACCAGTTTGACAGAGTATGCTTACCCACTGCTTTACCTGGTTTGTTTGGATCATAGGATACAAACAGCTGACTGGATTTTCTTTGGGCTGTTGTGCAGTTTAAATAGAAGGATAACGCACGCTTACAGTCCAAAGTGTGTAAGGCTCTTTCACCCTGGTGGGAATGAGGCCTAGGAAAGAATGTTGGTAAAACTATTGATTGGTTCAAGTGAAATTCCGTGACAACCTTAGGAAGGAATTTTGGATGTGTACGGAGGACTACCCTGTCATGTAGGAACTTTGTAAAAGGTTCATATGTGACTAGAGCTTGTAGTTCACTGACCCTTCTAGCTGATGTAATGGCTATGAGGAATACCGTTTTCCAAGTAAGGTATTTAAAGTCACAGGTATGTATGGGCTCAAATGGAGAACGCATAAGCCTGGTTAATACGACGTTCAGGTCCCATTGTATGCTTGGGGAATGAACTGGAGGTTTAATGTGAATTAGGCCTCTCATGAATTTAGTGACGAGAGGCTGTGTGGAGATAGGTGCATCTCCCAGCTTGTTATGATAAGCTGAGATTGCACTTAAGTGTACCCTTACAGATGACGTCTTAAGACCAGAGTCTGAGAGATGGTAAAGGTAATCTAGTAGTGAGGAAGTGGGGCAAGTGAAAGGATCTAAAGCTTTCTGAGTGCACCACAAAGTAAACCGTTTCCATTTGTAGGAATAATTCTTTCTAGTGGAAGGTTTACGTGAAGCTATAAGTACTTGAGATATAGAGGTTGGAAGGTTGAGAGGTTGTAAGATCAAGCTTTCAACATCCATGTTGTCAGGGACAGGGATTGAAGGTTGGGATGGCGCAACTGACCCTGTTACTGAGTTATGAGATTGGGAGCTACTCCCAGGCGAATTGGATCCCTGACTGAGAGATCTAGAAGTGTGGGAAACCATACTTGTCGAGGCCAATATGGGGCTATGAGTATCATAGTCCCCTTGTCCTGTTGTAGCTTCACTAGCATTTTGGTTATGAGTGGTATCGGTGGATACGCTTATAACAGGCCTGAATTCCAATGGTGAGCAAATGCGTCCTTTGGTAGGCTGTTCTGCTGTCGGAGTAGAGAGCAGTAATTGTTCACTTTGTAGTTGAGATGGGATGCAAAGGGATCTATCGTCGGTTTACCCCAGCGTTGGAAGATCTTGGATGCTATCGCTGGATCCAAGGACCATTCGTGCGGTTGGAACTGACGACTGAGGCGATCGGCTACTATGTTGTGGATGCCTGCTAGGTAAGTGGCCCGTAGAAGAATTGAGTGTGTCAGGGCCCAGTCCCAAATTTGTGCTGCTTCTTGACAAAGGAGGTAAGAACCTGTCCCCCCTTGTTTGTTGATGTACCACATGGCTACTGTGTTGTCCGTTTGGATCAGAACAGTCTTGTGTGAAAGGCAGTCCTTGAACGCATGTAGCGCATAGCGTATAGCTCGAAGCTCCAGGAAGTTTATTTGAAAAGAGGCTTCGAGCTTTGTCCACTTGCCCTGTGTCTTTAGATGACCAATGTGTGCTCCCCACCCTAAGGTGGATGCATCTGTAGTCAAAGTTACTTGTGGAACTGGTTGCTGGAAAGGTAGGCCTTTGAGCAGGTTGTTCATTGATGTCCACCAGATGAGTGCAGATCTGAGCTCTGGTGTGATATGAATGGGAGTGGACATTGGTTGAGTGGCTTGTATCCACTGTGCTTTGAGTGTCCATTGCAGTAGTCGCATGGTCAATCTGGCCATGGGAGTTACGTGAACTGTGGAAGCCATGTGCCCTAGAAGAATGAGGCACTGGTGAGCTGTTACCTGGAATTGGTTTCGAAGAGTGTGAGTCAAGAGGACAAGTGTTTGAGCATGGTCTCTTGGAAGAAAAGCTTTTGCTATTGCAGTATTTAGCTCTGCACCTATGAACTGTATAAGATGAGTTGGTGAAAGATGGGATTTTTGGTAGTTGATGAGAAATCCCAAGGAGTGAAGCACATGGATAGTGAGCTTGAGAGAAGTGAGAGCTCCTTCTTTTGATTGACTCTTGATGAGCCAATCATCTAGATAAGGGAACACGTGCACTCTCTGTTTGTGGAGGTGTGCCACTGCTACAGCCAAGCACTTTGTGAATACTCGTGGGGCTGATGCAAGGCCGAATGGCAGCACTCTGTATTGAAAGTGTTGATCCTTTACCAGAAATCGCAGGTACTGGCGATGAGGAGGAATGATGGGAATGTGAGCGTAGGCATCTTGAAGATCCAGAGAGCAGAGCCAATCTCCCCTTTGAAGAAGAGGTAGAATGGTGCCTAAGGACACCATTCTGAATTTTTCTTTTTTGAGAAATTTGTTGAGATTTCTGAGGTCTAGAATGGGTCGAAGGCCTGTTTTCTTTGGAATGAGGAAATAGCGGGAGTAGAATCCTCTGCCCTTTTGAGGTCCAGGAACTGGTTCTATGGCCCTGGCTCTCAGAAGGGTGGATAATTCTGTTTGAAGAATTATGGAATGTTGATTTACTGTCCAAGATGGAAGTGGTGGGTTTTCTTTTGGAACAGTAAGAAAATCTAGTCTGTAACCGTGAGTTGTGATCGATAACACCCACTGGTCGGTGGTTATGGAGGCCCAAGTGCTTTGGAAGTACATTATACGACCCCCTACTGGTATGTTTGGGAATGGGTTGATGAAGCTGCTGCTCTCTGAGTTGTTTCAAAAACCAGATGTAGTGGCAGTTTGTGGTGGTGGTTGTGCCCTTGCAGGCCTCTGCCTAGGTTGTTGGCGTTGAGGTGGGTGGGCTGTTCTGGGTCTGTTTGCTGGGGGATAATACCTGCGTGGACGGTAGTATGGACGTCTGGTATCACGCTTTGGAATTCTCCTTGTAGAAGGTTGAGTATCCTGAGGTATTAATGATAATTGCTTCAGTGTTTCTCTGTGGTCTTTTATAGATCAGAGGCCTTTAGCCAGGCCCATCTGCGTGCAGCTATGCCTGAAGCAGAAAGTTGGGCTGCAGTCTCAAAGCAGTCATAAGTAGCTCTGACCTCGTGTTTTCCTGATTCGAGGCCCTTATGGACGATATTCTGGAATGGTTCTTGATACTGCTCAGGGAGAGACAGGGCTAGGTCATGAACCTGCTTCCAAAGGTTCCTTTGATATTGATTCATATATAGCTGGTATGATGTTATCTTGGATACCAGCATGGAACCCTGAAAAACCTTGCGGCCTAAATTATCAAGAAATCTACTCTCCTTCCCAGGCGGTGTAGATGAATGAGATTTCAGTCGTTTCGCCTTCTTCTGGGCGGACTCTACCACGACTGACTAGTGTGGCAACTGTGATTTTTGAAAACCTGGTATAGGTTGTACCAAATAAGTTGCCTCTGATCTTTTATTGACTGCTGAGACAGATCCTGGGTGTTCCCATATCCTGTACTGAAGGTCTTGAAAAACTTCATGGACCGGTACTGCTAACATTTCTTTAGGAGGATCTACAAATTGCAGAACCTCAAGTGTTTTCTGCCTTGCATCCACCTCCGTTTGTAGTTGAAAGGGGATGGTGTCAGCCATATCCTTTACAAAGTTTGTAAAGGAAAGGTCTTCAGGAGGTGACTTCCTGTGGTCGTCAGGTGGAGAGGGTTCAGAAAAAATATCTCCATCTGAAGAGTATTCTGAGCTTGTGTCAATAGCCATATCCCGTGGAGTTTGGTGAGTGACTGGCACTAGCAAAGGCTCCCTAGGCCTTGATGGTAGAAGAGGAGAATGAGGCCTTGGAGGCTTTGGGATTCCAGAGGGTCCTGGAATAGGCTCTTCTGGTGTTTTGTTGGATAAAATATCCAGAAGAGAGTCTAATTTAGTCATGAATGGATGCAGCATCGAGACATCCTTTGATAGCATCGGTATAGTCCCCGGTGGAACCGGTGAGGGTATCGGGGTAGGCATCGGAGGCCGTTCCCGTGGCATCTTCGGTGCCGGCGGCATCAATGGCGATGGATCTCTCGGCATCGGAATCGGCATTGATGGAGGTGTCGATGGCTATGGCGGAATCGCATTGCGCAGAGCCTTGTGCACCGCTTGACGTATATATGTGTCAAGTTCCGCTCTCATAGCTGGTGATACCAGAGCAGCTATGGGGGGAGGCGGTGTTGGCGATGCCGATACCTCCTCAGAGCCCTGAGGAGGTACGGAGCCTGGCACCAATATCGGTGGGGATCGCCCTGGATCAGTAGGCCTCAAAGCCTCCGCACTCGTCCGAGGTATCTTTGCGGGTGAGGCCGTACCTGTCGATGGGTCTTCGGTCATCGGTGCTAGGCGTCGTCGATGCCGGTGACGATGTTTCTCCTTTTGTTTCTCACTTCCAGAAGTGGACGCCTACGACGATACTGACGGTGATGGCGTAGAAGCGTCTCCCGCTTCCGGACGACGTTTTTTCAGTAGTACATGCCGGACGGATCCGGATGGCGATGACTGAACCGAAGTCGATGCCTTCGGGAGCAATTGTATGTTAAACAATTGCTCCATTTTCTCAACACAGAGCCGACGGCCTTTTGAGGTCATCTCTGCACATAATGTACACGATTTTACATCGTGTTCTTTGCCTAGGCAAAGAACACATTCTAAGTGCGGGTCTGTTATAGACATTTGTCTTATGGTTTTTCATAGCTCTTTTATCAGGCCTTCATTAATTACCCTAAAGGGAAAATTTCATGCATACAGTTTTTTTCTTCTCTAGGCAGAAAGCTGCTACTCACTCTATGGCCCTTCTTAAGACATTGGTAGTGTAGCCAGAAAAAGAGCAGACTGAACCAACTGTGCAGCCATGATTGGATAGCAGACTTTATTGCTTTATATTCCTCTGCCTTGGCCCTAGTGTATGCCCTAGCTGAATACTGCATGTCTACCTAGGGCAGGAATATACATGCAGCTGAATTCTGCCCTTCATCTGCCTACATCCAATGCCATTTCATGGTTTGAACATTTTGTAGGACATTCCAGCTCATCATCTGAAATGGCTGGCTGCAGCCAGGGCAGCAGCATTTAAAACTTCTAATCAGAGTGGAGAAGGAGAAGAGAGGGTCCCTTTCTAATTTAAAATACCTGCAGAGGTGAGGGCAGCCCGGTCCTGAGGTCTTCGAGGTGAGGCTACCCGGCCCTGATGACGCTGGTAACCCCACCCACCCGTGACGTCATCGAGGCGGGACGACCAGGCCCATAAATCGGCCCTGCAGCAGATTTTCTCGGTGGAGAAGGAGGAGAGAGGGTCCCTTTCTAATTTAAAATACCTGAGGAGGTGAGGGCAGCCCGGCCCTGAGGTCTTTGAGGTGAGGCTACCCAGCCCCGACGACGCTGGTAACTCCACCCACCCGTGATGTCATCAAGGCGGGACGACTGGGCCCATAAAATCGGCCCTGCAGCAGATTTTCTCGGTAGAGAAGGAGGAGAGAGGGTCCCTTTCTAATTTAAAATACCTGCAGAGGTGAGGGCAGCCCGGCCCTGAGGTCTTCGAGGTGAGGCTACCCGGCCCCGACGACGCTGGTAACCCTGCCCACCCGTGACGTCATTGAGGCGGGACGACCGGGCACATAAAATCGGCCCTGCAGCAGATTTTCTCGGTGGAGAAGGAGAAGAGAGGGTCCCTTTCTAATTTAAAATACCTGAGGAGGTGAGGGCAGCCCGGCCCTGAGGTCTTCAAGGTGAGGCTACCCGGCCCCGACGACGCTGGTAACTCCACCCACCCGTGACGTCATCGAGGCGGGACGACCGGGCCCATAAAATCGGCCCTGCAGCAGATTTTCTCGGTGGAGAAGGAGAAGAGAGGGTCCCTTTCTAATTTAAAATACCTGAGGAGGTGAGGGCAGCCCGGCCCTGAGGTCTTCGAGGTGAGGCTACCCGGCCCCGACGACGCTGGTAACCCCGCCCACCCGTGACGTCATTGAGGCGGGACGACCGGGCACATAAAATCGGCCCTGCAGCAGCGCTTGTCGTCGCCGGCGCTTGTCCTAAGCCGCGCTTCCTAAGGGGCGCACGGCTTAGTGCGGCTTTGTGTCGGATTTGTGAGGAATTTGAAATGGTACTGCTCTACCTTCTCAATTGTAAGTAACCCTCTCACTATACCTTCTCCCCCAATAAGGAGCCAAGAAAAGATTGTATTGACTGTGGGAGTCTGAGTTGTTCACTTTCTTAAATCATGCCTCATTCAGTAAGAAAAAGAATAGCCAAGGAGCGAGTTGAGCCTACTATTACCCCTGGTACTTATATAAAAGGACCTATGGACTCTCATGTGCAACGTACATTAAGATCGGAAGTGGCGCAGATGGAGGGACCTCTTGAAATTACTTCTGAGGTCTCTCCATCGGACCTTTCAACATCTTTATCCCCGATCCCAAGGGAACCACCTGTTAATCCGGCCACATCCTGAGCCCATGGGTTTTGGAGGGGGGCCCCATCTGCGGAAGTCGCAGACTTAGGGTCCCCACTAGTAGGCTCAAAGCCCCTGGATTTGTCTGAGATGGAAAGTCCGGAGGAAGTCCGGATAGGACAGACCACCTCATTGAAAATGGCACAAGGAGATTCCCATCAGGATTCAATAATGATGGACAACTCTGCTTATTTACCTAAAATATTTGTCCCACAGATAAGTAAACCTGAAGTAGTTACATTGGATGCAATAATGGAAGCTATAGTGAGTCTGCAGAATTCTGTGGTAGCCCAAGTAAATCCTGTAATAGAAAAAGTAAATAATATTCAGGGGAAAATAACTAATATGGAGCTAAGAAAGGATAGAGAAATTAAAGAACTAGAGAAAATTAAAGGGGATTTAGATAGTACAAAACTGGTACAAGAAGCAATGATAAAAGAAAATCAAATATTGCAAATGAAATTGGAAAATTTGGAAAACGTTAATAGAAAGAAAAATCTTCGTTTTGTTAACTTTCCAATGCTTCCACATATATCACCTAAAGAAATGTTCAAGAAATATCTATTAGAAGTTCTTAAAGTACCAGAAAAACAATACCACCACTAGCCAAGAGTTATTATATACCAATGTACAAAAAAGGAGTACAATAGGAAGAGCAGGAGGGAGCACAGGTTATGGATAAGTTGGAAACTAGTCTGGATATGATAGTGATATGGTACAGAGTGCTACATTATTGGCCACCTTTGTTTTTTAGACTGATCGTGACTGGGTGTTTCGTTTATTTTTTAAACATAGGTTGGAACCATTTCTGACTTTAGCAATAAGAGTCTACCCAGATTTTTCTAAATCAACACAAAGGAGGAGAAAACAGTTTCTTTAGTTAAGGCAAAGGTTCTCCAACTAGGGGCTACCTTTTGCCTTAAATATCCTTGTAAATGTTGTATAGGATATAAGGGTAAGTCCTTTGTGTTCTATACTACTCCTCAATTATCAATTTTTTTGAGTGATGAAACACAAGTGGGGAATTCTGAGTTGGAGTCTCCGTAGGATCCATTTTGTTCAGTGAGCCCTATAAAATATAGAGTACGTTGCAAGTTATATTATCGATATGTTACACTTTTCCTTGTAATTTTGTTTAAATTGTCTCCTTATAATTGAGGACTGATTTAGCATTGTGGATGTACTTATATTTGTATAGTTAGGTTAAGTTGTAATTATGATTGCTTCCTAATGCTTTTCTTAATCAAGAATGATCTTGAATTATTGTTAAAAATTGAATAAATATTAAATTAAAAAAAAAAACCAACTTCTAATCATCCAGCTCACCCCCTTCATGATAAGAGTTTGTGCTGGCCATGTTTGAAAACTCTTTAGCTGCAAGCCTTCCATCGGAACATTAGCCTTTTATTCAGTCAGACGACCATCTGAGCAGGAGTGAATACCATGAGTGACTGGAGGAAAGAAAAATCCTGAATAACTCCTGTATGCACAGTTGTAATCTTTGTGCCTCTGATGACCACATGATGTCACTTTATTGTAGTCAGTAAGGATTTTCCTGTGGATGTAAATAAGGTTCAGTCCTTTCAGCAAATCGCTAATGTGAAATAGGCAATTCCCTTTGACTCAAAAGTTGACTGTTATCCCATTCAACACATATGCATGTGAATAGCACTAAAGTATAAAAAAAATATGCAGACCTTCCTCTCCCACTACTCACTCCCAAATTGAAAAGCTGGAGAAAATAACTTGGGGCTGCTTCTGGGACTTGGCACATGCTAAAGGAGCAGATGCTTTCTTGCAGCTAAACTAAATGCAAGAGGTAGCCATGTTTAAACCTGGCTTGTGCTGATCAGTCCCCACGTTACCAGACTGAATTTGTGTGCCTTTTCTCTATGTCTTGGCTGGTTTGATGCCACCATTTGTCCTCTGACTCTTGTTCAAATATATTTTAGCTTAAAAGCCTACATGCGATCAACCCTGCAGTATCCCAATCTCAAAATTATAAACATTTCAGACAAAAAAATCTGACAGAAAAAGGTGTCACCTAGCAATTCTGTTTGGTTTTACTGCTGCCTGGGAGGAGAATTTTCAAAGTGATTTAGGCAGCAACAAACATTTTTCCTGCATTAATCGGCTGTCTGAAAACCTGCCCTCCTTCAATGCAGCTAAAAGTCCATGAGTTCTTGGGAGGAGGCATTGCCAGAGAAGTGCTTAGGTCAGGGAGGAAATGTATACAGATAGAGGGCATTTTCAAATCTTTGTACTTTTTTCAGCAAACATCAACCTGATGAAAAAGCAAGTGGCAGCACCTCTGTGCCTAAAGCAAGCTTCACAACAAAAGTACTCACACATTTTCAATTTGGTCATTGGTGCAAAGCTCATGGTGAAAAGCACGTTTGGTCTTTAAGAACATAAGAACATGCCATACTGAGTCAGACCAAGGGTCCATCAAGCCCAGCATCTTGTTTCCATCAGTGGCCAACCTAGGCCATAAGAACCTGGCAAATACCCAAAAACTAAGTCTATCTCATGTTACTGTTGCTAGTAATAGCAGTGACTATTTTTTAAGTCAACTTAATTAATAGCAGGCAACGGACTTCTCCAAGAACTTATCCAATCCTTTTTTAAACCACGCTACACTAACTGCAGTAAACACATCCTCTGGCAACAAATTCCAGAGTTTAATTGTGCATTGAGTGAAAAAGAACTTTCTCTGATTAATTCTAAATGTGCCACATGCTAACTTCATGGAGTGCCCCCTAGTCCTTCTATTATCCAAAAGAGTAAATAACTGATTCACATTTACCCGTTCTAGACTGCTCATGATTTTAAACGCCTCTGTCCTATCCCTCCTCAACCATCTCTTCTCCAATCTGATCAGTCCCAACCTCTTTAGACTTTCCTCATAGGGGAGCCATTCCATCCCCTTTATCATTTTGGTCGCCGTCCTCTACACCTTCTCCATCTCAACTATATCTTTTTTTGAGATGCGACAACCATAATTGTACACACAGTATTCAAGGTGTGGTCTCACCATGGAGTGATACAGAGGCATTATGACATTTTCTGTTTTATTCACCATTCCCTTTCTAATAATTCCCACCATTCTGTTTGCTTTTTTGACTGCCGCAGCACACTGAACCGACGATTTCAATGTGTTATCCACTATGACGCCTAGATCTCTTTCTTGGATGGTAGCACCTAATATGGAACCTAACATCATGTAACTATAGCATGGGTTATTTTTCCCCATATGCAACATAAGAAAATGCCATACTGGGTCAGACCAAGGGTCCATCAAGCCCAGCATCCTGTTTCCAACAGTGGCAAATCCAAGCCATAAGAACCTGGCAAGTACCCAAAAACTAAGTCTATTCCATGTTACCATTTCTAATGGCAGTGGCTACTCTCTAACGGGCCGATACAGTAAGGAGCGGTAGGAAGAGCTGCATTAGGGCCGGGCGCACCCGCGTTTGCCGCACGCACAGTCTGGCTCACCTACCTCTCGATACTATATTAAAATCGAATGCAAATTCAAGCCACGTCCAACGCGCGACCATGAAGAGCAATCCATTTTACAGTATAGGCACTTTATATAGCGCCTATACAGTATCCTGGGTGCGCTGGTGCCTGTCATTTCAAATGACATTTGAAATGACAGGCACCAGGACTTGGATCCCAACTTTAACCAAAGAAAACCTAAAAACCTAAAATCCCCTCCTCCCGAAGCGACTCGACATGTAAAATATGTAAAATCTAAAAACCTAAAATCCCCTCCTCCCAAAGCGATTCGACATGTAAAATATGTAAAACATAAAAACCTAAAACCCCCTCCTCCCGAAGCGACTCGACATGTAAAATATGTGAATAAGTGTAACCAACTTACTTTTTGTTTCTTTTTCAGCCCTTTCAGCCTTCTCTGCCGTCCTCTGGAGGGGGCAGCCGGCGGGGGCAGCCGGCGGCAAACGTGGCTTCCAGCGGCCCCCGCCGGTGAAGATGGATGAAAGCACGCCCGTAGTGCACGGGCATTCAAGCCAGCGAAAGCACATGGACGGGCGTGCGTGACGTACGCCGTGATGTCACACATGCGCGTTCATGTGCTTTCATTGGCTTGAGCGCCCGTCAATTTGGGCGCTCTAGCCAGCGAAGCGCATGACATCACGGCATACGCTTCGCTGGCTAGAGCGCCCAAATTGACGGGCGCTCAAGCTAATGAAAGCACATGGACGGGCGTGCGTGACGTCACGCACGCCCGACCATGTGCTTTCGCTGGCTTGAGCACCCGTGCACGCGTTCGTCCATCTTCTCCAGCTGGAAGCTGCTTTCGCCGCCGGCTGCCCCCTCCGGAGGACGGCAGAGAAGGCTGGAAGGGCTGAAAAGAAACAAAAAGTAAGTTGGTTACACTTATTCACATATTTTACATGTCTAGTCACTTCAGGAGGAGGTGATTTTAGGTTTTACATATTTTACATGTCGAGTCGCTTCGGGAGGAGGGGATTTTAGGTTTTTAGGTTTTACATATTTTACATGTCGAGTCGCTTCGGGAGGAGGGGATTTTAGGTTTTACATATTTTACATGTTCAGTCGCTTCGGGAGGAGGGGATTTTAGGTTTTTAGGTTTTCTTTTGGGGGAGAGTTTACCGTCTACCCTTACCCCTGCCTCTAATGCAGGGGTAGGGGTAGGCAGTAAATTAGCAGGTTAAATGCGCGGCTAAACTGCAGGTTAAAAAGGTGATAGTCGGGGCGCGTGTTACTGAATGGGGGGGATAGCTTCTTCGATCGTATACATCTCATATACATGCCGCCGGCGGAAAGGGGTACCCGTTGATTTAAAGAAGCGGTAAGGATGGGGTAAAAGGGATAGCGGGTTGGGCTAACGCGGCCAAATTGTGAGTAGAAAGCAGGTTAGAAGCAGGGTAACCGCAGCCGCACTTTACTATATCGGCCTGTATGTGAACTTAATAGCAGCTAATGGACTTCTCCTCCAATCCTTTTTTAAACACAGCTATACTAACTGCACTAACCACATCCTCTGGCAACAAATTCCAGAGTTTAATTGTGCGTTGAGTAAAAAAGAACTTTCTCCGATTAGTTTTAAATGTGCCCCATGCTAACTTCATGGAGTGCCCCCTGGTCTTTCTACTATCCGAAAGAGTAAATAACCGATTCACATCTACCCGTTCTAGACCTCTCATGATTTTAAACATCTCTATCATATCCCCCCTCAGCAATCTCTTCTCCAAGCACTTATCCACATTAAATTTCATCTGCGGTTTGGATGCCGAATTTTCCAGTCTCACAAGGTCTTCCCATTGCAGACAGCTGGAAATTGTCTCCTGTGTGTTTATGCAATTTGATAGCCTGGAAAAGTTACCATTCACCGCAGTGTCACAATATGAGATCTCCCTAAGTATTTGACACATGTGCTGTACTAACTGTGATTACATTGTGACTCAGACCTTGGAGATGGTCTTCGTACAATTATTGTCGCAGATTTCCAGCAGTGGTTATACATATGGTATGCATTATATATTCTTTAATGTGGCCTGACACAATGCATGGCATAGAATTAATAAGTGCATTCGCACAGGTGCATTGTCTCAAAATTGCTGTTTTTAACAGTGGTAGCTAGTTAATGGTTTTTCACATTAAATAAGCAGTGCAAAGTTCCAGTGACAATCTAGATCCTGGTGAATACTGGATTCATTGCAGGTTCTGCTGCCTTATTTAAAATAGCCTATCCAAAGAAGGGGCTAAGATAGTCTTAAAAACTGATATGCAACTTATTTTAAAAATTCCTACAAGTCCGTGTTGTAATCTTGCATATTCTTCAAATCCCCAGAATCCTCTGCTGGGGAAGTGTAGCCTTGTGCGCTCCCAGAATCCACTGCAGAAAGAAAGAAAGACCCCTAACTGCTATATGAAAAGCCTGAGACTTGCAAGAAGTCCCTTAGACAACATGAAAAAGCTAAACACAGTTACAGGGGATCGAATTTAGCTACATTTATCACCGTTAACTATTTTATATGTTTATAATAAACATTAATCTGAAGTAAATATTAAGCAGTAACATATACAGCAATAAAAATTACAGAAATAATGAGAATCTAGCCAGTCATGACGTGAATATGTTAAAATGGAATGAAAGGGCTCCTCGGAGCAAGGGGGCCCAGAACGCCTCTCTGTACGCTCATTAACACCCATCTCGCTGCTTTTTAGTCTCCCACACAGCCCCTGCTCCAGCTCTGAATAGCAAAATGAGTAGCTTATGTGCCTCAGCCTTCTCTTCTGGCCTCAGGGTTGCAGGAACCGACCCCTATATTGCTCCACTAGAAAGAACAGCGTGCACAAAGCCACATTAAATGCCATCAAATTAGATAGCTCTTGTAACCTTTAATTACTCATTTATAAGTAGGAAGAAGAAATGTGGCCGTGCATTGGAAATGCCAGAAGAAACCCTCATTCGTATCTTGCTTTCAGTATATACTGTATATATGGCCTGCTTATTCAATGGAAAGGCTGACATTTTCTGAGAGAAGCAAACATCAGGAGGTCGCCATGTGACAGGAAGCTTTTTTGAAGATAATTGGAGGAAGCACTTGAATTTCTTTTCTTCAGTATATATCTTGACCTTCATTTTTTATACCACTTATGATTGCCTATGATAAGGCTGAAAAGTGAAATGGGACATTTTTCCCCTCTTTTTCTTCATTTTCTCTCCCTTTGATTTTATTCTGAATACATTACCATCAGTTGTTTTATGCTTGCATTAATATACAGAGGTTAGCAGGCACAATATCAGTCAAAATAAGGTTAAATAATGTTTTGTTGTCTTGTACTTTTACTGTGCTTGGTTTCTGTATACAAGTTTGCATTTTATTCTGCCAAATTCTCTCTCCATAAAAGTTAAAAAAAAAAAAAAAAAGAATAGCACTTATAGAACAATGTGTAGCAAATTGTACCTAAATCAGAATAAATCAAACCAATATTTAAAACCTGCATCTTGAATTGTAACTAACTTGTGTTATATTTTATTTGCCCACTAGATGGAGAACTTTACTGTAAAAGCCTCTGACAAAAACTGTTGAACACTATGGGGCCAATGGAATTAGCCACGAGTAAAAATGTACGTCCAAGCTGATCACCCGACTTTTGTTTTTTTGGATTTTTTTTTACATGTGCACAGCCACGTTACTTAGGCACCTGATTTAATGTGTAAATGAGTTGCCATGCTAAAAAGGATGCACTAGGGATGAATTGTGTCGCACTAGCACATCCTTGGCATGGGGTGCCCAGGAGACGTGGCTGTGCGTGGATTAGGAAAAATGGATGCCCAAAAAGGGGTATGTTTTCCAATGGATGCGCTGATTTTATAACATCGACTATTGTAATGCTCTATTACTTGGTCTGCCCGCTTCGTCCACCAAACCTCTTCAGATGCTGCAAAACGCAGCGGCTAGGATCCTTACAAACACTCGTCGCAACGACCATATCACACCAATACTAAAAATTCTACACTGGCTGCCCATCCAATATAGAATACTTTTCAAGGCTCTCACCATCATCCACAAATCAGTCTACCAGCAATCCACTCTCCAACTCACCTTCCCACTTGAATTACATACTTCCGCAAGACCGATCAGAACTGCCTACAAAGGTTCGCTCAAGGCCCCCCCCCAACAAATCATCGGTCCACAACACTATTCACAAGCGAGCTCTTTCAACAGCAGGTCCACTACATTGGAATTCACTTCCACAAGACTTACGCCAAGAACAATGCCATTCAACTTTCAGAAAGAAATTGAAAACCTGGCTTTTCGCAGAAGCCTACCGCTGAAGGATCTCCTCAACCATCACTGACTCTCACTCCCCCACCCCTCCCCAATCCCTTCCCCCCACCCAACCTCACCCTTTCCTTCTCCCCCTGGACATACCAGGCTAATAACTGCCTAGGATAAACCTATGTTTTGTATCTTACAGTTTTTGTTGATTTATATATTTATCTCTCTCTAATTGTTTCTTAGTTTAAACTCTGTACTGTCTTCCATTGCCCAGGTTTTATGCTCCCTGTTTAATGTAACTTTACTTTCTACCTTGATGTTAATTGGTTTCCCCTCAGTTACATTGTAAACCGGTACGATAAGACCTAGTCTTGAGCATCGGTATAGGAAAAGAAATTAAATAAATAAATAAATAAATAACATGCGCGCATCATCGCGCGCATGTTATAAAATTCGATACCTGCCTGCATGTGTGCCTGATGTTATATCGGCATGCGTGCAAGGGGGGGATTTTCCTTAAAAGCGCGTGGCGACCCCCTTTCAAAAACCCGGAATTGCCATGCGTATCTCCCAGTATTTCTGCGCGCCAGGCATTTAAAATTGCGCCAAAATTGAGCGTCCTTTTTCCTAACGTGAGTGCCACCAAGATTTTTTTCCCCTGATGCTGCCTTCTGTGGTTCCTCTTATTTAGTATCGCGATGGTATTAAGTAGGAGGAACCACAGAAAAGCAGTATTTTTTTGCTTTGTTTTTGTGGAGGCTTGGAGCGTATGAAGACTTAACACCAGCTCCAGAGATGGTGGTGTTTTGCGTGTTAAAACATACGTGTTGGGCACATGATTTTTTTGCATTAGGGGTTCATAGCTAATATCACATGTAAATGCCATGTAGATGAGGCTGAGTGCTATAAGCTACGCGTGTTATGGATGCGCTAATTCCATTATTGCATTGGAAGTTATTCTAGTCCGTCCAAAACACACGTCATGCTGTGCGCTAGGCTGAGCGCACTGTATTGCATCAGCCTCTACAAGTTTAAATACATCTTGATTTCATGACATTAGATTTAAAAAATACAGAGGGGTAATATTCAGCCACTGGTTGGCTTGCAAAGTTAACCAGATAAACATATTTGTATAACACTGGGGCGATCTTCAGTGGTGCAGCCGCATCATTGAATATACCTGGGTAAGTTTATGCGGTTAACCTTGGGCTAATCTACGGAATGGAGTTAGCGGATGTATTGCAGCTAAGTCAACTCCACCCAGAAATGCCCCTGCTTTAGTCGGCTAAAATTTAGACAATAAGATTTAGCTGGATAAGTATCCAAAATATTCAAAAGGTGGCATTTGCTGGATAACGCACTAGTTATCCAGCTAAATGCCACTGAATAAGGGCTTCTCAAGTATCTTTTCATGTACAGGCTTAAAGATGAATAGGAATTTTAGATAATGTCATGTGCTAAACTTTGTGTCCCATCTGTTTTAGTTCAAATCAGTTTAGAAATATTAAAATTAGGGCAGATCAGCAGTAATTATTAAAGGTGAACCATCATGCTCTTATAACCAAATACACTGCTTTACTGCAGACTCCATCCATGTTTTGTCTCTACCCTCATTTTCATGCCCTGGTTGGAGACTGAGTTTTGGTAATATCTATTCATCATTTACTTTAACAATTAAAATTCAAGCAGGTGGATAGTTTTCCTTTAATGCAAATACAGAAACAATAGGAGACATATGCAGTGTGCCTTAAGAGCAGCAATCCCACTTTTCTTCTTCTGGTGCTGAAACTGTAACTTTCTTGTTTCCTGAAAAGCTTGGTGGGAACTTCCCAGTCAGGATTGTGGCTGGTGATGGTGGCAAGGGCAGGACAGATTAACAAACTACTCCCAACTCCTCACTGTGTTCCTGCTTTTCTGCAGTCAGCTCCATGAAGGATTTTTATCATTTGTACATGCTGAAACCTTTATTGAACTTGACAGTCCAAATAAACAAGGAAATGATGTTGGCATTGAAAAATGAGCACTCCACATGAACAGAACCCATGTCCCAAGCACGCTCTGCTTTGTATAAATGGATAGGGATGTGAATCGTTTTTGAACGATTAAAATTATCATCAGATAATTTTAAAATCGTCCAAAATCGTTAGAGTGCATGATACAATACAAATGCCCCCGATTTATCGTCAGGGGCATTTGTATTGTATCGTTAAATAGGGCGCGGGAAAACCGGCACACCAAAAAAACCCTAAAACCCACCCCGAACCTTTAAAACAAATCCCCCACCCTCCCGAACCCCCCCCCCAAAATGTTTTAAATTACCTGAGGTCCAGTGGGGGGTCCCGACGTGATCTCCCTCTCTCTGGCCACGGCTGCGTAAAGAGAAATGGCGCCGGTGGCCCCTTGCCCTTAACATGTGACACGGCAAAGGTAGCGCCGGCGCCATTTTGGTTCCTGGCTCTCGATGTCACGCGTGCAGGAGATCGCCCCAGGACCCCCTCCCGGACCCCTAAGGACTTTTGGCCAGCTTGGGGGGGGCCTCCTGACCCCCACAACACTTGCCAAAAGTCCAGCGGGGTCCAGGAGTGACCTTCTGCACGCGGTCCGTATTGCCAATCTTCAAAATGGCGCCGGCGCTACCTTTGCCCTCACTAAAAAAGAGAATGACTGGTCTGGAAAAATAGTAGAATCCTGCCCCCCCCCCCCCGCCCCCTCCCTCCAGTGTTGAGAGTGAAATGGCCTGGGTGAAATCAAACGAGGTTTCATGCATTCAAGGATTAGTGATACATCATGTGGTTGATATGTGCGGTCTCTGACTAGAAGTGAAGAGTGGGAGTGCGCCAGGCATAGCTCAACCATGAGAAAGCTGTAACAGAAATTACAAGAACGAATGAAGCAATTCCTTCCGCTGATCTCTGGCATCAGGTCCCTCAGGAAACTCAATTGTCTTATATGCAGCTACCTGAAGATTAGTCACAGGTTTCCACAGAAGTCTGCAGCTTATCAGTCTGCGTTGTAAATGGTATCAGCACAGGGCTGAACAAACTGGGGGAGGATTCCCAATGGAGCCATGAAGAGTAGTGAAGAAGAGGGCACAGTGGCTACCCAATCAGGAAAAAAAAATGGCTACACTGTTGTACTGAAAAGCTCAGGAGGGAGGGATCTGCCAGAGCACAGTGACATTATTGTAAGCAAACCATGGCTTTGTCCTGTTTTTCTTTTGATGGGCCAGGCAGAGGTAGCTGCTTCTGCTGTGGTGGGCTGAGTGCAGAGAACTGTGACAGCATGAGATGGAGTTTTTCTCAGCTCCTAAAACATTTTGGATGGTACCTAAGTGTTTTTAGAACATTTTCAGTCTTTACCATATGGTTTTAGGCCTGTGTGTCTGGGTGTGGAATATGTGTGTCTGTATTTGACTGGTGTGTTGTGGCCTATGCCAGGTTTTCTGTCTCTGTGTCTGTCTATGTCTGTTTGGGTGTCTTTCTCTCTGTTGTTGTGAGTGTGGGGTGTCTATATGTGTGAGCTTAACCTTTCAGAAACTGGCAGGCAGTGTGGCTACTTGTTGGGACCTTATCAGTGATTATCAGATTATAAACTCCCTGAGCTGATAATCACTGATAAGGTCCCAGGACCCACACCTCAAACACAGTCTCTTAAAGTTAAATCTTCTCATATTGTTAATTAGAGATGTGAATCGTGTGATCGATCGTCTTAACGATCGATTTACGGCCGGCGCCATTTTGCAATACGGCAACGAGTGCAGGAGGTCGCTCCCGGACCCCCGCTGGACTTTTGGCAAGTCTTGTGGGGGTCAGGAGGCACCCCCAAGCTGGCCAAAAGTCCCTGGGGGTCCGGCGGGGGTCCGGGAGCGATCTCCTGCGCTCGTGACGTCGGGGGACAGGAACCAAAATGGCGCCGGCGCTACCTTTGCAAAGAATTAATTTAGTCTTTCCGCAATGACCTTATCTTCTCTAAGTGCCCCTTTAACCCCTTGATCATCTAACAGTCCAACCGATTCCCTTGCAGGCTTCCTCCTTTAGATTTATTTTTTAAAGTTTTTATTGTGAGTTTTTGCTTCTATGATCAACTTCTTTTCAAATTCTCTCTTCGCCTGTCTTATCAATGTTTTACATTTAACTTGCCAATGTTTATGCTTTTTCCTATTTTCTTCAGAAGGATCCTTCTTCCAATTTTTGAAGTAAGATCTTTTGGATAAAATAGACTTTTCTCCTCTCCTTTTAACCATTCTGGCAATTGTTTGGCCTTCCTTCCTCTTTTCTTAATGCACAAAATACATCTCATCCATTCTGCTGATTGTACCTGAGCGGTATCAAGTTTTACTCCTCTTCTCCTATTATCTCCTCTGTGATGAAAGTGTGTTCACAAAGTCTCCTTCTTCCTCAATCCACTCCTTCGCCCCTTGTATGACTCCAGTGTTATCCTTCCTCTGAATGCTGATGACCCTTTCGTCCTCTCTCAGTGAAAGGCACGTCTCCTTTTGATATTAAACAAAATCTTTGTCCTTGAGTAGTAGGACACTCAGTAAAAGCAAAAAGAAAACTTACATATACTGGGAAACCAAAATACGAGTCGAGGAGGGTAAAAAAGCTCCCCTCTCAAGAGAAAAGAAAGGTTTCCAAAACATGCTCCTTAATTGAGCAAATATGCTCTGTCTCCTTTCTGAACCCAGATTTCAACCCTAGAGACCCTAGAGGTCTTCCTCCTTAAAAATAAACAAAATCAGGGGGCAGCCATGGACATTCTGTCCTTGGAAGGGCCAGCTCAGAATTCCACACAGTAAAATGATGACTAAGTTTTATATAACATGGGAGCACACCATTTTCCATCTCACAGATGGGGGAGCTACACACCCACACTAAACACTCTGTTTCCCCCCCCCCTGCCAATGTTAGTTGGAACATTCCTTCTGGTAGAGATCCATTGTATTTTGTGTATCTGTACAGTGCTGCATACACTTTGTAGCACTATAAAAATATTTGGTAGCAGTAGTAATAGAAAATCAGCAAGAATGTTGATTATTGCAAATGAATATCCATTATTTGTAGGAAAATAATTATACTCTTAGCACAATCGGAGGAAGGGGATACAATAAATTGTTTAGAAGTCAATTTTAAAAGTATTGCTCATGGAAAAATGCCCACATACATATGTTGGCCATGCGCGAGCAATGGGTATTTTAAAAAGCCGCGAAGTCCGCATGTATATTACCCACGTGCGCATCAAGAATAAGAGGGCAGAAAAGAGCTAAAGCATGGACATTCCAGGATGGGGCCATCAGTTACTCACGAAAATCCGTATTTTAAAACTGGATTCTGCGGTGCATGTCGGCTTGTTATCCGCGTAACTTTACTGCTGCTCCAGATGAAGAGCAAGTCTGTAGTTCTCGAGTTTTAGGGCTTATAGGACAGGGTGAGAGGGGTCTGGGTCAACTGGGGGGGGTGAAGTAGGAAGAACCAGAGGGGTCTGGAAAACCTCAGTATTGACTGGGTAAACTGGTGGACTAACTGGAAAAATTGGGTTGCCCCTCATGCGAGCCTGTTTTAAAATTCACTGAAATATGTATGTTAAAGCCGGCCAAGTCCTAGGAAAGATACGCAAAGTACATTTCTCAAGCACTCTCTTAAGCTTAGGAGCATACTTACGCCTGAGAGGTGTATTTTAAAACTTTTATGTGCGCAGGTGCACACACAATTTAGAATTGTAGCATATCTGCATCCGTGTGCCGATACACGCATGTATGTGCGCACACATGCTTATTTTAAAATTAGCCTGTTCCTGTTACATGGGAAGAAGCAGGGCCAGCAATATGTCAGTCCCATTACAGATTTTTGTCATCCCTATAGATGACACTAAAATCTGTAACAGGATTTACAAACCAAGAAAGCTAAAAAAAAAAAAATAGAAAAGGTGAAAAGTGGGAGAATAATCAAGAGTTTGGAAGCTGTGCTGCAATGCAGAAAAGTGTAAAATCTATGCATTAATGGCTGAATATGATGTGAACATTTGGTGCAGTTTTTCCTAGCGAGTTTCATTTAAGATACGTTTCCCTACTATTATATTTACCACATTGAGCTTTGTGTGCTCATTACTTGCACTTGTATTAGTGATCAACTTAAAATTCTTTTAAAAAGTGGATAATAAAACTGACGAGACAGATGATTAAAAGTTCATCATAGCAAAAGAGCATTCAAAGTAATTAATGCTCTTAAAGTAATTTTAAAGAAATTAAAGTAATTAAAGTACTTAATTTTAAAGTAATTAAAGTAATCTTTCTGCCGCGATCCTTTCTCAATCTCTCTCCTCCTCCACTACAGGGGCTTGTGCGGTCGGCACAGCCCAGTCGGGGCAAGAGCCCGCTCACCCCTCCCTTCTGTGAGCCAGCAGTGAACAGTGAACCGGGAAATTAAGAGAAAAAAAGGGAGAAGAGGGCTCAGAAACCTGCAAAGTAAAGAGAAGCAGCAGGACCATGTGGTGAGTGATACTGCTCCCACCCCCAACCCAGCCGGTCTAGCCCAGCACTGTTTTCAGGCCCTTAAATTACAGACGCTCCCCGGGGCATTGCGCACCGGGCGTCGCGCGCCCGAAGGTGCGCGACCTAAGGGGCTTGCCCCTTAGTGCGCCCCTTTGTGCAGACCCGGAGGGCAGACTATACTCCTCTTTACAGTCACTTCAACCCATTCCTCCTATGTCTCTGCAGGGCCCTCAGGCAGCTACTAACAATCACTTCAGCTCCACGTATCCCTGCAAGCAAACCTTGGCGGCGTTTCACCCCTCTTCTACCACACCCACACGAGGCCAACTCTAATCAGCCAACGCAACACCTTTAACACAATACAACAGTTTTTTCAACGGTCTTTCATCAGCAGCCCAGGAAGACTTTCTCCCTTCCCATTCTTATCCAATTCTCTAACATCCTCCGCCTGCCACCTCTTTACCCCCTCATTCCAGTCTACCACTCTTGCCAGACCGACCTCCCAGAATGCATCCAGTTTTTACAATCCCGATTCTTCATCACTGCCTACCATTGATAGGAAAATCAACCAGGCAAGCACAACACCGCAACCTAAAATCACTCACTCCAATGCTGATTACACCGATCACCCAACTTCTAGGCCTCACCCTATTTTCGCTATCATTATTCAACGCACAATCTCTAACCAAAAAATTCACTGATTCTCGCCGACTATCTCTCCGACGCTAAGCCCGATATATGCGCAATAACTGAAACATGGCTTAAAGACTCAGACACAGCCATAATAAACCAACTATCGACGCTGACATATGACATCTTCTCACTCCCCAGACAGAGAAAAAGGGGAGGCGGAATTCTTTTAGCAACTAAAAAAAACTTAAGATTCTCTCAATACCCAGTCAACTCATACTCCAAACTAGAAATCGGCTTTTTCACTTCAGACCATCTTCAAATTCTACTTGTTTACGCTCCCCCGGGCCTCCTGGAAACAGATGCATCTCCTATGGTGGAAATAGTCTCAACTCTCCTCAACTTGGACGCCCCAGCCATTATCCTAGGTGATTTTAACCTGCATGTAGACAATCCCACTCTTACTACCAGCTGTGAAGCCTTTCTCACAGCCCTCTCAGCAATGGGATTCAAACAGATAGTGAACAAACCGACACACAAAGCCGGTCACACTCTGGACCTTATCTTTGTTATAAAGACATCTATCCTGCATCGCTCCTCAATTGCAAGAAAGTACCTTGGTCAGACCACACTCTTATTTCGACCTCATTCTCACTGAAAGAATCCAGCACCCCCCACGTTCCTTCACCCACATTTCTTTACAGAAAATCTTGCTCCTCAGAAGACCTTAAGAACCTCCTGACCGCTCAACTTCCCCTTATAGACCTCACCGACCCGAACACGGCTCTCTGCTCTTGGAACAAAATTACAGAAGATATAGCCAACAAACTCTGCCCACTATCTAGAAAAAGGGCACACTCAAATGCTTCCAAAAGACAACCTTGGTTCACCAATGAAATTAGAAGGCTAAAACAATGCTTAAGGCAGAAAGAGAGCAAATGGCGCAAAGCCCCATGTGGCAGCACACTCTCCGCCTACAAATCTACACTACACCAATACAAGTCCTCTACTCTAAAATCAAAAAGGGACTTTTACGCCTCCAAGATCCATAACCTGGTCTTCGATGCCAAAGCACTCTTTGCCTACGTATCTAGCCTCACCCAAATCAACCCCCTGGAAGTTCCTAGCAACCTAGCACAAGCTAAAGCGGAAGAACTAGCTCTATTCTTCCAAAACAAAATTGCCAGCCTTCTAACACAGCTGCCCTCCAATACCACCTCATACTCAACTTCTTTTAATCTCTACTTCAAAAGCACACGTCTTGAAGCTTTCGATCCCATCTCCTCCACTGAGATACAAGTAGCACTAAGGAGAATGAAACCTTCCTCTCATCCTACGGATCACATTCCTACGAAACTCCTCTTGACAATTCCAGACTCCATTTCCAAAATTCTGGCGGACATCATTAATTGTTCTCTCTCCCAAGGACTCTACCCAGAGGACCTTAAATTGGCTTCTCTCAAACCACTCCTAAAAAAACCCAATCTGGATCCTAAAGACCCAAATAACTTCCGCCCGATCGCCAACCTGCCCTTCATAGCAAAACTCATGGAAAAATTAGTGAACACTCAACTGTCAGACTACTTAGAAGATAATAATCTCCTGTTCCCCTCCCAACATGGGTTCCGCAAAGCCTTTAGCACAGAATCACTCCTCATTCCCTGACAGACTACCTCATCATGGGCCTCGACAAAGGACAATCATTTCTACTGATTCTACTGGACCTCTCGGCAGCGTTTGACACTGTCAATCACTCCATCCTCATAAATCAGTTGACGGCAATAGGAATCACTGGCGCCGCACTTAATTGGTTCAAAACTTCTCAACAACAGAGGCTACAAGGTTAAAATCCAAAACAAAGAATCATCACGTTACAATTCAACCGTAGGAGTCCCACAGGGTTCCTCTCTGTCCCCTACGCTCTTTAACATTTATCTCTTACCGCTATGCCAGCTCCTCTCCAGCCTCAATCTAAAACATTTTCTATATGCGGACAATATTCAGATAATAATCCCTATTAAAGACACATACTTGAAAACACTAGATCACTGGGAAAACTGCCACCAACAAATCAAACTCCTCCTCACTAGTCTAAACTTAGTATTAAATTCCTCCAAAACCGAACTCCTGCTCATCTCTCCCGAGAACAGTAACATCACTTCCACTCACCCTAGCATCCCACAATCCACGCAACTGTGAGACCTTGGAGTTTTAATTGACAATCGGATGAATTTGAAAGCTTCTATCAACAAAACTACCAAAGACTGTTTTCACAAACTCCAAGTCTTGAAAAGGATAAGACCTCTCTTTCACTTGCAGGACTTTAGAACAATCCTTCAGGCATTAGTTTTCTCAAAGTTAGACTATTGCAATTCTATCCTACTAGGTCTCCCTTCCTCCTATACCAAACCGCTTCAGATGGTACAAAATGTGGCAGCACGAATATTAACTAACACCAGAAGAAGAGATCACATCTCCCCTATCCTAAAAAGCCTTCATTGGCTGCCAGTGCACTTCAGAATTCTCTACAAATCCATCTCCGTTATCTACAAAATCATTCATCAACATACTTCTATCGACCTGCAAATTCCTCTCCTCTTACACAATTCCTCAAGACCTACCAGAGACGCATATAGAGGTTCACTCCAGGTTCCTCCAACCAAAGCCACTAGACATATTACCTTGAGAGATCGGGCCCTCTCTACCGCTGGTCCCCCTTTATGGAATTCCATCCCCCCAGACCTAAGACAGGAACCCTGCCTTCCAACCTTCAGGAAGAGACTTAAGACTTGGCTCTTCAAACAAGCTTTCCCGGACTCCAGCTAATGTCCTTCAACTTCAAGTTCTATAACACAACCAGCTCTTTTAACTGTTCGTTGTAAATATTTAAAATGCTATTAACCTTTTCTTTTTCCTTCCTCTCCCAGTTTAAGCATCCCTGTTTTTTGTAACTGCTTTCTTCCGCACTACAGTTCCAGTTTGTTTTTTCTTTCTATGCACCACTGTTTTAATGTAAACCAGCATGATGTGATTTTATCATGAATGCCGGTATATAAAAACCTTAAATAAATAAATAAATAAATAAATAAATAAGCAAAGTTATAATGCTTTCATGTGTCTTCTCTGCTATGTTTTTATGGAGGTCTCTTTGGTGGTTCATAATTTGGTACAGAAAATCCATTAGCCACTTTTCAAGGACAAGAATTGGTGACTATGAAATAGGAAAGAGACTAAGGAGTAATCATTTTAGCTGGCCTGAAGGTTGCCAGTCAATGTAATACAGAGGCAGGAAAAGCTCAGAATTTGTTTGGTTGCATAAGGAAAAGGTATCACCAGCAGAATGATCTCTAGTGAGATCAAACCTCATGTACTAGTATGCTCAGCTCCGAAGGCCACTGATAGAATGGAGCAGTTCTGAGAAGGGCTGCCAAAGGTGGTACAGGGCCTGCAACACAAGCTCCATACAGAGAGCCTTAAGGAACTCCAAATATATTCACTGGAAGATGGAGGAGGAAGATTATGACAAAGTAAATCAGCCTGAAATAGTTGCAAGGATTTGGTGCATTCTCAGACATAATCAGGGTAACTGACTTCGCTAAATTTCCCAGCTAAGGTCATACAGAAAAGGAGCAAAATCCCACAAAGAGTCAAGCTTAAACAGCTGACACTGGGAGACTTCTGGAGATAATGGTTAGAAGAGTGATGGCCACTGGGGGGGCGCTCTAGCGCGATGACCAAGATGGCCGCCTGACTGTTTAGCTCCGGGAGATTTCGCCAGTTTTTGAAAGGAAATCCTACGATTTTTGCAGTTTTATCAGTGATCGCCTTGTTTGCCATCATTCTATATAACATTATAAATCTATATATTCTATATAAACATCTATATATTCTATATAAACATCTATTTATTCTATCTATGTTTATATAGAATATATTCTATATTCTATATAAACATCTATATATTCTATATAAACATGCTTTCCCTCATGTTCCCCCCCTCTTACCACTCCCCAGTTCTATAATCAGTTTCAATGTAAAGCCCTGTTGGCCAGTTTTATGTTACATGGAAACCGATGTGATGTTTGCATAACGAACGTCGGTATACAAAAATTTTAAATAAATAATAAATAAATAAATAAATAAATTCTAAGATGTCTACGACTAAATCAGGAAAAATTGAGGCTGCGTTTGCGGCAACGTCGGGGACTAAAAGATCTAAACAAGATCCACCTTCGCCCGATAAGGCCGCGCCCGCCAAACCTATGGCGTCCGCAGATTTAGTTCTTGCGGAACTAAAATCACTTAAGGATATGTTACAAGCCAACATGGATAATACCATCGCCATACGATCGGACTTGCAATCTTTATCTGCTCGCTTTGACCAACTTTCACATCGCCTGGATGACGCCGAAACCCAAGTTTCGTCTCTATTAATGGCTACTGCGTCGCTTCCAGCCATAGAAAAAGACCTAGAAACATTACGTAGAGACTTTGAAGATCTCTCTAATCGCAATCAACGGAACAACGTACGTCTCCTAGGTATCCCTGAAGGAGCAGAAGGTACTGATATTTTTGCATTCCTCACCCACCTGATTCCTGATGTCCTTCACGTTACCTTCTCCCATCCATTGGAAATAGAAAGGGCATATTGAGTGCCTTTCCGCCTGCTCCAGACATCAGCCCTCCCCAGGCCCATCATTTTCAAACTCTTGCGATACCCGCAAGCCCTACAGATTTTTGCTGCTGCTAAGTCAAAGTCGACTCTTCAATTCCAAGGATCCAATATCCTATTTGTTCCTGATCTAGCAAAAACAACTGCGGCTAAACGTAAGGCCTTTTTGGCGCTGCGACCTCGCCTTCATTCACTCGGCGCCAAGTTTGGCCTCCTATATCCGGCTATGATGCGCATCACTTATCAGAATCACACAAAGCTTTTTCACAACCCATCGGACCTAGAAGAGTTTCTTCAATCATCCGATCGCCCTCAAGGAATGATTACTTGAAATTACTTAGACCTTCAGTTGCTTGTTTTTTTCCCGTGGATGTTACTCAACTATTTTGATCTCCAGTGAGTCCATCAGGTGGTCTATGGCCCCCTCGAGGCCCTGTTATTGAAATATGGGCAGCAAGCACTCGATTTTAGTGTTTGCCAGCTGTCTTCGATCGTTTTCATTTCTCTCTAGCAATAAGACTGCTAGCGTTTGGACACATACATTATTTTGTCTTTCTCCTATGTTTCTAACCTTTTTTAATCTTCTTATTGAACATCCAAGGAACTACATGTTTCTTTCATCAATACGGCCTCCACACAACAGTGTATTGCTCAGCTTTCAATTTTTCATTCTACAACCTTTTCGATGGCATCCACCATAGACTCATTCATGATGGTATCGCTTAATGTCAATGGGTTCACGCATCCAATCAAACGAAAATTTTTTTTAACCTATCTTCAAACGCTTCATGTAGATATTGCTCTTCTACAAGAGACTCACTTAACAGCTACCGAGTCCCTTAAGCTAAAACAGCAGTGGGTAGGTCATGTCTTTTTCAGTCCAGCCTGTAAAAAGAAGCGTGGCATAGCTATACTAATACACAAGCGCCTGGATATCTCCATTCTACACCAAGCAATGGATATTGATGGTCGATGGAACCTTCTTCAATTTACCTTACAAGATGGGTCTTACACCATTCTTAATCTGTACGCACCAAACGCAGATGACCCTACCTTCTTTCAGGATGTCTTCACAAGACTGCTATCTCTCGATCCCTCTCAGTATATCATTGGGGGAGATTTTAACCAGCCATTAGACCCCCTTCTTGACAAAAAGACGGAGATACGCTACACAATCTCGAAAGCAACTCAAACTCTGCAACACCTCATGTCTCAACTGGGACTGCTAGACCCTTGGAGAATACAACATCCCACGGAAAAAGACTTTACCTTTTATTCAGCACCACACACGTCTTACTCTAGAATCGACTTCTTTTTGGTTTCTAACACTCTGCTACCTCATATCTGCGCATCTAGAATATGTTCCATCCTGGTATCTGATCACGCGGCAGTACTCTTTCAACTTAAACTTGTCTCTCCTATTCATGTGGATAGACAATGGAGATTTAATGCATCCTTGCTATCGGAGCCCGAATTTCTTGCATTTATAAGTGAGAAAACCTCTAATTATTTTGCCGACAACTCAGGAACTACTTCCTCCCAGGAACTCCTATGGGAAGCGTGTAAAGCAACCATCAGGGGAGAGATTATTAGTTATTCTGCTCACAGACGACGTCTTCAAAGGCAAGCTCTTCAACACCTACAGAGATGCTCAGAAGATCTGGAATGCTCACACTTGCTATCTCCTACAGCTCACACATTAGCTCAACTTCAAAAAGCGAGATATGAATATAACAAACAACTGAGTTCGCAAGTTCAATTACATCTTTTTCACTCCAAGGCGCAATATTATGCGGAAAGCAATAAATGTGGCAGACTCTTAGCTTCGTACCTCAAAAAAAAGTCTGAGCGTTCAAGAGTGGTCAAGATCGTCACGTCAACTGGTAATACAACCACACTGGATAAAGATATACTTCAATCCTTTCGAGACTTTTACGCTCAATTATACCAATCTGAAGTACATCCATCTCCAGAAGAATTCGACTCGTTCTTTGCAAATCTTGAACTTCCCCAATTAACTGACGCACAGCGCCAAACTTTGGGCTTACCCTTCACTACTGAAGAAATATCGGTTGCCATTATGTCCCTTCCTCTGAAAAAAGCCCCGGGTCCCGATGGATTCAGCACCGATTTTTATCATGCATTCAAGAAGACTCTATCTCCTCATCTGCTTGGATTGTGGTGATTCCAAAGCCAGGCCGTGACCCCACCTTACCTGCCAATTACCGGCCCATTTCGCTCCTTAATGTGGACTATAAAATCTTCACCAAAATTCTAGCCACCCGCTTATCCAAAACTTTAGGCTCTCTCATTCACACTGACCAATCCGGATTTATTAAAAACAGGCTTATTACTAATAACACTCGGATGTTTCTCCATATCCAAGAATCTCTTTTTCCCACCTCTGAGCCGGCCATTGCTGTTTCATTAGACACTGAAAAAGCCTTTGATCGCAAAGAATGGTCTTTTCTCTTTGAGACCATGTCCAGATTCGGATTTGGTCTTAAATTTACCAACTGGATTAGACTAATATATGGCGCACCCACGGCTTCTCTATATGTTAATTGTCAGATATCCCCACCTTTTTCTTTATACAGAGGAACCCGACAAGGCTGTCCTATATCTCCCCTACTATTCGACCTGGCTTTGGAACCACTACTTATCGCCATTCGTCAGTCCCAAGCAATAACTGGTGTAACCATAGGCTCCGGGGAGTATAAACTTTCTGCATATGCGGATGATGTCTTGCTATTTATTACCAATCCCGAAAGTTCTCTTACTCAACTGTTTGCACATTACACTGTTCTGCATTACAGGTTATAAAGTAAATTGGAGCAAGACTGAATTCTTATCTTTAAATAACTTCTCCCAAACGCTAGATTTCTCTTCTTTTTCAATTCAAAAAGCCAAGCTCGGCTTAAAATACTTAGGAATACGATTTTTTTCAGATCCCCAAATTACTCTTAATACCTGTGAAAAATCCACACTACAGCAGGTTAAGGATATCATCCTTAAATGGTCTCCATTGCATCTCACATGGTGGGGTAGACGACACCATCAAGATGGTCCTTGCTCCAAAAATTACCTTCATATTATCCATGCTCCCAATTTTTTTCTCTAATGACTTCTACCGACAAAGTGACCGTATTCTACTTAAGTTCCTCTGGAACAACAAAGCTCCTAGAATTGCCTTGCGTAAGTTGAAAGCTATGAAAGCTCAAGGAGGTGTAAATTTCCCTGATTTCCGCTCATATCATTTAGCTTTCATTCTTCAACAAAGCTTCCACCTATTTGGTCCGGAAGCTCACACAACTGACACACCCAGCTGGCTCCCCATTGAACATTCTCTTATTCATCCGTTTCCTACTTTCACCTTTCCGGGTATGCTCCTCTCCTATCATACACAGAACAGGATACTGATTACCTTACATAAAGCATTGAAGGAGTTTGATGCTTTATGCCCTCGGGACAAACCTAATTGGTCGAACTCCCGCTCACTCCCTATATGGAATACTAATAGGATTAGAATAGATGGCCACCCCATCCACTGGCCTATATGGCAAGCTAAGGGAATTTGGTTTCTTTCCTCCATTGTTTCGGAAGATGCCATAATTCCTTTTTCCTCCCTACGATCCCGCTTCCAACTCCCTTCTACTCAATTTTATGCCTGGCTGCAGCTTCGTGATGCACTTAAGGCCTTGGACTTACCGAACTTGAAACTTGACCAACCAGCCTACCTTGTTTCCTTTTTCGAGGAAGTGGGCTCTCGAGGACATCTCGCTTCTAAAATTAATAAGCTAATTAGAGGCTTTTCTACACCCTCTCCTACCTCGACTCTACAACAAGTATGGTCCTTTGACCTCCAGACAAAACCCTCTTATAAAGTCTGGACTCATGTTTGGTCTTCCTCGGTACATATCTCTCTATCCTCCAGCCTGTCCCAGACTTCTTTTTTCATTCTACACAGAGCCCTCTGGACCCCCTGGAAACTTCATAGAGCTAAACTTCTCCCCTCTCACAAATGCTGGTCCTGCAGGAGGGAGAAGGCCACGTTAGAACACATGCTTTTCTCCTGCCCGATGATTTTTGATTTTTGGCTACAAATTTGGAATAAAATATCATCCTTACTTTCACTTCACATACCAGTTTCATATGCCTTGATAATCCTAAAGGGTGCCCATCCTGAACTAGAACTGTCGCCGCCACATCGGTGTCTAATTGATTTCCTTCTCCTTGTAGCTTTACATAATATCACCTCCAACTGGAAGAGAAGTGACTTACTTTCAGAACCTTTGTGGTGGAATACAGTCTGTTTATTTAGCAGGTACGAAAGAGCAATGGCCATCAAACATAATCAACTGGCTAAATGGAACTTAATGTGGAAACCCCTTGACAATTACACTACCTAATCCTACATGGAACACTGGCACCTCTACACTGTCACTATTGGAGACACTAGCTTGGATGTTCTGCTTTATCTATTCCTCCTTTCTTCTTTCTCCCTCTCTTTGTATTTTCCATTTTCCTTCACATGTGTCCTAATTAACCTGTTGGTTACTGTTCAGTTGCTCTGGATACCTAATATATAGTATCTATGTTACTGATACATTGTATGATGTTTTCCTTGTCATGACATGTTCTGATAAGTTTATGGCTTTGTTATGAAACTTTCTCAATAAAAATATTACAACTAAAAAAAAAAAAAAAGAAGAGTGATGGCCACTGCTATTCTAAAATGCTGGCAGAAATGCATTTTTGCATTCATTTGGAAAAGAAAACCGCCCAGGGTGGCTAACAGTGTAATGTTTAGACATAAATTGAGAGGCGGGTTGGGCGTTCCTCACTTGAGGTGGTATTTTGTTGCTGCTCAATCACGAGCAATCATAGACTGGAAAAAAAGGGGAGAACAGAAAACGTGGGTAGCGATGGAGCAAGTTTTCTTGGGAAGTCCAACCTGGATAGCAAACACAGACCTTCCCCCAACGGCTAACACCACCCTCCGCATAAGGAAGCAATGGCAGCATAAATTGGTGGGGAGAAGAAGGTATTTCTTTAGCTCTTCATTGTTTCACAATAGCCGTTTTGCCCCAGGGTGGGATTCTTCTCTTTTTAATAGTGGAAAACAAAAGGGATTATTTTACTAGGGAATCTGTGGAGCTCTGAGGAGCTTCTAACCTTCACAAACATTAAAGAAAAGCACCAATTATTGGCTAAAGATATGTTTTCAAATCTACAATCATGTCATTTCCTTCGACAGGAAAGAATAGAGGAGGATCTAGCCTTGGGAAAATCCCAATTAGAACATTGGTGTGAGCAGGCAGACAGGCTGAAAGGGGGAATCTCTAAGATATAAGGACCCATGTGAGAAACCAGCCTTCGCACCGGCTTGGGAAAACGATTTAGGGAAAGAACTACTATCAGAAAACAGTTTTAAAGTCTTATTGAGATGGCATCTTACACCTGTGCGGTTGCATAAAGCTCATATGATTAGCAGTCACCTGTGCTGGAGGAGTTGTGGTCAAAAAGGCTCATTCTTTCATATGTGGTGGGAGTGTTCTATAGTTATATGTTTTTGGGGGGCAGTTTCCCTATTTATCCAGCAAGTGCTCTGTTCAGTTATCCCTGAAAATGCCCTGTTAAATAGGGATGTGAATCATGTGCCTAATCGTCTTAACGATTGGGTTCGGCTAGAGGGGGGAAAAAATCTGATCGGGGGTGATGTGAATCGGAATTGGTTCCGATTCACATCGTTATTTTTTTTTTTAGTGAGGCCCGACCCTTTAAAATTGACCCCTTACCTTCCCCCACCCTCCCGAACCCCCCCAAAACTTTTTACGATTACCTGCTGGTCCAGTGGGGGCGCAAGGACCGATCTCCCGCTCTCGGGCCATCGGCGCCATTTTGGCTGCCACTCAAAAATGTGCCAATGGCCTGATTAAAAAAAAACCCCACCCGACCCTTTAAAAATGACCCCTTAGCTTCCCCCACCCTCCCGAGCCCCCCAAAACATTTTAAAATTACCTGGTGATCTAGTGGTGGTCCCGGGAGCGATCTCCCGTTCTTGGGCCGTTGGCTGCCACTCATAAAGATGGCGCTGATGGCCTTTTGCCCTTACCATGTGACAGGGTATCCATGCCATTGGCCAGCTCCTGTCACATGGTAGGAGCACTGGATGGCCGGCGCCATCTTTAAATACGGCGGTGGCCATCTTTAAAGATGGCGGCGGCCATCTTTAAAGATGGCGCCAGCCAGCCAGTGCTCCTACCATGTGACAGGGGCCAGCCAATGGCACGGATACCCTGTCATATGGTAAGGGCAAAGGGCCATCGGCGCCATCTTTATGAGTGGCAGCCAACGGCCCAAGAACGGGAGATCGCTCCCGGGACCACCACTAGATCACCAGGTAATTTTAAAATGTTTTGGGGGGCTCGGGAGGGTGGAGGAAGCTAAGGGGTCATTTTTAAAGGGTCGGGTGGGGTTTTTTTTATTCGGGCCATCGGCGCCATTTTTGAGTGGCAGCCAAAATGGCGCCGATGGACCAAGAGTGGGAGATCGGTCCCCGCGCCCCCACTGGACCACCAGGTACTCGTAAAAAGTTTTGGGGGGGTTCGGGAGGGTGGGGGACGGTAAGGGATTTGTTTTATAGGGTCGGGGTGGGTTTAGGGGTTGTTTTGGTGTGCCGGTTTTCCCCGCCCTCCCCCCTCCCCCGATTTACGATTTTTCACGATAAATCGTGGGAATTTCTATTGTATCGCGACTCTTAACGAGTTTTGACGATTTAAAATATATCTGACGATTTTTTTAAATCGTCAAAAAACGATTCACATCCCTACTGTTAAATGCATCCTTGGACAGCTCTAGACATAACTGGATGCTGGTACATCAAATTATATTGGCCGCTAGATGTCTCATAGCAGCTGCTTGGAAAGCACCCAACACTCCACAGTTAAAATTGGTCATCTTAAAGTTGGATAAGATGTGTGAGCTACATAAGCTGACTGCTCGTAAACACCATATGTTACCTAGTTTTTCATCGGTGTGGAATCCATATTTACAATGGCGGGCTAAACACTGAAAAATTCATGTGGTTTCAGCGAGTCCTTCCATCTATCCTATCATTAATGCCTATTGCTCTAGAGTAAGGTATCTTTTGCACTATTAGTAAGCTCCTAGTCAAAAATTTGTCTGCAAATGTGCTGTAATTAAGTTTAGCCAGACGGTAATGTAGAGATTATTTTATTAAATGTTGTATATGTTGTTATAATGATCTTGAAAAATCTCAATAAAATATCATTTACAAAAAAAGAATGATGGCCACAGCTAGAGCAATGAGGGCTGTCAAACTTGTATGACTGAACACTGAAAGATACCCTTAGCTAAGGGACTATATTCAGGGGCAAGCAAGCAGGCTGGGTGAGCCAAATGGGCCTTATCTACTGAAATCTACTATATTACTATGCAAATAACTTTGCAGATTGTTCTGTTCTGTCAGTCAATACATGGAACAACTAGAACAGTGAACTGGGAGTCCTAGGAATATTTTTCTGCATCAGCAGAAAATTAGAAAGTCTAAGCTTAAACCCTTTGAGCTGTGACATAAGGACATTAAACGTGACATTAATTCCTTCTGGTATAAATATTGTAAGTGAATGGCATGTTATAATCTGAAATTCACCTGAGGCTTTTCCTCTTCTCAGGTATGGCTCCGCCCTTTCTAAGCAGTAGATATAACCATGGTAGTTCACTGCTCAGCAATATGTGAGTCTATCAAACCAGGTCACATAAGCAAACATATTTTCCATTCTTGCCTCAGCAGCAGACTTAAAGACAGCTCTGAAGTCAACAGATTTAGTCCCACGGTCATCAGACTCTGGTCCAGGATCAACATTTATTTATTTTATTTATTTATGAAACTTTTAATATACTGACATTCATAGGGCATATCATGCCGGTTTACAAAAAACTGAAGCAGGTAGAAAATACAAAGAACAGGGGGGGGGGGGGGGGGGGGGGGAGCAGGCAAGAAGAGGGTGAGAGGGGGGCAGGGGAAGAGCAGCAAGAAAGGATAGGGCAGAAGGAGAGAGAGTAACAATCAATAATTGAGCAATATAATAAAGAGGAACATAATTGTAACTAGGTTCTAAAATTATAAGTTAAGGCGAGGTACTTATTTACAATAAGTCAATAGCGTAATTACTTGTTAGGGTTAAGGCTTTGGCAATGGTGAGTTCAAAGGGGGGGCGGGAGGGAGGCGGAGGCAGGGGGTAGAGGTGGGAGGGGAGAAATTCAGGGGGCAGGGAGTGTGGGCTGGGGGGGAGAGGGGTGGCTGGAGAAGGGTGAAAAGGAAGGAGGACGGTGATGGAAGAGATAGGGAGTGGACTAAGTTTGATTGGTATCTGGGTAGGCTTGCCTGAACAGCCAAGTCTTGATGCCTTTTTTGAAAGACTGTTGGTCAATCCAATCAGGCTGATCCAGTTTTGGATTTTCCCTATTGCATCTATGGGCTTGTAGCTTCAGTTTATCTAGGTAAAAGCAACTGCAATGGGGAAATAAAACTGCAATTCATTCAATCTGTCAGGGTTGAGGTGGGCTAGATAGTGACCTGTGACAGCATATACTTCCCAGCTTGGAAAGTCTGCACCTGTATGACCCTAGGGAAAAGGCACCTACACAGACTTTTGTAGATTGCTTCTGGGAGAGGCTGTAGTGTGTTTGCTGCTACAGGGAAACAGAGTTTTATAATGGATCTCTGCTTAGAGAAGAGTTTTTAGAACCTGTTTAGAACAGATTTCCTTGAGGAAAATTCAAGTGTGGAATGTTTTGGCTATGTGCTGGACCTGGTATGAGAGAGAACGTTTATGAATGTAAGAGTATCCCAAAAGTCACCATTCACAGCCTCAGCATCTTCACAGAAACTGGAGTATGATATAGTAAAGAGGGTGTGGTGGTGGTTGTCAGACACTCCCCAGTGGGAAATGTCTTGTAGGGAGAGCTGTTTCTATAAAACTGAGGAGCCCATTTTAGCTCCTTATTCTTCTCTTCTGTCTCCTATCCTAGGAAGGTGGCTGGGACTCAAGGATAGAGATGTCAGGCCTCCAGGATTTGGGAGTCTTCTTGGGATTCAAGACAATCCTGAGAGTGGGAGGACCAGAGGTGATTTGGGTGGAAGACAATTTAGCCCCATTCTCCTTTGTTTACCTTGTGTTAAGAATTGGATTTTCATTTTGGAGTCAGGGGACAGATTTGCCAGACTTGTGAACCTACTACAGTAGAGGGAAGGAGAGTCAGCATCTATAACTGTTCAGGAAAATTGTTCCAGTTGCATCTGCTGAAATGAAGAGATCTGTACACTAGCAAGTACTGATGCATGGAATGACCCAGGTTTGGGAGAATCTAAAGAATACTGTGATGAGGTGAGTTATCATCACTGGAAACAGCCCGGAGATACACAAAAGGTGACCATCCAGAGTTGCAGATGGCGCTGTGCAGGAAGAAAGGGTGCAGTTGTTGGGAGAGAAAATGAAAGGAGAAAGCACAGCAGGCTTGTGGGTATTGTAGTCACAGAAGGCTGAGACAGAGGTTCAGCACAGGGAGACAGAGGTCTGCTCCCTTTACAGATGCCCCTTCTTGGTGGTCAAATGAGTCGCAATGTGAACTGAGACGTCAGTTTTAAGGCATTTTCAGTGTGGCCACTTGCGGGATGCAGCAGCCACAAAGGATTCAAACTATTTTCTGCATGTGAGGAGCCTCCTCATGTGTAGTATTTTCTGCATATGAAGGAGGCCGAGGCAGATTTTTCGGAACAGTGCCTTAAATATTGGTTCAACCCAGGGAAGGTGTAATGATTGTGTACAGGTTTGTCTGTTAACAAAAACTTTGCAGAGAAACAAAAGCCCTGGGAAAAGGTGGAGCAGAAGAGACACCAAGGAAGCCAGGCAGAAAAACAAGTTTGCTTACCGTAAACGTTGTTTCCGTAGATAGCAGGATGAATTAGCCATGCTGTCCTGGGATCTGTCAATCAGGTCCGGGAGGCGGAGCTTGATAAAGCAGAGGATAGAGTTTTGTACCCTCTGCGGCTGCGCGTGGTTTCCCGCGCAGGCAGTACAGATTCTCCTCAGTCTGTGATTAAGCAGTAGTAGATCTAACGAGTAGTGATTGCCAGGGAGGTGGGTGGGTCAGCATGGCTAATTCATCCTGCTATCTACGGAAACAACGTTTACGGTAAGCAAACTTGTTTTTTCCCGTCGATAGCAGGGATGAATTAGCCATGCTGTCCTGGGAGTCGCTAGCTCCCGTCACGTTCAGTCTATGCTGTTTTTAAAACGTGAGACAGGTTGTGGCAATCACCTGGAGTAAGCTGATGCGGATTGTAGGATTGTTTGACCTAATTGTGTATCCGCTGCAGCTTGTTGATCTAAGCAATAATGTGCTGTGAAAGTATGTAGGGAAGTCCATGTCGCTGCCTTGCATATATCTATTGGTTGAATATTACGAAGGTGTGCCCACGTGGTGGATAGGGCCCGAACTTGATGTGTCTTTGGTTTGTGAAGCAATGGCACGTTTTGTTTGTTATAGCAGAACTGGATGCATTGTATTATCCAGCTGGAAATGGTCCGTTTCGTGACCGGAAGTCCTGTCCCCTTAGGGTCGAAGGAGAGAAATAGTTGCGATGGGCGTGATGGAGCCGCAGTTCTATTTCTATAGTAAGCTAATGCTCTTTTACAATCCAAGGTATGTAATAACGCTTCTCGTTCATTGGTGTGTGGTTTTGGAAAGAAAGTTGGTAGATCAATGGTTTGATTAATATGAAACTGTGAAATAACCTTCGGCAAAAAGGAGGGATGCGTTCTCAGGACTACCTTTTGATGGAAGAATTGTAGATATGGTTCATAGTGGACTAATGCTTGAAGTTCACTAACACGCCTCGCTGAAGTAACTGCGACTAGAAATACCACCTTCCAGGTTAGGTATTTCAAGTGCGATGATTCTATGGGTTCGAATGGGGCATGCATCAGCTGTTCCAATACTATGTTGATGTTCCACGGAACCGCCGGTTTCTTGAACGGTGGTCTAATATGCAGTATCCCCTTGAGGAATCGAGCTAGAAGGGGATGAGCTGCTATGATGACATTATTAACCGGTCTATGGTAGGCCGCAATAGCGCTTAAATGAACACGAATCGATGCCGTGGCTAAGCCAGTCTCATAGAGGGTATGCAGATAATCCAGCAATTGATGCGGTGAGCAATCCACTGGAGATATGCGATGTGATGCACACCACAAGGAATATCTTTTCCATTTGTAACTGTAATTCAGTCTAGTGGAGGGTTTCCTAGACTCTAGAAGTATGAGTTGTGCACTCTGTGATACCTGTTGTTGTGTTAGTAGCCACCGGTCAGTCTCCAGGCTGTCAAGTGAAGGAAGGAGTGCATCGGATGGAGCAGGGTCCCTTGATCCTGAAGGAGAAGGTCCGACCGATTCGGGAGCCGGATAGGGTCGTCCGTTGAGAGGCGAAGGAGGTAACTGTACCATGGTTGGCGCGGCCATGATGGGGCGATGAGTATCATCTGCGCTCTGTCCGTTATGCATTTTTGTATTGTCCTGGTGATGAGGGGAATTGGTGGAAAGGCGTAGAGTAGGCCTGTTGACCATGGAATCAGAAATGCATCTTGCGCTATTCTGAGTTTGCTTGGATGGATAGAACAAAACTTGGGAAGTTGCGTGTTGTGTTCCGTAGCAAAAAGGTCTATTGATGGAGTTCCCCATCTGTTGAATATTTGGAGCGTTACATCTGTATTGAGTGTCCACTCGTGGGGATGAAATATGCGACTCAATCTGTCCGCTCTTGTATTTGCTATACCCGGAAGATAAGTCGCTTGAAGATGTATGCTCTGCCGATGAGCAAGTTGAAAAATTTGCAATGTTTCTTTGCAGAGGGTCCAGGAGCCGGAACCCCCCTGTTTGTTGATATAGAACATTGCCACTTGATTGTCCATATATACCATTAGTCTGCGGCCACGCAAGAATGTCTGGAATGCCTGTAGAGCCAGGCGAATGGCTCGGAGTTCCAGCAGGTTGATCTGTAGGGATTGTTCTGCTATGGACCATAGGCCCTGTGTTTCGTATACCTCTAGATGTGCTCCCCAACCCTTCCTGGACGCATCTGTTGTTAGAACTGTGTTGTGCATGGGTTGGCGAAATAGAGCCCCTTTGACTAACGTGGATGGAAGGAGCCACCACGAGATGTCTTTTTTCATTTCCTTGGTAAGGTTGATGGCCTGAGAGAGAGGTTGTGAGTGCTGTTTCCACTGCCCTTTGAGTCCCCACTGTAACCTTCTCATGTGTAACTTGGTATTTGGGACTAGGAAATTGGCTGCTGCCATGTGGCCGAGGACCACCAGCACCTGACGAGCCGATGTTATATGTTTTGTCTGTAAAGTCTGTAAAAGTTGTCGCAATTGAATTTGTCTGTCCAACGGCAGGAACGCCCTGTGTTGCTTGGTGTCCAGATACGCTCCTATGAATTGGAGTCGTTGTGCTGGTTGTAACTGAGATTTTTGGAAGTTGACTACCAATCCCAATTGTTGTAAGCATTGCAGGATGTGATGCAGATGCGAGACGAGTAGTTCCCGGGTCGGAGCTACTACTAGCCAATCGTCCAAATAAGGAAAGATTGTTATTCCTTGTTGTCTGAGGTGAGCCACCACCACTACCATGCACTTGGTGAACACTCTGGGAGCCGCAGACAACCCAAAGGGGAGTACTCTGTATTGGTAATGTCTGTGCTTGTGGTGAAAGCAGAGGTAACGCCAGGAAGAGGGGTGCATTGGAATGTGCGTGTATGCATCCTTCAGATCGATGGAACACATCCAGTCGTTGGGTTGTAAGAGTGGTAGGATTGACTTCAGGGATACCATTTTGAATTTTTCCTTCACTAGGAATTTGTTGAGTTCCCGTAGATCTAATATGGGTCGTAGTCCTCCTGATTTCTTGGGAATCAGGAAGTATGGGGAGTAGAAACCTTGATTGTGAAGGTTTTTGGGGAGGAGTGCAATGGCCTTTGATTGGCAAAGGTGAATAATCTCCTGCTGTAGTTGTGGTTGGGTTCTTACCTGCTTTGGATTGGTGAATTGTGGCAGGTTTGGTTTTGAGTGGAAATGTAACTGATATCCCTGACGTACAATGTCCAGCACCCATTGATCTGACGTTATGTGTTCCCACATGTGTAGACATGACTGGATTCTTCCTGGTGGTGGTGATGGATGTGGTGGTGGCTTCAGTTTCAAAAAGACTGAGTCGGCTTAGCTGCCGTCGGTTGCTGTTGAGTTTGTTGGCGTTGCGCTCTCGGTTTGCCTCTACGTGGAAGCTGAGATGGTTGTTGGTGATTCTGTTGTCTTTGGTAGGTTGGATAAGGTTGTGTACGGAAACTTTGATAAGATCGGTAAGGTCTACGCCCATATGACGCCCTGCGAGAGTAAGGGTAAAAGCGTTTGGGGGCTTGATAAGGCTGATGGGTCTGTAGCGATTGGACCGCTAGTGCCTCGTCTTTAAGCTTTCCTACCGTTTCCTGCAATTTTGTGCCAAATAGGTGATCTCCTGTGCAAGGGAGATTGGCTAGCTTCTCATGCACATCGTCTCTAATAGAGCTGGAGCGGAGCCACGCTGTCCTTCTCGCCGCTATAGCTGTCGCCGATGCCCTCGAGGAAGTTTCCATGCCCTCGTATACTGATCTAAGTAGATGTCGGGAACATTCCTCCATATCGTGTAATGTTTGGGGTAGTTCTTCCCTTGTCGATGAAAGTAATCCTTTTGTGGCTTGCACGCACTCGTACAAATACTGCACCATATAAAATTGGTGGTGCATGATACGTGTAGTAAGCATAGCGTTCTGGTAGATTTTCCTACCTATTTCATCCAAGTATTTATGATCCTTGTTAGGAGGATAGGTGGCATGGAGTTTTTGTTTCCGAAATCTCTGCAACGCTGATTCTACAACCACCGATTCGTGTGGTAGTTGTGAGAGGGTATAAGGAATATCCTTCCTGATCCGAAATTTGAGATCTGATTTCCTGGAGACCGCTTGTACTGATTGGGGTGTCTCCCAAGATTTCAGAAGGAGGCGATGAAGAAGATCATGTGGGGGAAGTGTGGTAGGTCCTCCTGGCACATCGAATATCTTTAACAAACCCAGAGTTTCTGCTCTGGGGTCCGGTTCCTTCTGAATCTGTAGTTGGAGGATGTTTCCCATTTTCTCTAAAAAGCGAGGATATGAGAGGTCCTCTGGTGGAGAATATGGTTCTTGTTGACCTTCCGGAACATCGGAGGGGTACCCCGTTGAAGAAGCGGGGGATTCTGAATGGAATCGATAGTGCTCCGGTGAGTTGGAGCGCGTTGGAGAGGGCTGCGGAGTTAGTTCCCCAGGAGAGGTTGGTGTGTCTCCTGCGTCCGCCCTTGGTGGTGAAGTTTTTTGTACAGAGTTAGTATTCGTGGGTTCCTTATCCAGTATGAATGACGACTGTAAGGTACTAAAAAATCCTTCTAACGATTGTGACAGTTGCCAGAAAGCATCTTTGGTAGCCTGTGGCAGAACTGCTCTTTGTTGCTTCTCTATTGGTTCGTTATGGTCTCTAGTTGAACTAGATTTCTTAGATGGAGAAGAAGCCTGTGAGGATGTCAGGTAGATAGGTGATTTTGAATGTCTTGAATGGGAGATCCCCGATGATCTTGAGGTTGAAGGACTGATTTCTAACCTGTCTCGTCGTCTATAGTGAGAGTCACCTGCATGCCTGTCATGTTTTCTTTTTGAGGCAGATGATTTGCGAGGTGGGTCTTGTTCCCGATGAGAGGAGGTTGTCCTTCTATCTGAGGAGTGCTCTGAAGACCTGCGTGTACGTTTAGGCGATCTCTCTCCGAGCTGTGTGCTGCTCGATAAGGAGTAGAGCTCTGGTCGTCTACCAGTACGTTCCGTAATGAAGGAGCCTTCTGGGTGTGATAGCTTCTTAGTTGGTGCTATTTTGTGTTTGTAGGACGATTCTGTGTTTGGTCGTCCCGTGGATTGTGGTCGGGAATGCGGCGCGGTAGTCACCTTTGGTGGTTTTCGCGTCTTGTCAGATGCACTCTGCGCCGACCTCGGCGCCGACCTCGGCGCCGTCTTTGGTGCCGTTGTTCCAGGCGTCTCTCTCGGCGCCGATGGCTCTGGCGCTTCTCTCGGCGCCGATGGGTCCGGCGTCTCTCTAGGCGCCGATGGCTCTGGCTGCCCACTCGGCGCCGATGGCTCTGCCGTTCCGTTCGGCGCCGATGGTCTTCTAGGTACCGTTGATGGCGGCACCGGTTTTGTGGATTTTGGATCCGGCGCAAAGAGCGGTGGTTCCCGCGCCGTATAGGTAGCTGTTTTCGGCGCCGTCTTGTGTTTGCGGTCTTTGTGACGAGAAGATATCGTTTTTGAATGTGTCGATACCTGCTTCGCATGACTTTGTGGTACGGGCGCCTTGGGGGATGGCGCCGTACTGCTATGTTGTTTCGGCGCCGTTTGTGATCTCATTGGAGACGGCGCCGTTGTCGGCGTCTGTGCGCCCTCCGAGGACTCAGACGCCATTTTGCGTCTTTTTGTTGGCGGTCGATCCTTTTGAAGAGGTAAGTCTCGCTGTGAGCCCTTGTTAGTTATTCGACGCCCATCTGCGGTCGGGGAGAACAGAGCCCTGTTTCCCTTGTACCTGTTTTTCCTTTGGGCGTGAGGAGTCGGAAGATGCCGTTCTGGGCATTGAATATTTTAACTGCTTCACCGGGCCCGGTGAAGAGTGAACTTCCGAAGGGTCCGAGGTGCTTAAAAGTTCCTGCAGACGATAGGCCCTTTGGCGTTTGGCTCTCGGGGACATCTTCTTACAAAAATCGCAGTTGGGTACATCATGGCTACCGCCGAGGCAGCGGTAACATCGGTCATGGCCATCCGTGACCGACATCACCTTACCACAGCGGCAGCGTTTGAAACCCGATTTAGACATTGAGGAGACTGTCAGCTCCGCGTGCTATCTCGCGCGCGGAAAGAACAAACTGAGGAGAATCTGTACTGCCTGCGCGGGAAACCACGCGCAGCCGCAGAGGGTACAAAACTCTATCCTCTGCTTTATCAAGCTCCGCCTCCCGGACCTGATTGACAGATCCCAGGACAGCATGGCTAATTCATCCCTGCTATCGACGGGAAATACTGTCAGCAAGGCACTACCAAGGAGATTTTGCAGCTGGAGGAGGAGCTTGGCTGATCAGATGGGATGGTGGTGAGGATGGAATCACTATTATCAGGAGGCCAGGGATCCTGAAGAAAGCCAGTAGGTCCCACAGGTCAAAGCTGACTTCAGAATGCTAGGCTACATCCTGGAAAGTGCTGGCAATGAGGGGCTGTCAGGGAGACAGTGGGGCTGAGGAGCAAGGGCTAGCTGAGCAGGACCATGCTGTGGATGGAGCCACCTTTACCAGAAGGTAAGGGAGCCTGAGGCTCTGGTAAGACCTACAGCTCAAAGCTGGCTGTGTAGTGTTGCAATATAACCTGGGAGGTAGAGCCTGAATCTGTTATGGGGAACAGGAGGAGGTCTGTCTGCACCAGAATGTATGTTTTTTCTAAAAGCTGAACTGTGATTGCCCTGTGGCGTAACAGGCTGGTAGATAAAACCTGCTGTTGCAGCGCCTCTGACTGCAGTTGGGAGCTTTTGGAGAACTGGGCAGCAGTCCCAGATAAGTCCTGGATGAGTGCTTTGTCACAATACGATGTGAGGGAGTTTGGAGAAAAGGATTCCATAATGTAACAGATTTCTGTGACTGTGTAACTATTGACGGTTTGGATTTTTATTGCAGTATGGATTGCACTAGATGGAAGTTTACTGTCTGCCAAATTGTTCATTTGCATCAAATACTTGAATAAAAATAGATTTATTTTGGAAGAACACCAGGCTTGTTTGGTTGTGTGCGTGTGGTTTGTTTTTTTTCTTTGGGGGGGGGTGTTACACTGGGATGTACCAGAAAGACACTCCACAAGCCTAACGGCTTTGTAAGAATTTTCTCTCCCATTCACCCCCTCCCCCCAAGAAAGGATTCGGGAGCGTCCCTGTGTTCTGCTCGCCGTCAGAACCGGGCTTACGCAAACGAAAGGCAAAGGCACCTGTGCAACTTAAGTCTGAGGCTTATGAGCCCTGCAGCTTAACAGCCTCGTATTGTAGGGCAGTTCTGCCTTTGAAAGTAAGAGACTACTATATATAAAGAGTTTGTGCTGGGATCCCAGAGAGGGGAGAAACTTCCAGATTCAGCCGGTTCTTTGCTGGTGAGGAAACCACATATGAAATAGTTTAGTGCTCCAGAAGCTCTGGGCTTTTTCTTCCTGTTTCTGTTCCTGTGTTCAGTGCTGTTCTTGTCTATAAATAATCCTTTACAAGATGGAATGCCCTCCCGCTAGAGGTGGTAAGGACGAGAACTGTAATGGAATTCAAAAGAGCCTGGGATAAACCCAGAGGATCCCTAGTGCCTAAAGGACGGAAAGGAAGATTAGGAGTAACCTGCACAGAGCGGCAGTTACCTCATTAATAGAATACAAATAAATAAATTAAAAGAATAAATAAAGCTTGCTGGGCAGTCTGGATGGATCCCCTGGGTCTTTCTCTGCCATCATTTACTATCTTACTATCGGGCCGATACAGTAAAGTGCGGCCGCGATTACCCTGTTTCTTTTTTTGTCAAAATACTTTTTATTAACAGGGGGGCAGTAACATCTGCCACTCAAGCAAATAAACATAGTACAAAAATGAAGCTTCAACAGCATTAGTAACACAGTGTGACCAGAATCGCAACATACTCCCCACCCTGGTTTTCCATTTTCACCCCAATACCCCTTCCCCTTCCCCGAACCCAAATCCCACAAACAACACATAAATTCTCCATTCATACCTTAATCTCCCCATCCCCTTCCCCCCTTCTTTAGATGACCATTGCGTAGTATAACTATTGCGGCGCAATTCTTCCTGAAGAGATTTAGGAAAGGTGTTAAAACAGGCATCCCAACAGTTGCAATAAAGTTTGTCTGGGCGCCTCCTGCCGGCTAGATAGTCCAGTCTTTCCATTTGTGCAAGAGAGGCCATTCTCCCAAACCAAGCGTAGGCACCGTCAATGGCTCTGTCCAACCAGCCAGAATAGTGCGACACGCCATCAAAACAGCCACCCGCTGAAATCGGGCCTTAGAACCACTGCCTGGCGTGTGTCGAAGTGAAATACAGGTGAGTAGCATCCAACCAGTGAGTCTGAGAGGTTCGCCTATGCAAGTTCCCACCACCACCAACACTGCCTGCCAAAAAGGGCGAAGTAATGGACAATCTATCAACTGGTGGAGCAGCGTTCCCTCCTCAGCTCCACACTTAGTACACTTAGGAGATGTAGCCAGATTCATCTTGAACCGACGGACATCGTCATAGTAAAGACAATGAAGAAGCTTAAACTGAACCTCCCGTAGGCCCAGGTCAGGTAATAGTTTATACAGGCCTCGACACCAGCTTGACATCTGCCTCTCAGTAACAGGGGAGCCCAGAACAGTAGACCACTGACTGGCCAGGCGACGGAGTGAAACAGCACCACTAAGTTTCTGTCCTAGTCTTTTCCAGCTGGTAATAGTGTTTCTCAAATATGCAGTATCAAAAATGGTATTGGCAAACTTTATCTCAGCCTCCAACTCCAGGTTCGTCCAGGCGAAAGCAGTCAAGTAATGGCGGGCTTGGAGAAAAGCATAGAATTGTTTTGCAGGTAATTGAAAGGTGCGTGCCAGCGTAGCAAAGTCCAGTAGTGTACCTGAAACAGAATCATACATATGGAACGCAAACAGCACTCCGCGTTCCGCCCAAGTGCGAAACACCAAGCTGCACTCACGGCCGGGGAGAAATTCCACATTTTTCAAAAAAGGGATCAACAAGGACCGCCCTCCCGATAGGTTATGCTTTTTCCACATCCAGCGCCATGCCCGGACACAGGGACTTAGTAGGACCTTAGGATAATAGGCAGTGCGACGCTGCTCCACCCGTACTTGAATAAGGCTCAAAGGAGACCCGGGGTCGACATGCAACCCAACATCCCCTCCTCACAGTAGCGATAAGTCCCCGTTAACCATTCTCCTATAAACCTCATTTGACAGGCTACGTTATATAATCGGATATCAGGCAAATTCAGCCCTCCCCCCTCTCGTGGGTATTCCATAGTCACATAGGCTAAACGGGCACGTTTCCCCTGCCACATAAAACGTTGAATACTGGAACGCAACCGACGGACATCAGCCAGCAAAGGAGCATATGTAGGAGATATAAGAGTTTAGGGACCAACACCATTTTGACTAGGGCGCCCCTGCCAAAGAGTGATAGCGGTAACAGCTTCCACATTTATTTTTAGATTTTTTTTTATACCGGTGTTCCTGTATGAAATACAGATCACATCGGTTTACATTGAAACAGAACATAAATTTTGCCTAGAGGCATTACATAGAACAAGGTTACGGAACTTGGAACAGGGTAAACTAGTTCAAAATTAGCATTGTAATGTAAACATATTTGCTAACAAGTCTCATTGAGCAGCAAAAAACAAAAACATAAAAGCAAAACAGTAAATGTCACATGAGTCCTGCAGCAAGAGATTGGATACAGAGTCGAGTAGTAGTATAGAACCTAGAGTATGCATGTCCAATTGTGCTTGAAATTTAGCAATGCAGGGGCCTATGTTTAGGGAATACAATTGTCGTAGGTCCCTCGGAATCCATACCCCCAGATACTTGAGCTTGCCGGGAGCCCATCGAAAAGGAAACTCCCCTCCCCATGTGGCTGGGAGATCCTCGTGTAAGGCCAAGGCCTCAGATTTATCATAATTAATTTTTAGACCGGCAACCAAATGGAAGCGATCAAACAGTTTAATAATAGCTGGCACACTAGTTCGCGGCTTCCCCACAAATAATAAGAGGTCATCCGCGAACAAGGCCATCTTTAGGGGGTGACCATCCAAGCTGATTCCACTAATGGCCCTCTCACGTCTGAGGCAAATGGCCAAAGGTTCCAGCGCCATAACAAATAACAAAGGGGATAGGGGACACCCCTGATAAACTCACCGGGAAATAGGCAAAGCCTCGGTAGGTATCCCATTGATTAAGATAGTGGCGCTAGGGTTTTGGTAAAGGATATGCAACCATTGTAAGTAAGCCCCTGAGAAACCATACTTCTGCAAGGCCCAGAACATATACTCCCATGAAATGGAATCAAACGCTTTTTCATCGTCCAGGCTCAAGATCAGTGCTTCAGCTTCGGCTTGGTAACTCAATGCCGCCAATAAGCGTCTAACATTCCTTACCCCTTGGCGTCCCTGAATAAACCCAGTCTGATCCCCATGAATAAGTTTTGGTAGAATAGTGGACACTCGGGCCGCCAAAACCGAAGCTAGTATTTTAATATCCACATCTAACAGCGAGATGGGGCGATAGGATCCCACCTCCAAAGGGTCCTTCCCGGGCTTGGGAAGAACTACAATAACAGATTGATTGGAGGCGGACGAGAGTGTACCTGTATGCAACAAGTCAGCACAATAAGCTTGCAGCGGGGTAAGCACTCCAAAGTTAAGGATCTTATAATACTCAGATCCAAGCCCATCTTGGCCTGCTGCCTTACCAAGCCGAAGCTTCTTAATAACTGCATAAATTTCCTGGGTATTAATGGGACGATTCAACAATTCCAAATGTTCTGGTGCTAATTGAGGCCAGGGGAGGTCAGCAAACATCTGATCTGCTATCCCCTGATTCATAGGCTGGGAGGTGTAAAGGGTCCTGTAATATTCTAAGAACCTGGCCGCTATGCCAGTAGAAGTTGTCTGATGTACCCCTTGCTTACCTCTGATTCCGACAATCGAGGCACGCTGGCCCCGAGGCCGAACCAGGTGCAACATGTCGACTTGCTTGATTGCCATATTTGTACAATTGGTACCGGTAATATCGAAGGGACATAGAAGCCCGTTGGTGCAACAAGCTGTTTAAAGCCTCCCGTGCCCGATCCAAAAGGGCTTTGGTATCCTCTGGCAAGACCCCCATATGAGCACTTTGTGCAGTTTTAAGAACTCCCATTAGTCTTAAGATTTCAGCATTACAGCGGCGGTTTTTCTTAGCTACGTAAGCAATGACCGCCCCTCGCATGACCACCTTCCCCGCTTCCCACACTGTCGAGGGGGAAACTTCCGGAGTCGTGTTATGCTCAACATATTCCTTCCAACATGCCTGCAGGTACCCATGAAACTCTTTATCTAAATATAGATCCGGTCTCAGGCGCCAAGAGTGTACAGGCCGGGCCCCCAATCCCCATTGAAGAACCATGGCCACCGGCGCGTGATCTGATAAGGAGATAGTCCCTATAGTGGCATCCTATATTTTAGCGAAGCACTGATCGGATACGAGTAGATAATCGAGCCTGGAATACACATTGTGAGGGTGTGAAAAAAAAGTGAAATCGCGCTCCTGCGGATGTAAAATCCGCCAGACATCCAGCAAGCGAAGCTCTTGACACAGTAGGTTGATACCCTCCCCACTCTCCGTTCTCGAGGTGAGTTTAGAGGGTGCATTATCAAGTTGGCGGCTCGCCACAATATTAAAGTCACCACCCAGTACCAAACTATAATCAGAAAAATCGGCCAAGAGATTAATCAGAGAAACAAAAAATCCATGGGAGTATACGTTAGGTGCGTAAACAGCACAAAAAACAATACGTTGCTGGTACAAAGTGCCTGCCACTAGAACATATCTGCCTTCCTCATCCTGGCAAATACGCTCAAGTTGGAATGGCAAGTTTTTGTGAATAAGGATGGCAACTCCCCTTTGACGCCGATTATAAGACGAGTAGTAGGCCTGTCCCACCCAATCTCTTTTTAATTTGGCGTGCTCCCCATCCCCCAAATGGGTTTCCTGCAATAGCGCCACCTGTGTTTTCATATGTTTAAACAATGCAAATAATTTAGCCCGCTTGATTGGGGAGTGTATGCCATCCACATTCATAGTAACAATTTTAACAGGCGCCATCATTTTAGAAGAACAGTGAAGTCAGAAAAAGATAACCGGGGCCTCCCAGGCCCCCTGCCCTGCTCACAAGAGATCCCTCAAGGCCTCCCAGCCTAGGCCTCGAGGGAAAAGCTGCAAACCATACTCTGGTCACAAATGAAACCTTTGAATTTAGTAGCTCATGGGTCATCTCCCCTGCCCGCCCCTTGCTACTATCACACATACCCACAAACACACAGCACATCCATACTCTCACCACAAACCCCCCTCCGTACCTCATGGGGCTCGAACTACCGAGCTCCATAAGGATACCACGAAGAATCCTTGTCTCCCATCTCCCGCCCCGCTCCCCACCATTCACCACCTCTGGCCGTAGGCATCAGAGACCCCAAAAAACTGCAGTAGTTAAGCAGTAGCGTCCTGCGCAGGATCCAACGTGTGAAAAAGTCTGCAAAAAGTCTGCAAAATCCTAAAAGTGTGATTTGCAATTCGTCTATCCAACTAGTCAGAGTCCAACAGGGACAATTAACATGTTGGGATATAACTACCACTCCACAAAGGCTGTCCCAAGGCATCACAGTATGCATTGCTGTGGCCCCCGCCACCGGGGAAAAATGAAGGAAAGAAAAAACAGGTCCCCTCAAGCGCAATGAGCGGTGAACACACCAGTAGAAGTGCTAGTAAACAGCAGTTGTTAGAAGTAGAAGGTGTTAGAGCAATAAGCTGAGTATCAGGCCACCAAAGAGTCGACTCCTCACTCCCCAGCCAGATGAGGAAGGTTTGCCACAAACCCTTCCGCCTCCTCTTTAGAGTTGAAAAAGAGGGTTTTATTTTCATGCTGGACTCGCAGTTTTGCCGGATAGAGCAGGGCAAACTGAATGCCTCGTTTGTGCAGCGCTGTACAGGCCGGCGCCATGGCTTTCCTCTGTGCTGCTGTGTTAGCCGTAAAGTCATTAAATAACAGAAATCTGTGGCCATTATAATCCACCTCCTTTTTTTGGCGGTAGGACCTCAAAAGCCGAGTCTTATGGTCCCAATTGAGAATCCTGGCCATTACTGGTCTCGGCCGTCCAAGCCCATCCCACATGGACCCCACACGGTGCACCTGTTCACATTGGAGCTGGTCCCTGGCGAGAAGGAGGCCTACCTGCTGGGGGAGCCACTTCTCCACTAGGTCCTTTAGGTCCCCCTCCTTCACCTCTTCTGGGAGGCCAATAATTTTTAAATTATTCCGGCGTCCTCTGTCCTCCTGCTCCTCCACCTTAGCAAGGAGCTCGCATTGCCTGCCTTTGAGGTCCGCTATGGTCCTCTCCGTGGTCGCCAGCCGGTCTCCCAGGTCAGAAATGATCCCCTCCGCGGTGTCCAACCTTTTGGCGTGGCCTTTGACCGCGGATTTGATATCCTCCATCGCAGTCTGGAGCTTATATAGCCAGCCATCCAGCGCTTCGGTCACCCGTTGCAATATTTTCTGCAGGGCCTCCTCATTCACGGATGCAAGCAAAGGCTCCCCAGGTTGGGCTGCCATGGCCATCTTGGCAGCACGCGGTCGGTGCAGTCGGCGATCAGACTTGCCGCGGGCGCTCGACCTGCGCATCACCCGCGGACCTACTCGTTCCGGTAAGCCTCAGCAGTACCTCCGGCAGCCCTTCTTCGATCCTAGCGGTGAAAACAGATATTTTTAAAATGGTTTATTTGCCGATTCAGGGGAGCGAGGCCACGGAGCTTTCCCCGTTCACTTCCGCCTCCTGCACGTCATCGCCGGAAGTCCGATTACCCTGTTTCTAACCTGCTTTGGACGCACAATTTGGACGCATAAAGCAAACCTGTGATTCAGTATCCTGTTTTACGCTTCCTTACCGCTTGCCGAAATGGACGCGTATCCATCTCCGCCCACCGCATGTATATGATATGTTAATGATCAATTTAGCTATTCCCTCCGATACAATAACGTGCACCCAGATTATCGCCTTTTTAACCAGCTTATTTGCTGCGTCTTTAACCTGCATATTTACCGCCTACCCTGACCCTGGCGTTAATGTGGTGTTCAGTCAGCTTCCCGCTGCCTTGAGCGCCCGGCTGGATGTCCAAGCCGTGACCTCAGACGTCTGGCCGGACGTTCACGGACCTTCCCGCTGCCTTGAGCTGTATCTTCGCCCCCTCTGGATCTCCCTCCATCAACCTTCTCTGCACAAAAGTCATTTAAAACATGTTCCTTTCACTCTAGTGCTGGGCGGGCCAGGTCAGCTGGGAAGGCCCGATCTGGGCCCGCTTGCCCTGCCAGGCATTGAATCAGAGCTGTTACTTCCATTCTAGAGCTTTGAGCGCCCGGCTGGATGTCCAAGCTGCAACCTCGGACGTCTGGCCAGACGTCCGAGGTCACTGCGTCCGTTCATGTTTTCAGGTTCGCGACCTCGGACGTCATGAACCTTCCCGTTGCCTTGAGCACACTGCTGGACGTCCAAGCCGGACGTCCGAGGTCGTGGCTTCGACGTCCAGCCGGGCGCTCAAGGCAGCGGGGTCGGTAGAAAAGAACCATCCACTTACCTGGTGGAATGACATTTCAAATGACAGGTACCAGCGCACCCTGGATACTGTATAGGCGCTGTATACCGCTGTATACAGTAAGATGGATTGCGCACGCCTACCGCTTCATTGACACGCTTTGGGCGCCATTTGGATTTGCGTCTAATTTGAATACTGAATCGAGCGGTATGTGAACCAAAATATGCGCACGACAAACAAGGGTGCGCCCGGCACTAACGCACTCTTTCTTACGCGTCCTTACTGTATTGGCCCGTATCTTAAGACTGGACAGTTGTTCACAAAATTTCAAAGATGGTTTTTATTCTGTGGGCCCAATATCCAGCTATGTAAGTTAGCCATATAAGACTTATCCAGCTAACTTACATTTTTATTCAGCGGCATGGCTATTGTAAACCACCTCTCCTGTGGGATGGGATTGCTGTCGTGACCGGGATTGGTGTTAAAATGTAGTCTTCAGAACAGGCAGCAAGCTCTCAGATGTTTCCCACAAGAAAGTGCAGTTCAATGCCTTCCTCCCTTCTGGGTCTCGCTTAGGATTGGGGTGCGTAGGGATCCGGGATGCTACCACCCACCCAGTAAAGTCTCTTGGCGGTAAAGAGGGGAGGCAAGGATAAATAGTACGATATTGTATTTTTTTTATATTGTATTTTTTTTTATTTTATTTAAAACACTAAAGAAAATATGCTGTTTCTTTATAACAGTGTACACATTTAAACAACCACTTTCTCAAATAACCTTAACACATTTCTCTTCTATTTCCTACAGAAATTATAATCTATAACTAAACAAGAAATTACAAATAAAAAAATAATTACTCAAGTATTCAGTTGCTTCTATCTTGTCAACTTATCAGATAAGCGTTACCCTTTAATTCTCTCTTTTAACTCTGTACTAAAGTTAATATTACATATATTGCTTCTTTTGACTAAAAAGAATTGATTCTCTATATTTTCTTTTTATTTTAGGTCCAGTATTCTTAGTTCTTTCCTTGTCATTCAGTTAAGTGTTATTCTTTCAACATAGTCTTTTCTTTTCTCTCTTTATCTCAGTTTTTATTCTTTCATTGTATTTTCCTGTGTTTTATCTTTAGAAATACGCTGTTGATGTTTATAAGTGCTCAGGCCTGGCTCAAGTACAAAAGTGTTCTTTAAGTATGAAAACTTATCTGTTTCTTCATCTGTCGGTGCTGGCCAGTTTTCTTTACTTTACTTCTTCTTTTTCTTCTTCTTCCTACTAACTTATTCTTTAAATGAAATCAACAAAAGAAACTTTCTCCCTAAAACCGCTCCAGATCTTCTGTAAGCTGGTCAGTGTGTTCCCTCAATGTGGATGTGTTTGCAGCTTATTGTTACTTGTGCATCTAGCTAGTATAAACCAAAGGATAATTTCAATGTCCCTACTTTTCTTTTTATATGAAAGAACAAATTCACAAAATAATAAAATTACCTTGGTGACTCAAGCATTCATTCTTTGGTTCCTGTCCCATGAAACTAAAATATTATTTGCATCCGGTATGAACTTTGGCTTCTCTTATTCTGTATATCAGTGCATATAATACTTGGCTTTGTCAAGTATTATTATTACTGTTGCAATCAACAGATTCTCTGTCATTTGACAGTATCTTTAACAACTTCTCAGCATAGAGTGTATATCATGTGACCTTTACTTCATTTGATGAACCAGTCTGAATTTTCAATTTTCTAGTGTTCATCAGGGTTAGTGATCACCAACACTCACATTCCATCATTAATCCTATTAATTGCTGTACTAATACGCGAAACAGCATTAACTTTATATTTAATCTTCCCTTACTATTACCTTACCTTTATCAGGAAGCTACCCTTATACATTCACTCATTCACTCAATCATCTCTACTAGTGTGAATGCTCTTTCATTACTTATGCTTTATATTACTTTTTATGGGCCTAGAAGTCAGAGGACCTTGACAACACCTCTGCTTACTTAGACTTCTGGCTCTCAACTGTCTGTATTCTATAACTGCTTTTTCTTTTTCTGAGCTCAGCAGATCCCTACTTTTGCTGATGTCACCCTATTAAATAGTACTATATGTTATACAAGCCGTTAAGCCCGTTAAAACGGGCTACATTAACATTTTTTTTGGATCATTTCCTTCCCCCTCATTCTCCCTCCCACCTCCCCCACTCTCTCCCCTCTCCCACTCCTCTCTCTCCCCCCCCCTCCCTCCTCCCCTCAGTCACTCCCCCCTCCCCTGTCACTCCTCTCTCCCCCCCTCCCCTCAGTCAGTCACTCCTCTCTCCCCCCCCCCTCCCTCCTCCCCTGAGTCACTCCTCTCTCCCCCCCCCTCCCTCCTCCCCTCAGTCACTCCTCTCTCCCCCCTCCTCCCCTCAGTCACTCCTCTCTTCCCCCCCCTCCTCCCCTGAGTCACTCCTCTCTCCCCCCTCCCCTGAGTCACTCCTCCCCTGAGTCCCTCCTCTCTCCCCCCCTCCCCTGAGTCACTCTTCTCTCCCCCCTCCCTCCTCCCCTCAGTCACTCTCTCTCCCTCCTCCCCTCTCCCTCCCTCCTTCCTCCCCTCAGTCGATCTCCGCCGAAGACCAGAGCGGCGGCCCGAAGACCCGGAGCGGCAGGAGCGGCGGCCCGAAGACCCAGAGCGGCGGCAGCAGCGGCCCAAAGACCCGGAGCGGCGGGAGCGGCACCGGCCCGAAGACCCGGAGCGGCGGCGGCCCGAAGACCCGGAGCGGCAGGAGCGGCGGCCCGAAGACCCGGAGCGGCGGCGGCATGTGCGCAAGGGAGGGACAGACTTCCTTCCGTCTGTCTGTCCCTCCCTCGCGCGCATGCCGCCGCCGCTCCGGGTCTTCGGGCCGCCGCTCCTGCCGCTCCGGGTCTTCGGGCCGCCGCCGCCGCTCCTGCCCGGGTCTTCGGGCCGGTGCCGCCCGCCGCTCTTTGGGCCGCCGCTGCCGCTCCCACCGCTCCAGGTCTTCAGGCCGCCGCTCCGGGTCTTCGGGCCGCCGCTCCTGCCGCTCCGGGTCTTTGGGCCGGTGCCGCCGCCGCTCTTAGCTATTTCTAGTTTGTATTATCAATAGAATTTTTAGCTGGGATTATTATTTTCATCTTTATAAAATTTTTAGTACATCTTTTATTAATCAAATTGCCTATTATTTCTCTTTTTAATCATGCGCTATAGCTTAACTGTGTATACCTGCGCTCACCTGCTCACTGGTTTCTAGGGAAACCGTTGTCAAGGCTTCATGTTTACCTTCTGGTTTTTTTTTTTATGCTGTGGAATGCACCATCCCAACCAGGGATGTATGGATCATACCAATAGTCTTTTTAATTAATTTTCTTAGCTTTTACAAACTTTCAAATTTTCTATAAACCTACTAAATATATTATTTATATTTATTTTTCACTTTCTCTACATTTCTCTCTCTTTAAACACCTACACAATATGAGCAGTCAGCACGAATATGTGTCTCAGTTAAACTACAAATCAAAAATTATTTTTAATAATTAAACTTAAGCTCTAATGTTTCAATAAAGTTTTCCTATATTAAAAAAAACTTTTCCCTGAGTTTCACAGGTCATTTTATTCTCAAATGAATAGTGCTTCTAACTGGGCAATTTGTATGTTTAAAACTGTTCCTGGAACTGTGGAGTTGTTTCCAGTCAGGAAGTCAGGGTCATTTTTCTTAAACACTGCTGCCATTTCATTTTAAAAGTGTATCATTTTCTTTATTTTATCACAAATTGGTAGCCTTCCCCACTTAAACACAGGCTCCTGCTTATGTCACTGATGACCTCATTTAAACTGTCAGAACCCAGGCCTGCACCGCAACCCCTGCCCGGCCTCACCAGGCCAGAACCCTTTCTAACTGCTTCCCTCATCAACAACTCACCCAGCAAAGCAGCTTTGGTGTTCTGCACATGAAAGAGGACAGCCCTTAGCAGTGACTGGGATTGAAATCAGCTGATCCTTCACATGCTGCTTTCCTCTCCTCACTCCTGTATCACTCTGAACAGCAGCACTGCCCCACACATCACAGCTCCTCTCTCACTGTTTACTTCCTGATGTATCTTGTTCAGTGCTCTACTCTGTTGCCTGACTCTCTGTATCAGACCTGACTGAGCGCTATCACAACAGAGAGAACAAAATAGATGTCCGGCTGTCAGCACCCTCTCTCCCAACTATTCTGCTTACCTTCAGATCGCATCGCTGGCCAAAACACTGATTCCCATTGTTTCCTGCTTTCAGGTAACTTTCTTTCTTTATTTACATTATTTACACTATGCAGTTGAATGCCCTGTATTTTGCGCTACTTAGCTGCTTAAGTTTTATATCCTGACAACTTAGACCTGATCTATGGCAGATCTAACCTATCTGATTAACTTAACCGGATAAGTCCGAATATCAGCACTTAGCCAGGTAAGTTATCCCGCTAAGTGTCGCCTATTATGCCCATTGCCCACCCACTGGATATCCGACTATCTACTTATCCGGATAAGTAGCACTAAACATCAGCCTGTGTGTGTGTATTCACTATCCAGTCGCTCTTCCCTCATTCATTTCTCTCCTCTCCACTCAGTTCCCACTCTACAAGTTTCAATCTTCCCCCTCAGCCTCAGTCATTCCTCACCGAGTAGCCGCCTCCCTCTCGTGCTTAATTCCACCCCTCCCCTCCAGCAAACCACCAATTTTCAGTAGCCTCCCACCCCGATCCAACCCAATCTTCAAATCTCCAAACTTATCCCACCCCCTCCTTCTAGCTGTCGGCACTGGCAGTGAGAACAAGGGGCCCTGGAAGCTGTGGCAAAGGAAAGGCAATTGGGCCACACATGCCTTAGAAGTCTGGAGTCAGGTCATGGTGGCAGCATAGGCCATAGCTCTGGCCCACACCTGTGCTAGCACCCAGGAGAACAAGCTGCTGCACTGGCAGCCTGAGTGCACTGCAGACTACAGGAAGGCCTGAAATTGGACTGTGTTGGGGCTGCGGAGGGATCACAGCAGCACATGAGAGATGGTGAGTGGGCTGCAATGACCTCACTAATAGCCAGTTAAGGTAGCATGATAGCAGGAAGATGCCCTGGGAGAAAAGCCAAGTCAGCAGTATGTGTAAGCAACCCACACAAATGTGGGAGGAGTGACAGTGAGGCCACATTGGTTGGATGCATGGCATGGGGTGACTCTGCCACCTCTGCCCAGGCCTCAGTCAGGGCAAAAACCATGCCACCTCCTGTTGTGTTCAATCTTATGATTACTTATCTGAATTATTTGTTCACAATTTAAAAAAAATGACATGCAGGACATGATCAGACATATAAGTCACTGCACAGTGTATGTTCCGTAAAGAATACCTAAAAACTGTGAGCTCCACATTCAGCAGCTGTGCTAACTAGCAGGGTATATTCAGCGTTGTGGTCATACCACTGAATATACCCAGCCTGATCACAGTTACCCACAGAAGGAAACCTCTGAATATTGGTGTTAGCTGGTTAAGAACATAAGAACATAAGAAAATGCCATACTGGGTCAGACCAAGGGTCCATCAAGCCCAGCATCCTGTATCCAACAGTGGCCAATCCAGGCCATAAGAACCTGGCAGGGACCCAAAAACTAAGTCTATTCCATGTTACCATTGCTAATGGCAGTGGCTATTCTCTAAGTGAACTTAATAGCAGGTAATGGACTTCTCCTCCAAGAACCTATCCAATCCTTTTTTAAACACCGCTATACTAACTGCACTAACCACATCCTCTGGCAACAAATTCCAGAGTTTAATTGTGCATTGAGTAAAAAAGGACTTTCTCCGATTAGTTTTAAATGTGCCCCATGCTAACTTCATGGAGTGCCCCCTAGTCTTTCTACTATCCGAAAGAGTAAATAACCGATTCACATCTACAGGTTCTAGACCTCTCATAATTTTAAACATCTCCATCATATCCCCCCTCAGCTGTCTCTTCTCCAAGCTGAAAAGTCCTACCCTCTTTAGTCTTTCCTCATAGGGGAGCTGTTCCATTCCCCTTATCATTTTGGTTGCCCTTCTCTGTACCTTCTCCATCGCAATTATATCTTTTTTGAGATGCGGCGACCAGAATTGTACACAGTATTCAAGGTGCGGTCTCACCATGGAGCGATACAGAGGCATTATGACATTTTCCGTTTTATTCACCATTCCCTTTCTAATAATTCCCAACATTCTGTTTGCTTTTTTGACTGCCGCAGCACACTGAGCCGACGATTTCAATGTATTATCCACTGTGACACCTAGATCTCTTTCTTGGGTTGTAGCACCTAATATGGAACCCAACATTGGGGCGGATTTTAAAAGGCGCGTGAATAGCCTACTTTTGTTTGCGCGCCAGGCGCAAACAAAAGTACGCTGGATTTTAGTAGATACGCGCGGAGCCGCGCGTATCTGCTAAAAACCTGGATCGGCGCGCGCAAGGCTATGGATTTTGTATAGCCGGCGCGCGCCGAGCCGCGCAGCCTACCCCCGTTCCCTCCAAGGCCGCTCCGAAATCGGAGCGGCCTCGGAGGGAACTTTCCTTTGCCCTCCCCTCACCTTCCCCTCCCTTCCCCTACCTAACCCACCCACCCGGCCCTGTCTAAACCCCCCCCTTACCTTTGTCGGGGGATTTACGCCTCCCAGAGGGAGGCGTAAATCCCCGCGCGCCAGCGGGCCTCCTGCGCACCGGGCCGCGACCTGGGGGCGGGTACGGAGGGCGCGGCCACGCCCCCGGACCGCCCCGGGCCGTAGCCACGCCTCCGTACCCGCCCCCAAAACGCTGCCGACACGCCCCCGAAACGCCGCGACGACCGGGCCTGCCCCCCGACACGCCCCCCTCGGAGAACCCCGGGACTTACGCGAGTCCCGGGGCTCTGCGCGCGCCGGGAGGCCTATGTAAAATAGGCTTCCCGGCGCGCAGGGCCCTGCTCGCGTAAATCCGCCCGGTTTTGGGCGGATTTACGCGAGCAGGGCTCTGAAAATCCGCCCCATTGTGTAATTATAGCATGGGTTATTTTTCCCTATATGCATCACCTTTCACTTATCCACATTAAATTTCATCTGCCATTTGGATGCCCAATTTTCCAGTCTCACAAGGACTTCCTGCAATTTATCACAATCTGCTTGTGATTTAACTACTCTGAACAATTTTGTGTCATCTGCAAATTTGATTATCTCACTCGTCGTATTTCTTTCCAGATCATTTATAAATATATTGAAAAGTAAGGGTCCCAATACAGATCCCTGAGGCACTCCACTGAGAAAATTGTCCATTTAATCCTACTCTCTGTTTCCTGTCTTTTAGCCAGTTTGCAATCCACGAAATGACATCGCCACCTATCCCATGACTTTTTACTTTTCCTAGAAGCCTCTCATGAGGAACTTTGTCAAATGCCTTCTGAAAATCCAAGTATACTACATCTACCGGTTCACCTTTATCCACATGTTTATTAACTCCTTCAAAAAAGTGAAGCAGATTTGTTAGGCAAGACTTGCCCTAGGTAAAGCCATGCTGACTTTGTTCCATTAAACCATGTCTTTCTATATGTTCTGTGATTTTGATGTTTAGAACACTTTCCACTATTTTTCCTGGCACTGAAGTCAGGCTAACCGGTCTGTAGTTTCCCGGATCACCCCTGGAGCCCTTTTTAAATATTGGGGTTACATTTGCTATCCTCCAGTCTTCAGGTACAATGGATGATTTTAATGATAGGTTACAAATTTTTACTAATAGGTCTGAAATTTCATTTTTTAGTTCCTTCAGAACTCTGGGGTGTATACCATCCGGTCCAGGTGATTTACTACTCTTCAGTTTTTCAATCAGGCCTACCACATCTTCCAGGTTCACCGTGATTTGATTCAGTCCATCTGAATCATTACCCATGAAAACCTTCTCCATTACGGGTACCTCCCCAACATCCTCTTAAGTAAACACCGAAGCAAAGAAATCATTTAATCTTTCCGCGATGGCCTTATCTTCTCTAAGTGCCCTTTTAACCCCTCGATCATCTAACGGTCCAACTGACTCCCTCACAGGCTTTCTGCTTCGAATATATTTTAAAAAGTTTTTACTGTGAGTTTTTGCCTCTACAGCCAACTTCTTTTCAAATTCTCTCTTAGCCTGTCTTATCAATGTCTTACATTTAACTTGCCAACGTTTATGCTTTATCCTATTTTCTTCTGTTGGACCTTCTTCCAATTTTTGAATGAAGATCTTTTGGCTAAAATAGCTTCTTTCACCTCCCCTTTTAACCATGCCGGTAATCGTTTTGCTTTCTTTCCACCTTTCTTAATGTGTGGAATACATCTAGACTATGCTTCTAGAATGGTATTTTTTAACAATGACCACGCCTCTTGGACATTTTTTACTTTTGTAGCTGCTCCTTTCAGTTTTTTTTAACAATTTTTCTCATTTTATCAAAGTTTCCCTTTTGAAAGTTTAGCACGAGAGCCTTGGATTTGCACACTGTTCCTCTTCCAGTCATTAAATCAAATTTGATCATATTATGATCACTATTGCCAAGCGGCCCCACCACCATTACCTCTCTCACCAAGTCCTGTGCTCCACTGAGAATTAGTTCTAAAATTGCTCCCTCTCTCGTCGGTTCCTGAACCAATTGCTCCATAAAGCTATCATTTATTCCATCCAGGAACGTGTCCCGATGATACATTTACCCAGTCAATATTGGGGTAATTGAAGTCTCCCATTATTACTGCACTACCAATATGGTTAGCTTCCCTAATTTCTCTTAGCATTTCACTGTCCATCTCACCATCTTGACCAGGTGAACGGTAGTATACCCCTATCACTATAGTCTTCCCCGACACACAAGGGATTTCTACCCATAAAGATTCAATTTTGTATTTAGTCTCATGCAGGATGTTTATCCTGTTGGACTCTATGCCATCCCGGACATAAAGCGCCACACCTCCTCCCGGGTGCTCCTCTCTGTCATTGCGATATAATTTGTACCCCGGTATAGCACTGTCCCATTGGTTATCCTCTTTCCACCATGTCTCTGAGATGCCAATTAAGTCTATGTCATCATTCACTGCTATACATTCTAATTCTCCCATCTTACTTCTTGGCCTTCTGGCATTAGCATACAAACATTTCAAAGTTTGTTTTTTGTTTGTATTTTCATTCTGCTTTTTAATTGATAGGGATAAGTTAGAATTTTTTAGCTCAGGTGAGTTTTTAGTTACAGGCACTTGGACTACTTTTCTAATTATTGGAACCTCACTGTCGGGATGCCCTAATTCTAATGCATCATTAGTATCCTTTGAAGATACCTCTCTCCGAACCATGCGTTGCTGAGCGACTGTTGGCTTTCCCCTTTGTTCTAGTTTAAAAGCTGCTCCATCTCCTTTTTAAAGGTTAACGCCAGCAGCCTGGTTCCACCCTGACTCTGCTCCTCCCCAGAATGCCTCCTGCCCCCTAGAAAGCCCTCTTCTTATCTAGATAAATTCTAATTTAGCCAGATAAGCCATTTAGACAAATAACTATTATCATAATTATCATATTATCATATAATTATCATATTATCATAAAATATTATCAAAATTTGATCATAATATGATCAAATTTTGTAGTCTATTTTATATTTAATATTTAATATTTATTGATTTACGTTCTATTGTTCAATTCTCTGTTTATTGTTTAATGTAACGCCATACGTTTTTTGTTCAATACTCTGTTTATTGTTTAATGTAACGCCTTACCAGCGACTGTTTTGTTCTTTGGAAACCGACCTGATTCGATATGTATATCGAGAATGTCGGTATATAAAAACCCTAAATAAATAAATTATCCATCTAAATGGCTTTTGAATATGGACTGTATTTTTTTTTATTTATTAAAACTTGATTTCTCGCTTCACATTGAAAATCACAAAGTAGATTACACTTAAAACATTAAGTAAACAATTTAAACAATAACCACCCAATCCATTATAAAAACAATCTGTTACATTTGGCCAGTTGAGGGGTAGGCCTGAGACTGCCCGCACTCACCACTGTGCCCCTGCACGCCTCATGGCTCTGACACCACCATCCTCTCGCTGTTGGTGTCCCCCCTAGGCACGCGCAGCTGCACACACACTATGTAGGCACCGTTGCAGGATGCTCAGGGACTGGCACACTCTCTGACATCACACGGCTGGGTATTTAAACCCAGCCGTGACACCAGTAACCTGCCTTTGCAATAGGTCTCCTGCCTTCAGCAGTGCCTATTGCAGAGGTCCTGTGTTCCTGTTGTTCAGCCTTGCCCTGCCATCCAGTCTTGCCCGTCCAAGCTCTCCTGTTCCCCGAAGATGATGTCACCTGCGATGGATATTTAAGGTCTTGGAATTTGCTAACACATCGAGTTAGCAAGGTTTTCGCTACCTAAGCAACTCTGCCTCCTCGGACTTACCAGAAGTACCCGCTCCTCGGGGGCCTCGCTCTCTCTTTGATTTTTCAGGTGACAATCTGGAACCGGTACTCGCTCCTCGTGGGCCCTGATCCCAGACTCGCTTCGTATGCTCTTCTGCCTGGAAGTCTTCACTACCAACTATATCAGCTACATCAGTGAGTTACCATCTTTCTCTCTGAGCTTTCCCTGGAACCAGGTACTCGTTCCTCGAGGGCCTATACTTCCAGCTCCTTGGCTTTATTAGGACATTGTGTGAGTGTTACCATCTGCATACCCTGCCTACTCACTTTATCTCAGTCTCTCTTCAGCTCAGCCTCCTTTAATCGCTGTTCCAGTATCTGAGGGACTACAGCCCAGCCAGGCTTTCCAGCTCACTACTGCCATCTCTGGTGGTTCAGTATACTGTCTAATAAAAGAACTAGTGTGTGTTTGTCTCCTAACTCTGAGCCTGACCGGTGGTCCCTCTCGGGATCATCCCCCGGGGGCGTGGTCATCTGCCACTGGTCCAAGGATCCACCCTCAACTTTCATATATAACAACAGATTGCTAACTACTGTCTGATTGCTCCTCCCTTCAGGCATCAGATCAATAACAGATTACTAACTCCAGCAACTCAGTCCTGAACAGATTGCTAACTCCTAGCATCAGATTCTTACACTACCCTCGGGATCCACCTAAGTCCTGCCAGCACTAGAACCCAAGGACTCAGCCTACGGAGGAGTGGCTGGTATAGGCAAAGCTCCAGTCTGTCCAATTTCAGGAAGCATTCGCCAGCTGTTGGCATGGGCCTAGTAGGCTGGCCTACTAGGCTGTGCCAACCACGTCACAGTACTAAGGGCTCACTCTCACAAAGTTCATCTGATAATCCCAATACTCATCTATAACCCATCCCTAACAATCCCATACATATTAAAGAACCCTACTTGACTCCCCAATCCTCATCCATCCCCTGTATGATAATATACTATACAATCCATCATTTTCACCAACCCCAATCCTTTCTTCCCTAACCTAAGAGGGTCATGTGGTTCATTGACCTGCCCTTCAAACAACTCTAATTCAATTAAATTTGTATTATCATGGCACTATTTTAAATATACCAACTGATCCAGTTCAAGGAAGGAAATTTTAGGCCAGTCCTAGGTTTCTAACAATCCAGATACATTATAGTACCTGCAGTGCTGATTTTGAATGATGGAAGCAAGGACTACAAATACCACAATGCATTGGGTTGCAAGTGCAACAACCAGGACTAGACAACATTCTTTCCCCCTTTGAGTTGAGTCACTTGGCAGCTCTGTTATTTTAGAGGCTCAATAAGCTGCTTCCTCAGGTTTCCACCAAAATCCAGACCAATGTAATAAGAGGTGAGGGAGAGCTGGCGCTCTGAGTCGAGCACCAGCTCTCCTGACGCACACCCAGGCACCACTCCTGGGTGTGTGATTTTGTATTCAAATGAGGGCGTGCGCTAAGGAGGCGGTGGCTGTCAGTGGGTCCGACAACCGACGCTTAATTTTACTGGCATTGGTTTTCGAACCCGCGGACAGTCACGGATTCAGAAAATGGATGCTGGCAAAATTGACGTCCGTTTTCAAACCTGCTGACCAGTGGGCAAATTTTTTTATTTTTTTTATTTTTGATGCCTCCGACTTGATATCGCTATGATATCAAGTCGGAGGGTGTACAGAAAAGCAGTTTTTTCTGCTTTTCTGTACACTTTTCCCGGTGCTTTCAAGTTAACGTCTGCCCTTGGGCAGGCATTCATTTCTGAGAGTAAAATGTGCGGCTTGGCCGCACATTTTACTTTCAGTATTCGGGGGGAATAACTAATAGGCTCATCAACATATAAGGGGTTCTAATAGCGCAGTGGCCAGGTTCAGAGCCATGTCTCAGAGGTTCCCTCAGGAAATGGGATCTAATTGGTTCATGCTGATACAATGCCCTTTGTTACATTATGGTTAATATGGATTTTTCAGATTCAGTGAATGTAAAGTGCTTTGTCATGCTCTTGTTCTGAGAACGGGATAAAGATTTTTAAACAATGACTTAACTATATTTGTTTTTAAAAATGATACAAAGTATTACTTGTGAAGCATATTACTGAATAGTATCCAGAGGATAACTTTTAAATTAACTCTGTCATCTGGAAATTCCAAGTGTAAGATGCTGCCACAAGTAGTGAATCTTGTGAACTAAAGGCAGTCATTTATAGTGAATTGAAGTAAATGGTAATTAGTATCTAGTGTGGACGAGGAATTGTTTGCCGTTTTATCAAAAAAAGTTCCTTCTGCTAGTGACTGATGCTGACAGATCATTTGCCAATGTCACATGCTCAAAAGTAAGGGAATGGTTCAGAAGTGGTGCCACTGGTTACCAATTAAAACTCAGGGAAGCTAAGCTAAGCCTTTACTAAGCTGGTGTCAATGTGGACTACAATGAAATGTATAACAAATTCCAGTTAGAGCTGTGCCCAAATTTAGAATGAGCAAAGGAAAAGAAGAAAGCATAGGAGGCATTTATTAGCTTATAAATTAATTTAGAAAATCAAGAGCTCAAAGTACAGCAGTCAAAAATCTAAATATTAACAGAACCAGCAGATCACTATTATAATACCGCAAAACAGCAGTACAGAATTGTGTTTCCTATTTTGCTCTCAGCAAAGGATTTTGCTAAGGCACACTCCAAGGTCCTGCTTTCAGGGGGAAAAAGGTTCCTCAATAACAGCAACTGACAAAAACTAGCACAAACCTGGAAAACTGAATTAAAAGCAATTCACTTTTTTTTCCCAAAAGAGAATTCATGTCCACTCTGTAGTGTAGACAATACAAGGGGAGAACCAGAACCAGAGTACTGAAGTGACCCAGAAAGTCAGGAAGAGAGAGTAAATGAAGTAAAGTTCTTGGGCAGCGCGAATGACCCAGCTTTGATGTACAATTACACTGCAAAAAAAAACAAAAACAACGGAGGGTATCACATTCCCTAAAGTATCCTAGAGTGAGAGGACAAACAAGAATAGCAAGAGATATTGTCAACTGTAGTATACAAGTGGTAGTGACAATTATCCTTTGCAGGACATAGGAAGGAGAACTTAGGGTGAGGGCTGTTCTGTAACAAAAACAAGAATGCAGCTGATCTCCAGAGCAATCATTTCATGTTATCTCAAGGTCATTCTCATATGCTAGACTTCAATTCCTAATCAGTTAAAATGAGGTCTGTTTTTCGTAGTGGCTGTAGTGTAGATTTATGTTGTTAACAGTTTGCTGTTGGAGACAGAAGGAGCAGGGTTACTGGCATCAGAAGTCTTAATATTATGGGTTCCTTCTGATGCAACAGTACATTTGGATGCTATGTTATTGGAGGTAGGTTTAGTTTTCTTTATTGCACAGTTCAGATATATTTCCCCAATAATATACATGTGAGCACCAAACAAGTAATTATAGTTGTCTTTCTAAAAAAAAAAATAAAAAAATCCAAAACCTTCAAAGTTTTGATATTTCCTGCTAAAGAAGGTAACACCTTCTGAACTTGCAGAGTACAAAAACAGCAATACAAAATTTCTGCTAGCATTTCAGCAAGAAATGAAATGCTGCTGCCTGATCTTTAATAGGACAAATAACTTATTTGTGATCTTTGTCATCTTAGAAATATGAAGGTGAATAGAACATAAGCAAAAAAATCTTGAACCCACTCACGTTACAGTTTTGTTTTGTAATGTGCAGGGCAAGGTACAAGAAATATAAATTTCATTTTATTTGACATTTTTATTCCAGTTTTTCCTTCTGATCCACTGCTGTGTTGTTTGGTGGTTTTTTGTTTGTTTTTTTTGTGGCTGGTGATGCTGTGCAGGTTACACTTCACTGTTCTCATCATTATCTAGAAATTCAGAGGCAGCTTGGTGCTGAAGGACAGCTCGAGCACCCATGTCCATCAGGTTGCATTCTCTACAGGGCGACCCACTCTACAGAACATTGTATATGACTGGCATGCTGACATCTGACAAGCCAGGACATACAATGACAAGAACTAGGGAGGCTCAGGAGAGAACTTATTTTTTATATAACTTTTTTACTTTATCTAAAATAAAATTACAAAAGTTTACTATTTTTATTTCACACTCCCATTCCCTTTTACCAGTGAAAGTGTAAAGCTGGAGACCATGAGCAGGGAAATTGGGGAAACTGCAGAAAAGGGTCCTTAACTAGTGAGCAGAGCCATGGGCAAGCAACAAAAAGGGACTTATATCACTGGACAAAAAGGGACTTATATCACTGGACACCAAGTTACTTCAGAAGGGAGTGAATGGGTATAAAATTACAGGGACTTTTATCATTAGGTCACTGTTACAAGCCCAGTTCATGCCTGTTGTAACCAAATGTCATTTATGAGTCCAAAATTAAGAAAAAGCCTGAAAAATTCACCTAGTATATATAGTCAAAGAAACACCATGAGTCATCTATGTAAAACTGTGTGTATATATGGACAGTCATATAGGTTACTTTTTTCAGCCTTCTGAAACCATACATCACTTCTAATCATGGTCCATATAACGTAAAAATGAAGGAAGTTGCAAAAAGTATCAAAGTTCATAATGTCCACTCAAAAATTAATAAGCTAAGCAATCTACTTGGAAAAAATAGCCTTCAATAACTTTTATTTGTTCAATAAATGTCTCCAAATAATGTTAAGAGCTCCACAGTCTCCGGCTTCCTCAGCTGACACAGCTGTGTCCAGGTGTCCTCCTGATGGCTGATTCGGGGGCCTCAACACAAATGGTATGGCCTCAGATTCTGATGCCAATCGCATGGCGCTTCACTGCCCCACCTACAGTCACACAAAACCCCTATTTTAGTGGAGGTTCAGCTACCATCCTGAGGATCACATAGAGAAATCAAAACACTCAGATTATACGTCACCATCTTATTGCCAAACATGTATGTGTACAAATCTGTTCAAGTAATTGAATCTCATTCCGTATTTAAGTACCAATCATTGCACAACCGTAACACCTAGAGGCAGGACTTGGGGCCTATAATGGCAGGGTTCGGGAAGGAGTCCTGGTGCCTGGCTCCCAGCTGAGGATCTTCACTGCAGCTAAATGCGTTGAGAGGGGTTATGCAATAAGAGAAAAATCTCCAGGGAGGTGCGAATGAAGGCTCAATCCCAGCCCCCTCCCCGTTCCCAAGGATTTCAGAAAGGGTGAGTGAGGCAGGCAACTACCGAAGGTGCCCAATGCAGCTTGACAAAGGGCTGGGCCTCGGCGCTGTAGGCTGCTGCTGTAGCTGCAGGATGTCTCCAAAACTCCTCTGTGACTTCTGGACTTTGGCAGCATCATCAGAGGAGGGACCCAAGTGGCCATGCCTTCACACCTGGCCTAGTCTGCGACCCCCCCCCTCCCCCATCCCTCCTTACTGCCTGGGGTATCACTTGATCTAGTAATAGGCCTGCCAGCTCCAACTGAGCTAGAAGTCCAAAGAATTAGGAAGTAAATACCAGCTCAAAAATCAATTATTTCAGCTATTCTACATCTCAGTGAATTACAACCCATAAGTACAGTTAATGTAAACCATCAACATGACTGAACATGCACAAGCCCATTACATCCTTAATCACAAGGTCACATTTTTGTTCCCTGTTCTGAATTGTAGTCTCCAGATACAATTTCCCAGGTTCCCCCTGTGGGAAGAAAAATGACTGAAATGCAAGAATTGGATAGCAGCAGATTAAAAGCTCTTCTCCTGGATTCAGGGGGAAAAAGGGAAGGAGAGGGACTGGGAATCGCAATGGAGGGGGTGAAGGGAGAGAGGGATCAAGACAGGGGCATGGAGAGGGAGGGCAAATGCCTACTTGTGGCAAACCACAGTGGAAAAGAGGAACAAGGCAGAAAATTATATTTCCTGAAAAGTCAACCTGGTACATGATTACATAATCCAGTGTATATTTGGTGACATCATGAGAGTTTAGACCTGAATTTTTTAATTCCTTTCTCAAAAGCTTTATATTGAGAAATTCCTAGAATGCATTGTTACAGGCGTTAACAAACCTGAAGCAACTTAACTGTTCCTATGATTTGCTGGCAGGTGGTCATTTTAAGAGGCTAATGTACTAAACTGCATTAAAATTTGCATTGAACTAGTGTATTAATAACTGATGATAAAGAGATACAAATGATACATGTGTTACCACAGACTGTTAAATATGAGCATGAAAGCATACATGTTAAGGCGGATAGTAATGCAAAAGCTTAATTACACTTCTATGATGTGTCTGCATTATATTTTGCACATTTTCATACATGTGCTACTCTTCTGCACTAATGGGAAATGAGATATTTTGCATACTAAGAACATAAGAACATAAGAAATTGCCATGCTGGGTCAGACCAAGGGTCATCAAGCCCAGCATCCTGTTTCCAACAGAGGCCAAACCAGGCCACAAGAACCTGGCAATTATCCAAACACTAAGAAGATCCCATGCTACTGATGCAATTAATAAAAGAAAATTATTACTTACCTGCTAATTTTCGTTCCTGTAGTACCATGGATCAGTCCAGACAGTGGGTTATGTCCCCAATCCAGCAGATGGAGTCAGCACAAGCTTTGAGGGGGCATATCCATATATACTACTACCCCCTCTGCAGGAGTTCAGTATCGAGTATATCAAAGCCAGAGTAGAAACCCCCGAAGGATCAAGTTTGTGGAAACAGATAATGAAAACAATTGTAACCGCAACAAGTAACTGCAAACATCCTACCAACTTGTAGGGAGCTGTGAAAAACAGCGAAAAGAAACGACTGTGAAGACACAGAACACTGCGAGCAAGAAGTAGCGCAGAGCTGAGCAGGATCAAGAACCCAAACGCGGTGGGCGTCTGGACTGATCCATGGTACTACAGGAACGAAAATTAGCAGGTAAGTAATAATTTTCTTTTCCCTGTACGTACCTGGATCAGTCCAGACAGTGGGATGTACCCAAGCTTCCCTAAATCGGGTGGGGTCCTGCGAGGCCTGCTCGGAGAACCTGCTCGCCAAAGTGTCCAGAGACTGAAGAGGCGAGGTGCCGCCTGAGAACGTGTAGAATGCGCTACGATTCCGGGTGGGGGAGTCCGACCCGCCCCAATGTAGGAAGCAGCAATGCCGGCCTTCAGCCATCTGGCAATGGTAGTCTTCGAGGCCTGAGACCCCTTCTTAGGACCGGCCCAGAGTACGAAGAGATGGTCAGAGGTCCGGAACTCATTTGTAGCCTCCAGATAGAGGCGCAGAGTGCGCTTGACATTCAAGAGACGGAGAGACTTCGGCTCTGAGGAAGAGAAGGATGGCAACTCCACCGTCTGGTTCACATGGAATGCAGAAACCACCTTCGGAAGGAAGGAGGGAACGGTGCGAAGCGAAACTCCAGAGTCGGAGAAACGGAGATAGGGCTCTCTACACGACAGAGCCTGCAGCTCCGAGATGCGTCGAGCGGAACAGATGGCCACAAGAAATACAGTCTTGAGAGTGAGATCCTTTATCGTTGCGCTGCGCAGCAGCTCAAACGGTGGTCCCGACAGGGAGCGAAGCACAAGGTTAAGACTCCAGGAGGGACAAGGGTTCCGTAACGGAGGACGCATATGCTTGCCACCCTTGAGAAAACGAGCAATGTCAGGATACTGTAGAAGAGAGCCCCCATCGCTCAACAGTGAACCAAGGGCGGCCACCTGAACCCGTAGTGAATTATAGGCGAGCCCTTTTTCCACCCCCGCCTGTAGAAACTGAAGGATCTGAGGTACAGAAGCCTTAGCGGGTCTCGTGGCCTGGCTGGTACACCACAGCTCGAACACCTTCCAGACTCGAACATAGGCCGCCGATGTCGATGTCTTTCGTGCCCGCAATAGCGTGGATACTACCGCCTCCGGGTAGCCCCGACGCCGGAGGCGGCGCCTCTCAAAAGCCAGGCCGCAAGACAGAAGAGTTCTGCCTGCTCGAAAAATACCGGGCCCTGATGTAGGAGCTGGGGGAGGTGCCCCAGCCTGATTGGCCCGTCGATCACCAGCTGTAGCAGGTCCGCAAACCTGGGTCGCCTGGGCCATTCTGGGGCGATGAAAACCACGGTCCCCTGATGGCTTTCTATTCTGCGGAGCATCCTGCCCACCAGGGGCCATGGTGGAAAAGCGTAGAGCAGAAGATGTGGCGGTCACGGGAGGACCAGGGCATCCACTCCCTCCGCGCTGCGCTCTCTCCGGCGACTGAAGAAGCGTGGAGCCTTGGCGTTGAGAGCGGACGCCATCAGATCCAAGTGGGGGGCCCCCCACCGATGGACGAGAAGTTGCATCGCTTTGTCAGAGAGAGACCACTCTCCGGGGTCCAGCAGTTGACGACTGAGGAAGTCCGCCTGGACGTTGTCCACACCGGCGATGTGCGAGGCCGCTAGCCGGACGAGATGACGCTCCGCCCATTGCATCAGCAGCGCCGCCTCGAGCGCGGGCTGCGCGTGCCTCCTTGTCGGTTGATGTAGGCCACGGTGGTAGCGTTGTCCGATAGGATTCTGACTTCCCGGTTCCGAAGAAGCGGGAGGAAATGTCGCAGAGCTAGCCGGACCGCTCTGGTTTCCAGACGGTTGATTGACCACTTCGCCTCCACCGTGGACCACGTCCCCTGCGTGGCGCTTCGATCGCAGACTGCACCCCAGCCTGCTAGACTGGCATCGGTGGTCACCACCACCCAATTTGGCAGATCGAGGGACATGCCACGGGCCAGGTTCGGCGGATCCAACCACCAGCCCAGACTGTCCCTGGCATTCTGCGGGAGTGGGAGAATCATCTGGTAGTCCTGCGATACTGGTTTCCAACGGGAGAGGAGCGCCCACTGTAAGGTCCTGAGGTGCGCGAAAGCCCAAGGTACAAGGTCGATGGTGGACCCCATCACTCCCAGGAGTTGCAGGTAGTCCCAGGAGGTGGGCTCTGGTAACGCAGAGAACCGTCGTGTGTGATCCCGCAAGGATTGAGCTTTGTTCTGGCGCAGAAAAACTTTGCCCAGTAGGGTGTCGAAGGTCGCCCCCCAAAAAAACCCAAGCGTTGCGAGGGCATGAGGGAGCTCTTGGAGAAGTTCACTACCCATCCCAGGGAATGTAGAAACCGTACTACTCGAGTCACCGCTGAGCGTCCATGATCGAATGACTTCGCCCGGAGGAGCCAATCGTCCAGATAAGGATGAACCAGGATGCCCTCCTTCCGGAGAGCTGCCGCCACGACTACCATGATCTTGGTGAAGGTGCGCGGCGCCGTCGCCAATCCGAACGGGAGAGCCGTGAACTGAAAATGCTGGTCCAGAATTTTGAAACGAAGGAAACGGTGGTGGTCCGGGCGGATGGGAATGTGCAGGTAGGCCTCTGTTAAGTCCAGGGAGGCGAGGAACTCCCCCCGATGCACCACCGCAATCACTGACCGGAGCATTTCCATGCGGAACCGAACGACTCGAAGGGATTTGTTGACTTCCTTGAGGTCTAGGATAGGCCGGAAGGAACCGTCCTTCTTTGGTACGACGAAATAGATGGAATAGTGGCCCGAGCCCACCTCTCCGAAGGGCACGAGCGCAATAGCGCCTATCTCCCGGAGTCTGTCCAGAGTCAGCTGCACTGCTCCTCTCTTGAGGTCCAAGCCACAGGGGGAAAAGATGAACCTTCCCTGCGGGGGGCGGACAAATTCCAATGCGTAGCCGTGTTTTATGGTATCCAGGACCCACTGGTCCGAGGTGATCCGTGCCCACTCCGCGTAGAAATACGTTAGTCGGTCCCCAATCTTGGGGACAGGGGAGTGGGCGAGACTGGCATCATTGTGAAGACTTGGTATAGGGGTTCCCGGTTCCGGGAGTAGTGCGTGCGGGCAGACGCCCGCGAAAGGAGCGCGACCAGGGCTGAGACCTGGGGGTGGATGACCGGGAGCCCGCCTGTCTGTATCCCCTGTAGCGCCGTTGCGCTCTGGCTCTGGTCTGAGAAGAAGAAAATGCTCTGGATGGTCGAAACCTATCCTCCGGCAGCCGATGAACAGCGTTCTCCCCCAGGGACTTGATGATCTGGTCCAAATCCTCCCCGAAGAGGAACTTGCCCCTGAAGGGAAGAGAGCCCAGACTCGACTTAGAGGACGTATCAGCCGTCGAATTGCGTAGCCACAGTAGTCGTCGTGCTGCCACTACCGAAACCATGGATCTTGCAAGGACCCGAAAAAGGTCGTACGAGGCGTCCGCCCCATACGTCACTGCGGCTTCTAGCCGATCTGCCTGGGCAGCCTCATCGGACGGCAGGTTCTGAGACGTGAGGAGTTGTTGCACCCCAAGGAGACTAGCCCGCTGGGCAAGCGAACTGCACATCACCGCCCGCATACCCAGAGCGGAGACCTCGAAAACCCGCTTAAGGAAAACTTCCAACTTACGATCCTGTGTGTCCGCAACGCCGCACCTCCCGTCACTGGGATAGTCGTCCTCTTCGTGACCGACGACACTGCGGAGTCCACCTTTGGGACCTTGATGAGGTCCAGAAAATCTTCGGGGAGCGGGTACGGCTTTTCCATAGCCCGGCTGCTCTTCAGGGAGGCCTCCGGGGTGTCCCATTCCCTGGTGAGAAGTTGTAAAAACGAGTCATGAATGGGAAAAGCCCGAGCCCTCAGCCGGAGTGCCGCCAGGACAGGATCTCCCTTCCTTGAAGAAGTGACGACAGCGGGAGCAACTGGGGCAGGCGGGTCTGGTGGCGGGTCCAAATCTAATTCTTGGATGATCTGCGGGATGAGGTCGTCCAGCTCTTCCCTCTGGAAGAGGCGTAGGGTACGCGGATCATCCCCCTCCTGTGTGCCGTCCCCTTGTCCCCCGTCCGAGAGGTCAAGTCCATGTCCCGCTGGGTCTGGCACCGCCCCCACTGCCGCGGGCGTGGATCGGACCCGGGTAGGAAGGCGGGAGGCCCCCACTCCCGGAGGGTCGGGGGGGGCCGGCGTCGAGGGCGACATCAGAGGGATCTTAGGAGGGAGGGGTCCCACAGGTGCTTCCAGCCCCTGCAGATAAGCGGTATGCATGAGCAGGATAAACTCCGGAGAGAACCCCGGCCTGCTCGGGTGCGCTTCGGGGGCGGCGTGGTTCCTGCTCCCTGGCTCTGGGTGCTTGGTTCCTGCACCAAAATCGGGGGAACACCCCCGCTGGTAGAGTCCTCCAGGGATCCGTTCTCCCTCGTGGCCTCCAGGGATCCGTTCCCCCTCGTGGCCTGCGCCTCAGGGCGCTCAGAATGTAAAATGGCCGCCGTTCCCGCCAAAAATGGCGGAGTGGCCGGCCCGCGCCGCCCGGGCAAAAAAGAGAAATCAGTCAGGGACTGTGAGGTACCTTCCCCCCCGGGGAGGCATCGTGCACAGATGCCCTCCCGGGAAATCCGGGACCCCGGGTCTCCGCAGGCCGCACAGCGGGACGGCCGCGGCATCGGGATCGCTGTAGGAGAAAAGAAAAAGCCACGGGGGGGGCCACGCGCACAAAAGCGCCGCTGCGGGGGGGCCTGGTCGGCCCGCACTGCCCGCTGTCCGAAAATAGAGGAGGGTGCCGCGGGGGGGCCTTCCCGGCCACACGACCCGCCCCAGACATCTTTCCCTAAATGGCTCAGCAGCCCATGAGGAGCTGTAAAATGGCCGCGGGTGAGGGAGTAAAGAGCGAAGAGGCCGGCTCCACCGGCTTTCGCGGGCACCGGGGGCTGAGCTGTGAAGGAAAAAAACTACAAAGGAAAAACAAACTTACCCCTGGGCTGCAACGAGAAATAAACAGCAAGGCCGCAGAGAAGAGACAAGGAAGAGAAGCCACTCCCCAGAAGTTGAAAGAACTCTGCCTTTTTTTTTTTTTTTTTTTAAACTTAATACAAACTTGATACAAACTTGATCCACAGAAAAAGACAACAACAAGCCATAATCAAGCTAGAAAGTGAAGAAAAAGGAAAAGGAAAAGGAGGGGAAGCCTGATTCCCCTACTCGCATCTGCTGGAGTCAGAAGATACTGAACTCCTGCAGAGGGGGTAGTAGTATATATGGATACGCCCCCTCAAAGCTTGTGCTGACTCCATCTGCTGGATTGGGGACATAACCCACTGTCTGGACTGATCCAGGTACGTACAGGGAACAGTGGCTATTCCCTAAGTAAACTTGATTAATAGCCGTTAATGGACTTCTCCTCTAAGAACTTATCCAAACCTTTTTTGAACCCAACTACACTAACTGCACTAACCACATCCTCTGGCAACAAATTCCAGAGCTTTATTGTGCGTTGAGTGAAAAAGTCATTCCATGAAGTTAGCATGTGTAAATAACCGATTCACATCTACTCGTTCAAGACCTCTGATGATCTTAAAGACCACTATCATATCCCCCCTCAGCCGTCTCTTCTCCAAGCTGAACAGCCCTAACCTCTTCAGCCTTTCCTCATAGGACAGCTGTTCCATCTCCTTTATCATTTTGGTTGCCCTTCTCTATACCTTCTCCATCGCAACTATATCTTTTTTTAGATGCGGCGACCAGAATTGTACAGTATTCAAGGTGCGGTCTCACCATGGAGCGATATAGAGGCATTATGACATTTTCCGTTTTATTAACCATTCCCTTCCTAATAATTCCTAACATCTCATTACCTCATTAATATAGATTTTGCACTAACATTAAGGCAAACTGCTTATAATAGATAACACAGGCATTTAATGTACTTTAACACGCTTTATTTAGTACATTGGACCCTACATGTAAGTGATTTCTGAAAATATATACATATGACCGGTCCAAAGAAAAAGAAAAGGAGTGCCAGATTTTGCCAGTTTTCTTGCAAAATTGTGCATTTCAAATAATTCAAAGTACTTTTACAGTTGAGAGGTAGGAATTTCAAATCTCAAAAATGAAATCTAAATAAATCCTGTAGAATAAAGAAACATTTATTTCTGTTTATGGGGCTGCAGCCAAGCCACAAAATTCATACACTGCTGAAAAGCACCTGAGTAGCTTTTCTATCTTAAGTCCAGGATTAGTAAAGTAAGCTAGTTGCACATCTTTATATTTTTCTATGCTTTAGTTGCTGATAGTGGATGTTGGCTGAAGAAGAGCATGTAGTGGATATTAGTCAAATTGATAATATCCATTTTCCATTTCCATTTATATCTGGAAAAACAAGCATTACAATAAAATACAACATCAATAAACTAGAATAACAAATCTCTTCAAACATAATTTAAAAAATCTGCATTAAATACAAAAACAGTCTAACAATACTACCTTAATATTCGTTCAATATCTTAACCCTAATTGTTACCAAGGGATAGGCCAGGAGAGTGATTCTAGAGACAATTCTCACATGCGTGACACCCTGAACACATGACTGTCATGGGAATAAATGTAAACATACACTCTACATCTTCAGGAATCCCCTCAAACTCCTCTTCCCCCTCCAGCAGTGGATGTAGAGCAGAAGTTGGACATTCCCCATACAATTCGCCATATAAAAAAAGGATATTCTAGCTCTGGTGTCTTCTCAGTAAAAGTAAAACTCCCTCTACTACCAGGCACAATAGCTTTCCTTATGAAAGGACGGTAATTTAGCACCAATGAATTTCCTATTGAGAAATCACAATAAACAAGGTTGATACAAATACCTATATGCTAGTAAAATACCTCACCTCGGTCACAAACACACACACAAAACCGACCTTCAAGTACAGAAAGACCACAAATTATAAATATAGAGACAAACTGGAATGAAAAACCAAAAAACCACTCTGCATGCAGTGTGCAAACCTGGAGAAATGGAAACAGAAATGTAGCACCTAACATCGTCTCAGGATCTGCAATAATGCACACAAACTAACCCGCACAAAGTTACACCTGTATTATGGAACACACTCAAACAGTAAGAACCCTATCTATGAAAAGGCAACACTACAAATATTAAACCAGGCCCTAAACATTAATACACCTCTTATTAGGAAGACAGATCAAGCCAAGAGGCTATAGATCCCCACACAGAAATAATTGTAAAACTATACTAATAAATGTTTCAAAATAGCTGATGAACAGAATAACATCCAACAATTAAAAATTCCTAAAAATTATTTAAAATTCTTCAAACACCAATAAAATATTTTAAAATAGCAGACATAACACATAATACCCAATAATTAAAATGGAAGTCAATCAATAAAAATAAACTTAAAAAGCCACCGTTACCTACCCTCTCTAGCAATTCTTCTACTCATTTTCCATTAATTGAATCTTTATGGGTAGAAATCCCTTGTGTGTCAGAGAAGACTATAGTGATAGGGGTATACTACCGTCCACCTGGTCAAGATGGTGAGATGGACAGTGAAATGCTAAGAGAAATTAGGGAAGCTAACCAAATTGGTTGTACAGTAATAATGGGAGACTTCAATTACCCCAATATAGACTGGGTAAATGTATCATCGGGTCACTCTAGAGAGATAAAATTCCTGGATGGAATAAATGATAGCTTTATGGAGCAATTGGTTCAGGAACCGACGAGAGAGGGAGCAATTTTAGATCTAATTCTCAGTGGAGCACAGGACTTGGTGAGAGAGGTAACGGTGGTGGGGCCGCTTGGCAATAGTGATCATAATATGATCAAATTTGATTTAATGACTGGAAAAGGAACAGTGTGCAAATCCAAGGCTCTCGTGCTAAACTTTCAAAAGGGAAACTTTGATAAAATGAGAAAAATTGTTGGAAAAAAACTGAAAGGAGCAGCTACAAAAGTAAAAAATGTCCAAGAGGCGGGTCATTGTTAAAAAATACCATTCTAGAAGAACAGTCCAGATGTATTCCACACATTAAGAAAGGTGGAAAGAAGGCAAAACGATTACTGGCATGGTTAAAAGGGGAGGTGAAAGAAGCTATTTTAGCAAAAAGATCTTCATTCAAAAATTGGAAGAAGGATTCAACAGAAGAAAATAGGATAATGCATAAACGTTGGCAAGTTAAATGTAAGACATTGATAAGACAGGCTAAGAGAGAATTTGAAAAGAAGTTGGCTGTAGAGGCAAAAACTCACAGTAAAAACTTTTTAAAATATATCCGAAGCAGAAAGCCTGTGAGGGAGTCAGTTGGACCATTAGATGATCGAGGGGTTAAAGGGACACTTAGAGAAGATAAGGCCATCGCGGAAAGATTAAATGATTTCTTTGCTTCGGTGTTTACTGAAGAGGATGTTGGGGAGGTACCCGTAATGGAGAAGGTTTTCATGGGTAATGATTCAGATGGACTGAATCAAATCACGGTGAACCTAGAAGATGTGGTAGGCCTGATTGAAAAACTGAAGAGTAGTAAATCACCTGGACCGGATGGTATATACCCCAGAGTTCTGAAGGAACTAAAAAATGAAATTTCAGACCTATTAGTAAAAATTTGTAACTTATCATTAAAATCATCCATTGTACCTGAAGACTGGAGGATAGCAAATGTAACCCCAATATTTAAAAAGGGCTCCAGGGGCGATCCAGGAAACTACACACTGGTTAGCCTGACTTCAGTGCCAGGAAAAATAGTGGAAACATCAAAATCACAGAACATATAGAAAGACATGGTTTAATGGAACAAAGTCAGCATGGCTTTACCCAGGGCAAGTCTTGCCTCACAAATCTGCTTCACTTTTTTGAAGGAGTTAATAAACATGTGGATAAAGGTGAACTGGTAGATATAGTATACTTGGATTTTCAGAAGGCGTTTGACAAAGTTCCTCATGAGAGGCTTCTAGGAAAAGTAAAAAGTCATGGGATAGGTGGCGATGTCCTTTCGTGGACTGCAAACTGGCTAAAAGACAGGAAACAGAGAGTAGGATTAAATGGGCAATTTTCTCAGTGGAAGGGAGTGGACAGTGGAGTGCCTCAGGGATCTGTATTGGGACCCTTACTTTTCAATATATTTATAAATGATCTGGAAAGAAATACAAGTGAGATAATCAAATTTGCAGATGACACAAAATTGTTCAGAGTAGTTAAATCACAAGCAGATTGTGAAAACTTGCAAGAAGACCTTGTGAGACTGGAAAATTGGGCATCCAAATGGCAGATGAAATTTAATGTGGATAAGTGCAAGGTGATGCATATAGGGAAAAATAACCCATGCTATAATTACACAATGTTGGGTTCCATATTAGGTGCTACAACCCAAGAAAGAGATCTAGGTGTCATAGTGGATAACACATTGAAATCGTCAGTACAGTGTGCTGCGGCAGTCAAAAAAGCAAACAGAATGTTGGGAACTATTAGAAAGGGAATGGTGAATAAAACGGAAAATGTCATAATGCCTCTGTATCGCTCCATGGTGAGACCGCACCTTGAATACTGTGTACAATTCTGGTCGCCGCATCTCAAAAAAGATATAATTGCGATGGAGAAGGTACAGAGAAGGGCTACCAAAATGATAAGGGGAATGGAACAACTCCCCTATGAGGAAAGACTAAAAAGGTTAGGACTTTTCAGCTTGGAGAAGAGACGACTGAAGGGGGATATGATAGAGGTGTTTAAAATCATGAGAGGTCTAGAACGGGTAGATGTGAATCGGTTATTTACTCTTTCGGATAGTAGAAAGACTAGGGGGCACTCCATGAAGTTAGCATGGGGCACATTTAAAACTAATCGGAGAAAGTTCTTTTTTACTCAACGCACAATTAAACTCTGGAATTTGTTGCCAGAGGATGTGGTTAGTGCAGTTAGTATAGCTGTGCTTAAAAAAGGATTGGATAAGTTCTTGGAGGAGAAGTCCATTACCTGCTATTAAGTTCACTTAGAGAATAGCCACTGCCATTAGCAATGGTAACATGGAATAGACTTAGTTTTTGGGTACTTGCCAGGTTCTTATGGCCTGGATTGGCCACTGTTGGAAAAGGATGCTGGGCTTGATGGACCCTTGGTCTGACCCAGTATGGCATTTTGGTTCTTATGTTCCTTTGCAGGCCAAAAGCGCACACCAGAAGCAGCAGTGGATGCCGAAGCTCTGTCCTCATGGTCCTTTTCCTTAGGGCCCACAACCGGTTTCTCACACACACTCACTCACACACACACACACTCACACACACCAATTATACCCCACGTCCAGTCTCTCTCACACACTAGTAACTTCCCCAACCAGTTCCTCTCACTCCCTCACATACAGTCACCTCCCTGACCAGTCTCTTTCTTTCTCACACATACACCAGACACCTCCCTGATCAGTCTCTGTCTCCCTCACACACAGCAGTCATCACCGTAACCAGTCTATCTCTCTCTCACACACATAAGTGGATGGTAGGTGGGTGGATATGACTGGAGCTGATGGCAATGAGGTGGAGATTTGTGGCTTGGTGTGTGTCAGAGGGTTAGGGTATGTGACTGGGGTGGTGGAAGGGGGGCAGGGGTGGATATGTGTGGCTAGAATAGTTGTGGGACTGGGGGCCTGGCAGGAGGGTTGGTGAGTGTGGCTAAGATGGTGGCAATGGTATAGGTGTGTGGTCTGGGGGGGGGGGGGGGCTGCTGTGTGTGAATCAGGTTCTGATAGGTTTTCCGTCCCCATCCTCTTTCATTCACTTCGAGCATCACTGGTCAGCTCCTCCGGCCGGTCCACTCCTTCCACAGCACTTCTACTTCTCTTGGACCTGTGGACACCCCGTCGGCCCACTCCTCCCACAGCTCCTCTTCCTTTGGTGGGCTTCCCACAAGTCTCGCTCTGGTGAAATCATCCAGCTGCTGCTCTTGTGCCTCTTCTCGACTTTCTTAAGGGCAGCAGCCAGATTATTATGTCATTGGAACTCCACAAGGAAGACTTACTTTCAGGCTTTTTCGGGTAGAACCAAAAACCTAATTTCCCCATCAGGGTGTTTTGTATGTGTTTTCCAGTTTTAACTGGAACTCAGCTCCCAATATAGCTCCCAATATGGAACCCAACATCGTGTAACTACAGCAAGGGTTATGGACAACCCACTTGTTGTGAAAGCCTCCCGTGTTGATGCACTAATTCTTTAGTTCATGCATTACTCATATCTAGGCCCATAAACTCTGGACACTGTTACCTGTACATCCCAATTTAGCACATCATTTATTTTTTAGTTATTTCTACATGAATCCACGTTATTTGACAGCCCACCTGGTTTGAAAGTCCCCCTTGTTGATGCACTAATTCTTTAGCCCATGCATTAATCATAGCCAGGCCCATAAACATTGGTCTCTGTTACCTGTATTTCCCAACTTAGCACATCATTTATTTTTAGTTATTTTCTACATGTATTCACGTAATTTGATGAGTTACTGTTGTCTATATATATTATATTATTCTATTTTATTATTTATCTTATTACATGTTAGTGATTTACTACATAAATTCACGCTATTATCTATTTTATTACATGTTATTTACTATATATATTCACGTTATTTGATGAGTCACTGTTGTCTATTTAATATTTATATTCTTATGTTCAGAAACTCCGTTTATTGTAACGCCTTACCGCGACAGTTTTGTTTTATGGAAACCGACCTGATTTGATATTTGTATCGAGAATGTTGGTATATAAAAATAATAAATAAATAAATAAATAAATAAATAAATAAATAAATATGCAACACCTTGCTCTTGTCTACATTAAGGGGCAGATTTTCAAAGGGTTACGTGCATACCTTGAAAGACTGGAAGATTGGGCAACCAAATGGCAGATGAAATTTAATGTGGACAATTGCAAGGTGTTGCATATAACCCTTGCTGTAGTTATACGATGTTGGGTTCCATATTGGGAGCTACCACCCAGGAAAAAGATCTAGACATCATAGTGGATAATACTTTAAAATCGTCATCTCAGTGTGCTGCAGCAGTCAAAAAAGCAAACAGAAGGTTAAGAATTATTAGGAAGGGAATGGTTAATAAAACGGAAAATGTCATAATGCCTCTATATCGCTCCATGGTGAGACTGCACCTTGAATTCTGTGTACAATTCTGATAGCCGCATATCAAAAAAGATATAATTGCAATGGAGAACGTACAGAGAAAGGGAACCAAAATGATAAAGGGGATGGAACAGCTCTCCTATGAGGAAAGGCTGAAGAGGTTAGGGCTGTTCAGCTTGCAGAAGAGACGGCTGAGGGGGGGAGGGAGGGGGTATGATAGAGGTCTTTAAGATCATGAAAGGTCTTGAACGAGTAGATGAGAATTGGTTATTTACACTTTCGAATAATAGAAGGACTAGGGAGCATTCCATGAAGTTAGCAAGTAGCACATTTAAGACTAATCGGAGAAGATTCTTTTTCACTCAACGCACAATAAAGCTCTGGAATTTGTTGCCAGAGGATGTGGTTAGTGCAGTTAGTGTAGCTGGGTTCAAAAAAGGTTTGGATAAGTTCTTGGAGAAGTCCATTAACTGCTATTTATCAAGTTTACTTATGGAATAGCCACTGCTATTAATTGCATCAGTAGCATGGGATCTTTTTAGTGTTTGGGTAATTGCCAGGTTCTTGTGGCCTGGTTTGGCCTCTGTTGGAAACAGGATGCTGGGCTTGATGGACCCTTGGTCTGACCCAGCATGGCAATTTCTTATGTTCTTAAGTTCAGAAGCCCTAATTAAAAGTACCTGTTTCTAAGTGGCAGATGAAATTTAATGTGCACAAGTTCATAGGGAAAGTAGTCCTAACTACAGGTACACAGTGCTGGGTTCTGTATTAGGAGTCAACCACCAAGGAAAAGGATCTTGGAATCACTGTGGACAAATACATTGAAATCCTCAGCTAAGTGTGTGGCAATGGTCAAAAAAAGCAAATAGAATGTTAGGAATTATTTGGAAAGGAATGGAGAATAAAAGTAAGAATATCAATCCATGGTGCTGTTATGGTTATTGGTGTTTGGGTGGATCCTTGGACATTCTGGCAACTGACCACGCCCACGGGGGGGCAGTCCCATGAGGGACCACGGTGACAGGCTAGACTCTAGAGACACACAAACACAGATTTAATCTTTATTTAAAAAGTTTTGGAAACCACCAGAGGTGGCAGTAATGAGTAGTAGATGTTGAGCCCAGCTGGGCGAGTATCCCACAGGACGCTGGAACAGCGGATCCTCTGCTTGGCTATGCTGTAGTGGAAAGAGACTGAGAGTTATGAGTACACAATAAGAAGCATTCAGAGTCCCAAGTAGAATTAGGAGAAGCTCCGAGACAGGGAGAGCAGGCCCTTGAGGAGCGAGTACCTGATCCCTTAGAGCAGGGAGACTCAGTGGTATAGTACTCACACAGCGGTTCCACTAGACGAGATGTCTGGCACTGGAACAGAGGGCAGGTCCTCAAGGAGCGAGTACCTGGTTCCAGGGAAGCAGTACTGTGGAATAGATGGTAGCTGTATTCACAGATGGATACTGTTAGTGAAGTCCTCCAAGTAGAAAGGATTGTAGATGTAGGCAGCGTCTCAGAGAACATGGGCCCTCGAGGAGCGGGTACCGATTTCCTGATAGCACCTGAAAGAAGCAGATGAGGCCCCTGAGGAGCGGGTACTCGATTAGCAGTAAGAGTTCCAGATATCGCTGGAGTGGAAGAGTAGCTTTGGTACGGAGAGTGAATCCCCTCCGTAGAATCCGAATCGTTGCTAACTCTTTTAGCTAGCAAAAGTAGTAGGCTTAAATATCCAGGCAGCATGACATCATCTCAGGGGGACGCCCCTGAGGTTCGCGCCAAAGAGGAAATAAAGATGAGGGTGGCGTGTGCGCGTGCGCCCTATGGTACCTTGAAGGAGCATGGTGGGAAGCAGCACCAAAGGCGGTCCAGGGATGCTAAAGAGGTCGGCAGACAGACGCCGCGGCAGCCAGTAGTCCGAGGTGAGCGGGACGAGCCGCAAGAACAATAAGGTAGGCAGGGTGAAGCTGTCGCAGACCGATGGTCGCAACAGGTACGACTGTAACATAGAAACACAGAAACATAGAAATGACGGCAGAAGAAGACCAAACGGCCCATCCAGTCTGCCCAGCAAGCTATGCACTTTTTTTTCCCTCTTACTTGTTACGCTTGGCTCTTAGTACCTTTCAGTTTTATTTCCCTTCCACCACACCATTAATGTAGAGAGCAGTGTTGGAACTGCATCTAATTGAATATGTAGCTTAGTTAGGGGTAGTAACCGCCTCAATAAGCAAGCTACACCCATGATTTTGTTTACTCGATCATGTAATTTAGACCTTGTTGGTTGTTGTCTATATAGATACTCTTTTCTACATTGCCCCTGCCGTTGAAGCAGAGAGCTATGCTGGCTATGTGTTGAAGGTGAAGTACATTGAGTATTGTGTGCAGATCTGGTTGCCCATCTCAAAAAAGATATAGCAGAAGTAGGAAAGGTACAGAGAAGGGCAGCAAAAATGATAAAGGGGATGGAACGGCTCCCCTATGAAGAAAGGCTAAAGAGGTTAGGGCTCTTCAGCTTGGAAAAGGAGATATGACAAAGGTTATAAAATCATGAATGGGGTAGAACAAGTTGTCTACCCTTTTTTTTATTTATTTATTTATTTATTTATTTATTTATTTGGAACTTTTATATACCGACATTCATGTGCAGAATTACAAATCACATTACAGTGAAACGATAAAAGCAAACGAATACATTACATCAAACAAGGGATCACCTAGTAGTATCACCTAGTATAACCTAGTCATAGTACTTTTAGACAGTACTATGACTAGGTGACATCGCATGAAGCTAACAAGAACAGATTTAAATCATCAGAGAAAGTATTTTTTCATTCAACACACAGTCAAGCTGGGGAATTTGTTGCTGGAGGATGTGGTCAAGGCATCTCGCATAGCTGGGTTGAAAAGGAGTTTGGACACACGTCTATAAATACTTATTAGCTAAGTAGATTTGGGAAAGCCATCGCTTATCCCTGACAATGAGCAACAAGGAATGGATTTCCTGATTGGGATCTCCTGGGTACATCCTAGTGACCCCCATTGGCCTCTGTCAGGGATAGGAGGCTGGGATTGATGGGCCTTTTTGTTCTGACCTAAAATGGAACATTTTATGCTCTTAGGTAAATCATTCTATTTATATTCCACTACTGCTTACACCAGAAATCCTCTTCATCTCTCATCAAAGTCAGCAAGCAGTTAACTGGAGAATTTTCTCTCTATCAGGCCGATACCGTACAGTGCGCACCAGTAGAGCGCACTGTTAACCCACGATTGGGCGCGCGTTTGGATGCGCTAGCTTTACCCCTTATTCAGTAAGGGGTAACAGAGTGTCCAAAATGCGCGTCCAACCACCCCGAACCTAATAGCGCCCGCAACCAAAGGTAGGCGCTAATTTCTGCTGGAACCAGGAAAGTGCACAGAAAAGCAGTAAAAACTGCTTTTCTGTGCACCCTCCGACTTAATATCATGGCGATATTAAGTCGGAGGTCCCGAAAGTTAAAAAAGTAAAAAAAAAAAAAAAAAATTTGAAATAGGCCCGCGGCTCACAGGTTGAAAACCGGATGCCCAATTTTGCCAGCGTCCCGTTTCAGAACCCGTGGCTGTCAGTGGGCTTGAGAACCGACGCCGGCAAAATTGAGCATCAGCTGTCAAACCCGCTGACAGCCGCCGTTCCTGTCCGAAAAGAGGCGCTAGGGATGCGCTAGTGTCTCTAGTGCCTCTTTTTACCGCCGGGCCTAATTTAAATAAATTTATTTACTGAATCGCGTGTACAGGAGAGTGGACTGTGCGCGCTCTCTCCCGCGATTTTACTGTATCATCCCGTATGTGAGTTTCATTAAAACCTCCTCAGTAGAGGCAAACAGAAGGTGGACAGGGATATGGTATTGCTCCCAGGAGTGGTGCCTGGGAGGATGTGTGGGGCCCATAACTTACCCAAAATTAGCCTTATCTGTCCTCCTCTGTGACCACACTTCCCAGCACAAAGATCAAATGTATCATTAGGGTTGGCAACTGACCTTATCCCTACCTCTGTCCCTCTCCACAGACTTCATCACTGCTTCTGCTGCTGCTGGTCCTGAACACAGAGGTGATGATAGCAGCAGCCAGTAGGATCTCTAAGCTGGCGGATGACGCAGCTGCCAACGTTAGTAAAATGGCGGACCGAGACAAGCAATGGCACGCTTTGCATACCAAAGTTGAGGATTTAGAAAATCGTGTGAGAAGGGATAACCTTCGGTTTTTAGGTTTCCCGGAGGAGGCAAACGAACGCTCCCTTTGTACACTATTAGAAGACTGGCTTCCTGAGGCGTTGATGCTCCCCCACCTGCAAGGCGAACTGATCATCGAACGAGTGCATAGACTCGAGGTGAAAAAGACCACCTCAAGACGTCCGCGGCTGATAATCGCTAAAATACTAAACTCGGCACACAAATCAGAGATCTGGCGGGCCTCTCGAGCGCAATCGGACCTACGATATCAAGACCACCTGATCCGAATATTTCAAGACTACTCAGCAGCCGTGTCTGAAGCTCGTAGGAGTTTTACACCCATTTGCTCAGCCCTTCATAACCGTGGTCTGAAGTTTTCCTTGTTATTTCCTACTCGTTTGCGAATCTGGCATGCGGACCAAGCGCACTACTTTGATACACCGGCGGCGGCACAAGAGTTCCTAAACACGCTCCCGAAGTGAGTAACAGCTCTATGGAAGCTAATGTTATCAGACATAACATGTTGGTGGTCTTTATTATTTCTCCCGCCTTCCTCAAGAGACAGATTTGTAAAGGCGGGCATTGCCTTAGACCACTGGGGAAACGTAACGGGAATTTCTAGTCCATATCTGTGACATGCCAGCCCTGTTGTTTTATCGAATCCAGCCCCATTTGCAGAGTTCTAACGCGCCTAAGAATCCAGCGGGAGGAAATGGCGGACATGGCCTGAATGAACCACCCAGTAATATTGCCCCGAGAACCAGGAGGCTAAGACAATATTACATTGGCTAATGGTGGATGGTCCGCGTCTCAAGAGCGGGGCTGAATTTGTCAGTCTCTTAGCAGCAACAGGGCGGAACTTTTACAGAGCTTTTTTTCTTTTTCTCTAGTTCTCTGGGTTTTTTTTGGATGGCCGCGCGAGGAGGAGGACGTGGTCCCTTACGCCATGCTACCTGAGGATAAATGCAAGTCGACTTGCCCGGCGGCAAAGACGACACTATCCACCGCGGACAGAGGGGGAAAAAAAAGATTTGATGAAGAGAAAGCTCTGTTCGTTTCCTTTTTTCATTTCTGCTGAAACTCTTTCGTCATTAGCCTCCGGTTGCCTTATGACTCCCAGCATGCTAGCTCGTTGCATAAAGCCAGTAAAACGGAGCACCCTTCTGAGGACTCAGTGCAATCTATCTTTGGCTGAAAGGCTTATACCGCTGTCCTTTTGGGTTGTGCTACAGGGGGACATTAATTGGTTCTAATACCTGGGCCTCTTGGGTCTTATATTGTTTGATAATGTTGATTTTGATTGGTTCCAGTTACCTGTTACAGATTATCCAATATATACAACACGCAGGAGTGATCACATGCACTCAGTCCGAGACGTCCCTCCCCGCATAGCCATCACCATTAATTCCTGGGGTTTTAGGTGAAAACTTCTTATAAAACTGGAGTATGCTTCTAGTGGGGTGGGCCCTGGTCACATCTTAACCGGATCTCCCAGTCTTCCCTGAAGATGTATGACGGGGAATAGATGTAAAGTTGTTGGGGAACCGGGGTGGGGGGGGGTGGGGGTAAGAGGGACTGCGGGGAGGGACTTAGAAGGGCTTGGGTATGGGGAGGAAGCGGGAAAGCTGGTGGTAGGGTAGGAGGGGAGAAGGGATGGGGAAAGGGAGGGTGGGAAGTCGTTCTACCTACAACAACTAAATTGAGGAGACGTTGCAATAGGTCTGCTATCAGACACAGTTTACCTTTCATGGGAAAGGACTCCTATGTGGGAACCTTAGCTGGGAGGGTTCCCATAAGAACATTTTCATTACCTTTTTCTGGTTTTTCCTCCTGTGTAAACCTCCATGAGTAATACCATTAGATTTATTTCCTGGAATGTCTGTGGACTTCATTCCCCCATCAAGCGCAGAAAAATACTTAGCCTCTTAAAGAAAAAATCTGCAGCAGTGGCATTCTTACAAGAGACACATCTAACAGACTTAGAACATGTAAAACTTCGACTTAACGGTGGGAGAGGTGAGGTTTGCGTTGGCCTCCTCTAAATCAGCGGGGGTGGCCATCCTGTTGAGTAAGCTGCTCCCCTTTCAAATCCGCAAAGAAATAAAGGACCCCAAAGGCAGATTTATCATTTTGGTTACTGATCTCTTCCATCAGACCGTGGTAATGTGTAATCTCTATGCACCCAATCAGTTTGATCCCTCTTTTTTCCGAACTTTATATACCCATCTTCTTCCCTACCTCACCGAGGTTTTAATACTGGGTGGAGACTTTAATACCATTCGAGACCCTCAGGTAGACGCCTCTCAGAACTGACATCGAGAATCGGGAATGGGCAAGGGCCCTACAATGTTTAAAAATGCATTACATTTGATAGACGTGTGGCGCACCCTGCACCCGACCGAACGGGATTTTACCCACATATCACGAGCACACGCGACCCATGCACGTATCGATTATTTTCTTGTAAGTTCTCATGTTTTTCCCAGGGTAAGAGACATGGGTATAGACGACATAGTGGTCTCGGACCATGCCCCAGTGTGGGTGGATTTTCAATTTCTCGATGCCACTTCCCCTTTAAAGATTTGGCGATATCCCTGTTTTTTGGCCACAGATGAGAAGTATAGAGCCTTCCTTAGAACCAAATGGGAGGATTACCTTAAGCTTAATGAGATGCACTCATCTCAACCCACATTGCTTTGGTATGCCGCGAAAGCGGTCTTAAGGGGAGAAATCATTTCATACGTTGCGCACCGCAGAAGAGCACTCAACCGCAGTATTTTGACTCTAAACGCCCAAGTGCGGAAAGCTCGCACTCACTGGATAGCCACTAGCACCAAGGAGGCATACCACACGTATTTGTCTCACCAACACGCTTTAAATACTCTTTTACATCAGCGGGCCACAAAGAGCCATTTATACTATCAATATCAGCTCCATCAGTATGGCAATAAAGCGGGGAAGATGATGTCCAATCTGGTGGGATCAGAACGGAAATCCCATTTTATCCCATCACTACGATCCCCTCAGAGCCGACTGTTACGAGACACTCACTCCATTTTACACAGCTTTCGGAACTTTTTCTCCTCCTTATATACAACCGAAGGCTGGCACAGAATGGCTTGTGAAACCTTTTGTGATCAATTAGCACTCCCCTCTCTGACACTTTACCAACTCGAAGCACTAAACATGCCTACAACAGAAGCAGAAGTTCGACTCGCTATTCTTCACTCCAAGGGATTTAAAGCCCCAGGACCAGATGGTTTCACGGCGGAATTTTATAAAGCCCTAATAGACCCAATTTCCCCAGTCCAAGCAGGAGCATTTTGGGATCTTATAGATCAGGGCTCCTTTCCTGCCCACTCTAATCTTGCCCACATCACCCTTATACCCAAAGCAGGTAAGGACCCACAACAACCGGAATCGTATCGACCTATTTTTCTCCTTAATTATGACCAGAAACTTTTGGCCAAGATTATGGCGGATAGGCTCGCCCAAATTCTTCCCACCTTAATTGGACATCATCAAGTGAGATTTGTGCATCAACGCTACGCCTTAGCTAACATTTGTAAAGTGCTGACGGCGATGACTATTTGCCAGCAGATGTCCACCCCATACTTGACCATTAGTTTTGACGCAGAGAAAGCCTTTGATAGAGTGGAATGGGACTATAGGGATGTGAATCGTTTTTTGACGATTTAAAATATCGTCTGATATATTTTAAATCATCAAAAATCGTTAGAGCCACGATACAATAACAATTCCCCCGATTTATCGTCAAAAAATCATAAATCGGGGGAAGGGGGAGGGCGGGAAAACCGGCACACTAAAAAAACCCTAAAACCCACCCCGACCCTTTAAAATAAATCCCCCACCCTCCCTAACCCCCCCAAAATGCCTTAAATTACCTGGGGTCCAGAGGAAGGGTCCCGCTGTGATCTTCCACTCTCGGACCTCCGGTGCTTGTAGAAATGGCGCCGGCGCTACCTTTGGTTTTTCCGTACGGAAAAACGATTCGCGGCAGGAGATCACTCCCGGACCCCGCTAGACCCCCAGGGACTTTTGGCCAGCTTGGGGGGGCCTCCTGACCCCCACAAGACTTGCCAAAAGTCCAGCGGGGGTCCGGAACAACCTCCTGCAGTCGAATCGTGTTGTCTACGGCCGGCGCCATTTTGCACAAAATGGCGGCGCAAAATGGCGCCGGCCATAGACAACACGATTCGACTGCAGGACTGTTGGACTGCTGGCCAAAAGTCCCTGGGGGTCCAGCGGGGGTCCGGGAGCGATCTCCTGCCGCGAATCGTTTTTCCGTACGGAAAAACCAAAGGTAGCACCGGCGCCATTTCTACAAGCACCGGAGGTCCGAGAGTGGAAGATCACAGCGGGACCCTTCCTCTGGACCCCAGGTAATTTAAGGCATTTTGGGGGGATTCGGGAGGGTGGGGGATTTATTTTAAAGGGTCGGGGTGGGTTTTAGGGTTTTTTTAGTGTGCCGGTTTTCCCGCCCTCCCCCCCACTGGACCCCAGGTAATTTAAGGCATTTTGGGGGGGTTCGGAAGGGTGGGGGATTTATTTTAAAGGGTCGGGGTGGGTTTTAGGGATGTTTAGTGTGCCGGTTTTCGATTTTCACGATTTTCACGATATTTTAAAAACCCAAACGGCGACGATCCGATTCCCTCCCCCTCCCAGCCGAAATCGATCGTTAAGACAATCGATCACACGATTCACATCTCTATGGGACAACCTATTTTACATATTGCATTGAATGGGCTTTGACGGGTTTTTTATGGAGGCCCTTCGTTTACTATACTGTGACCCTTTAGCTGCAATCCTTGCAAATGGGACCCTTTCGGAGTCTTTCCTGGTGTCTAGGGGTATGAGACAGGGTTGCCCCTTATCCCCACTATTATTTCTATTACAAATGGAACCCCTTTTGCTGGCTATTCAATTGAAACCTAACATTCGAGGAGTCCGATTTGGATCACAGATTTTCAAATGTGTAGCCTTTGCAGATGATCTACTCATTTTCATAACAGAACCACGGGTCTCATTGCCCTTGTTGCTGCGCTTGATGGGGAACTTTGGAGAGTTTTCGGGATTCCGATTAAACGCTTCCAAATCCTCTGCCCTAGCATTTCCAACAACTCTAAAAGACCAATGGCCCGGCCAATTTCCCCTACAATGGGCCGGAGACAAAATACGTTACCTTGGAGTATACATACCAGCTGACCCAGAACGAGTATATGGGGCAAATCTCCCACATTTGCTTAGGCAGACGCAAGAAACCTTGTATATTTGGCACAATCTGCCTCTGTCTCTAGGGGGTCGGATGATTATCCTTCCCCGCTGGCTTTATTTATTACAAAACCTCCCATTGCTTAACTGGAAAAAAGATATAGCCCTGATGGAAGGTGTCATACGCCGATTTGTGTGGAGAGGTGGCAAGAGTAGGGTGCCCCTTTCTTGGCTGAAAAACTGTTGGGGAAGTGGGGGTATGGGACTCCCAGACTTGGCCAGGTATAATTTAGCTTGTAATTTGAGCCTGATTCGTGACTGGTTGATGCAGATGACTCACTTTACTCCTTGGGGAGCGGACATGGCGGTCACATATCCTTATGCCCCTTCTTATATATTGCAGGCTCCTCCAGAAAAGCTTAACCCTGTCTTAACTCAGTCGGCTTTGCTTAAGCCGATTTGGTTAACCTGGAGGCGTCTTTCCACGTTGTTAAACATCCCAAGCCTATGTGCCTATTTTTTAACTATCAGGGGGAATGCTGATTTTTCCCCGGGAACTCACTCTGGTTCCTTTCAGATCTGGGTGGCCAAAGACATCACGTATTTGGGACATCTCTTAACAACAGAAGGGGATATTCTTGATTTTACAGACTTTAGTGAATTATATGGATTGGGGGTTAAACATATTTCCTCATACATGCAAACCTGCCATTATATCAGGGCTCTGCCCGAGGTCTCTCGCCAGCCCTCGGTATTTCACAATTTAGATAAAATATTTCACTTTCAGCGTGTCAAGGTTCCCTCAATGTCCAACTACTATAAATCCATAGATCAGATCTCGAAATTAGGTATTTGTTCCCTTTTAGAAACCTATTGGAACCAAGACGGGGATTTTACTGTGACCAGTAATATATTGCGGGTAGGCTTTAGACGTACAGCCTGGATCTCCACCAACATGTATTATCGAGAATTACAATACAAGTTCCTATGTCGGGCATATGTATCACCTCTAAAAGCCAAATAGTGGACCATAGTGGCTTCCGATACTTGTAGTCGCTGTAACCAAGCAGTTGGCACCCTCTCTCATGTCTTTTGGTCATGCCCAACTGTGCTTCAATTCTTGCGCAAAGTAGCAAACTATATGGAGGATGTCCTAGATGTGCATCTTCCCTTTTCAGCTTTATGGTTTTTATTTGGGTGTGTGTCACCTATTCGAATTAGAGATCCGGGCTCACGCCTACTTATGCAAAAAGCGTGCCTAGTGGGGAAAAAGTAATCTTGTTGTTATGGCGCTCTGCTGACCCGCCATCTTTTTGGGTTAGGAGGAACCAACTACACTCCTTGATGACGATGGAGAATATGGGATCCCAAGAAACACCTCGACGACGACACAGTTTCCTCTCCACTTGGGACCGATATCTCCAACAACGTCCACACCGTGCCTGAAGTCTCATCATGAACGCTTAGTTTTGCTTATCGTGAACACTGGGGAGTTAGTGCAGACCTATTCCTCGTTCTCAATAGTCTCTTCACCGTATCTATGGGGCGGGAGAGGAGGGCAGAGGGGGGAAGGGTGAAAGGGGGGGCAGACGTGGGGTATAGCGGCATTTGTAAATTGTACCAAACAGTATTTGTAATTGTCAGAAATGGAAAGTGGAGGGAAGGGGTTAAGGAACACACCTCTCCCATAAAGTTCATTTCCTTGTTTCAAAAAATTCAATAAAAATTGTTTGACAAAAAAAAAATATGATGCACTTTAATTAAAAATCTAATATGAATGTGTAGATGAACCAGAGAAACAGGCTTTGTGTTTCTAACTAGGTCAGCTGCTACTTCCAATTCTAATGAGTGTGACACTACTTAAGTGGAAAAGCTTATGGAGTTCATGTGTTCGAATTCGTCTTTAATGCGTGAACTTAGCCCTTCCATGAATATGGCACACAGGCAGCCCAGATCCCATAAGAACATAAGAAATTGCCATGCTGGGTCAGACCAAGGGTCCATCAAGCCCAGCATCCTGTTTTCAACAGAGGCTAAACCAGGCCACAAGAACCTGGCAATTACCCAAACACTAAGAAGATCCCATGCTACTGATGCAATTAATAGCAGTGGCTATTCCCTAAGTAAACTTGATTAATAGCCATTAATGGAATTCTCCTCCAAGAACTTATCCAAACCTTTTTTGAACCCAGCTGCACTAACTGCAGCAACCACATCCTCTGGCAACAAATTCCAGAGCTTTATTGTGCGTTGAGTGAAAAAGAATTTCCTCTGATTAGTCTTAAATGTGCTACTTGCTAATTTCATGGAATGCCCCCTAGTCCTATTATTTGAAAGTGTAAATAACCGATTCACATCTTCTCGTTCAAGACCTCTCATGATCTTAAAGACCTCTATCATATCCCTCCTCAGCCATCTCTTCTCCAAGCTGAAAAACCCTAACCTCTTCAGTCTTTCCTCATAGGGGAGCTGTTCTATTCCCTTTATCATTTTGGTTGCCCTTCTCTGTACCTTCTCCATTGTAACTATATCTTTTTTGAGATGCGGCGACCAGAATTGTACACAGAATTCAAGGTGCAGTCTCACCATGGAGCGATAGAGAGGCATTATGACATTTTCCGTTTTATTAACCATTCCCTTCCTAATAATTCCTAACATTCTATTTGCTTTTTTGACTGCTGCAGCACACTGAGCCAACGATTTTAAAGTATTATCCACTATGATGCCTAGATCTTTTTCCTGGGTGATAGCTCCTACTTTGGAACCTAACATCATGTAACTACAGCAAGGGTTATTTTTCCCTATATGCAACACCTTGTGCTTGTCCACATTAAATTTCATCTGCCATTTGGATTCTCAATCTTCCAATCTTGCCCTTCTCTGTACCTTCTCCATCATAACTATATCTTTTTTGAGATGTGGCGACCAGAATTGTACACAGTATTCAAGATGCGGTCTCACCATGGAGCGATATAGAGGCATTATGACATTTTCCATTTTATTAACCATTCCCTTCCTAATAATTCCTAACATTCTATTTGCTTTTTTGACTGCTGCAGCACACTGAGCTGACGATTTTAAAGTATTATCCACTATGATGCCTAGATCTTTTTCCTGGGTGGTAGCTCCTAATATGGATGTTACGAGCGGGCGCGGTCGTCTCGGACGGTTGGTGAGCCCTTGGGCCACGGCAGGACTCAAGGAGAAGCCCCAAGCCCCCCCCCCCCCCCCCCCGTGGGAGGTGAGCTGGGCAGGCATGGTGAGCCAGGCAGGCAGGAACAGAAGTAGGGAGTCCGACCCTCAGCCGGATCTGCACGCCCATGGTAGCCAACACGGGGAAGTTGACTAATGAACGGTCCTCCGACTGTTCCCGGCCCTTTCGGACCTGCCGCTGGGAACGGCAATGGGCAGCAGGCCGGACAGAGGCGAGGGCAGACAGAGTCCTTATACAAAAGACGTCAGACGGGGGCTGAAGCAGACATCCAAGACAGGCTGAAGCAAGACGTTGGAGACATCAGGGCAAGGGCTGAAGCGAGACATAGGAAAGATCCAGGCGAGTAGGAACTCCGATGCTGGGATACCGACATCCGAAGCCCCTTCGGCTGGCAGAAGCTCAAGAGCCCGTGGGACGAATCCCTCCTGTTGGCCACTCCAGGGCCCAACAGGACAGAAGGCTCAGGAACCAGACGAGGACGTAGGTCAAGGCAGAGACACGAAGACATCAGGGCAAGGGCTGAAGCAAGACATTGTAGACAAGGCAGGTGCAGACATTGCAGACAAGGCTGGACGGAAACATGGCACTGTCCATCAGGGCGCCCTACTCAGCCAGCACACCTAGACTGGTCACGGACCACCCCGTCCCAGACGCGCCCTACACAGCCCAGGAAGGCTGGTCGCGGACCACGCTGAGGAAAGGAGGGTGCAGGGAAACTCCAGGCGAACAGGAACTCCGATGCTGGGATACTGACATCCGAAGCCCTTACGGCTGGCAGGAACAGGAACAGACATCTAGGCAAGGTCAGAAACAGACATCGAGACAAGGTACCATCTAGACACGGCAGACCACGGAGGACCTGGATCAGGAGAGGCCACAGACAACTGTGTAACCCAATCCAAAGGCAAACAGGAACTAACAAGCAAGTCCTTATATACTGGAGGTTGTAGGCAACTCCCTGGGAGGAGTTAGTCAGGATCGCCCCTTGCTGGCCCCATAACTGGGGTAGAGAGCTGCGGGCCAGCCCCTAGGGAAACGGGCGTGGCTGAAAACCAGGAAGTCCAAACGCAGAGGCATGCAAGCCACAGGCAGGCCACAGGAACAGCTAGGCCACTCAGGCCCTGGAGCAAGTCCCGGATGGAACACAGGCGAGGCCCTGGCTTCAGAGCGGCCTCTGGAGGAAGGTAAGAGACCTCCTGTAGCGCAGCAACAAGGGGGATCGCAACAATGGAACCTAACATCATGTAACTACAGCAAGGGTTATTTTTCCCTATATGCAACACCTTGCACTTGTCCACATTAAATTACATCTGCCATTTGGATTCCCAATCTTCCAGTCTTGCAAGGTCCTCCTGTAATGTATCACAATCCGCTTGTGATTTATCTACTCTGAATAATTTTGTATCATCCGCAAATTTGATCACCTCACTCATCGTATTCCTTTCCAAATCATTTATATATATATTGAAAAGCACCGGTCCAAGTACACATCCCTGAGGCACTCCACTGTTTACCCTTTTCCACTGAGAAAATTGACCATTTATTCCTACTCTCTGTTGCGGTCCCGACCGCCTCTCCCATGTTCGGAGTCGGTTCCGCTTACCTCCGTTCCGCTCCACGCCGAGGCACGCCGGGATCCCGGTCCTGTAGGCCGCTCAGTTGCGGTCTCGCCACGTGGAGTACGCCGTTTAGGCTGCCCGAAGCTCCGCCCCGCTCTGCTGTCCAGTGCGCGTGCGAGGAAGGTCCTTATGTGCGCCCAGCACCCGGAGGTTGGGACCGCCCCTTCTGCTGACATCACGCCCCGGATCGCATTTAACCGGCGCTCAGTCTCCGACTAAACGCCTTGCAACGAGGTTCTCTGAATACTAGTTGCCTACCGTTCCAGTACCTGCCTCAGTGACCTTCTTGTTGGACTTCCTGGTTTTCGATCCCGGTCTGTTCCAGTACACTGCCTGCCTGTCTGACGACTGCCTCGATCCCGGTCTGTTCCAGTACACTGCCTGCCTGCCTGCCTGCCGCCTGCCTCGATCCCGGTCTGTTCCAGTACACTGCTTGCCTGCCTGCCGCCTGCCTCGAACCCGGTCTGTTCCAGTACACTGCCTGCCTGCCTGCCGCCTACCTCGACCCCGGTCTGTTCCAGTACACTGCCTGCCTGCCTGCCTGCCGCCTGCCTCGACCCCGGTCTGTTCCAATACACTGCCTGCCTGCCTGCTGCCTGCCTCGATCCCGGTCTGTTCCAGTACACGGCCTGCCTTCCAGTCGCCTGCCTCGAGCCTGGTCCGCCACAGTACTCTGCCTAGCTTCCGGCCCGCCTCTGAACTTCGCCTTCTGACCTCGGGCCCTGCCTCAGACCACTGCTGGACTAATTACTCTTGTCCGACTCCGGATCCGGTCCGGTGTCCGCCTTCCTCGGCCCTACTGTCTGACTCCCGCAGGCCAGCCTCCGTACTTCCCTTGCATAGCCTAAGTCCCGAGGGCCTGGGTCCCTATGGGCTCCTCCCGGGGGGATTCCGGGCTCTGGGTGAAACCTTGCCAGGCACTGACTCCGCCTCCCGGTCTGCCTTAAGGATCTCTCCTTGCAGCCCGGCCCAAGGGTCCACTACTCCTCTACCCCAGTATCCCAACTGCAACAGCTTGCAAGGCCATGGACTCGGCGGAGGTCCCCAGTCTACAGGCCATTCCTGGAATGGCGCAGCACCTCCAACAACAGCAGCACTGCATCGACGCCCTTGCTGCCACCGTGGAGCGATTGGTTTCTCGCTTGGAGGTATCACCGCCGGACCTTCTCCCAATGCCACCTCCCGCTCCTGCACCTAACTCCGCTCCAGGGACCCAGTTACCAGCACCTACCCGCTACGCAGGGGACACCAAAGCGTGCAGAGGTTTTCTGAACCAGTGCTACGTCCGGTTCACTCTGTTGCCTGCACAGTTCCCCTCAGACTCTGTCAAAGTAGCCTATCTCTTCTCCCTTCTGGATGGAAGGGCACTCGACTGGGCCTCTCCCATGTGGGAGCGACAGGATCCACTTCTGCACAACCTTCAGGAGTTTGTGCTCAACATCCGGCAAGCTTTTGATGACCCGGCCCGGCAGACCACGGCCACCTCCGAGCTTTTACATATCAGGCAAGGGATCCGGTCGGTGGCTGATTATACCATAGACTTCCGTACCCTTGCCATGGAAGTTGGGTGGCAGAACAACTGTCTAAGGGGCATCTATCTGGAGGGTCTGGCAGGCCGCATCAAAGATGAATTGGCCGGCCGCGACCTCCCTGACGACCTCAACGACCTCATCGACGTAGCAGGACGGGTGGATCGCTGGCTCCAGCAATGGGACAGAGAAGGGCGTTCGTCACGGAGACCACCTGCAGCTACCCAAAACCCCGCCAGGCCTATGATCCCTAAGACATCCAACACGACTTCCTCGCCGGGTGAACCTATGCAACTGGGCCGGTCTCCTTTAACCGCCGAGGAGAGACGGAGACGCCGGTCCCAGGACCTATGCCTGTACTGCGGCGGAAAAGGGCATTTCCTATTCCACTGCCCAGAGCGTCCGGGAAATGACCGCGCCTAGGTCATTCAGAGGAGCTACTCCTAGGCTATGCAGGCTCAGCTCCTCAATGCTCTATCCCAGTGACACTCAAATACCCCGGAGGGGCGTTCCAAACTCTAGCTTTCATCGATTCAGGGGCTGACGGGAACTTTATAGTAGCAGACTTGGTTCAGCAGTTGTGTCTGTCCATGCTACCTAAAGACCCCCCACTGCGCATCACATCCATCCGTGGCACCTTGCTTCCGGGAGCTATTGCCCACGTCACTGCGCCCTTGACTCTCCTTACGGGGGTGCTCCACTCGGAGAAGATATCATTTTTGGTGCTGGAAAGAGCTGTGCACCCCCTGGTGCTTGGTCTACCGTGGCTCGCCGCCACTCTCCTGTGATTCAGTGGGACACCCTTCAGTTGACTCAGTGGAGTCCCTTTTGTTTCTCACATTGCCTCCAAGTCCCTCGTCCACCGCAACCGGTCCTGCTCTGCTCTTCAACTCTCCTTCCAGCAGCTTACCAAGCCTTCGCAGAGGTATTTTCTAACGAGATGGCCGAGATCCTGCCTCAGCACCGACCCTTTGACTGCCCGAGAGACTTGTTACCCGGCACCACACCACCACGAGGCAGGGTGTACCCGTTGTCCCTGCCAGAGATCACTGCAATGTCTAAATATATCACGGAAAACCTCGCTAAGGGCTTCATCCACCCCTCCTGATCTCCAGCCGGGGCCGTTTTCTTTTTCATGGGGAAAAAGGACGGCTCCCTCCGCCCTTGCATAGACTATCGTGGCTTAAATGCCATCACCAAGAGAGATTGTACCCGCTCCCATTGATCCCCGAGCTCTTGGACAGGCTTCAAGGGGCCAAACTGTTTACCAAACTCGACCTCAGAGGGGCCTACAACCTCGTCCGCATACGTCCTGGAGACGAGTGGAAGACTGCCTTTAACACCAGGGATGGGCATTATGAGTATCTGGTAATGCCCTTTGGACTCTGTAATGCCCCGGCAGTCTTCCAGCACCTCATGAATGAGGTCTTACGGGAAATGCTCCACTCGCACGTCATCGTGTATCTGGACGACGTCCTGATTTACTCCAAGGACTTGGAGTCCCACTGACGGCACGTGAAGCAGGTGTTACAGGCACTGAAAGACAACCACCTTTATGTCAAGCTGGAGAAGTGCTTGTTCGAGTGCGAGTCATTGCCGTTCCTTGGGTATATTGTCTCCTCTATGGGGTTCCGGATGGACCCCGAGAAAGTATCCGCCATCACCAACTGGCCTCGCCCGTCTGGACTGAAAGCCCTGCAGAGGTTTCTGGGGTTTGCCAACTTCTATAGACATTTCATATCCCATTATTCTCGCCGAGTGGCGCCCCTCACGAATTTAACCCGAAAGGGGGCTGATGTCAAGTCCTGGCCCGATTCTGCTGCCAAGGCCTTCTCTGACCTAAAGGAGGCATTCCTGACGGACACCTGCTTACACCATCCGGATCCTACTCGTCCCTTCGTCGTGGAGGTAGACGCCTCCAGCGTCGCAGTAGGAGCTGTTCTCTGCCAGCACTCCTCTTCGGGACAGCTATTGCCCTGTGCGTATTACTCCAAGAAGTTTTCGCCTGCCGAAGCCAATTACTCCATAGGAGACAAGGAACTCCTAGCCATCAAGCTCGCTTTCGAGGAGTGGAGGCAATGGCTGGAGGGGCGAGTCACCCAGTCACGGTCTACACAGACCACAAAAACTTGGAGTTCTTGTCACAAGCACAGAGGTTGAACCCTCGACAGGCCCGATGGTCGCTTTTTTTCAACCGGTTCAATTTTACTCTACAGTACCGCCCGGCCTCGAAGAATGTTAGGGCCGACGCGCTGTCTCGGACCTCGATGGCCGAGGAGGATCTGGAGCCTCCTCGATACATCCTGGACCCCTCGAAGGTTCATCTGACAGCTTTGACCGTGCTATCCCAGGATAAGACGGTGGTTCCTAAGCACGCCCGAATAAAAGTTTTACGCTGGGCCCACGACTCCCTGATGGGGGGCCATGCGGGGCAAGAACGGACCTTGGAACTCCTTAATCGATTTTACTGGTGGCCCAATCTCCGTCGGGATGTACGGACCTATGTAAATTCCTGCCCTACCTGCGCACGACAGAAACCCTACTGCGGACCCCCGTGTGGTCTACTCAGCCGCTTCTGATTCCTACGGAACCATGGTCCCATATTGCCACGGATTTCATGGTCGACCTACCACCCTCCCAAGGGAAAACAGTGATTTGGGTAACCGTGGACCGTTTTTCTAAAATGGCCCACTTCGTGCCATTACCCAAGCTACCCTCGGCACCAGAGCTGGCAATTCTATTTGCGCAACACATATTCCGAATTCATGGACTCCCCCAGGACATTGTCTCCGACCGGGGGCCTCAGTTCACCGCCCGATACTGGAGGGCTCTCTGTAAGTGTTTTAAGGTTCAGCTCAGCTTTTCCACCGCCTTCCATCCACAGAGTAATGGGCAATCGGAGAGGATGAACCGCTCACTAAAGACCTTCCTACGCGCCTTCATCAATGAAAGGCAAGACAATTGGACCGAACTTCTGTCCTGGGCAGAGTTCGCTTACAATAACCAAACGCACGCTGCCACCAGAATCTCACCCTTTCGGGTGGTATATGGGAAACATCTCAAACCTCCATTACCCACTGGCACACCCAGTTCCTCGCCCGCAGCACAGTTGTCCGCCCAACAACTTCAGAACCCTTGGCAGGTTACCCAAGACAAGTTGACCGCTTCTGCCACGTCCGCCAAGCGGTGTGCCAACCGGCACAGACGACCTGCTCGAGTGTACCTCCCCGGGGATCGTGTCTGGCTCAGCACCCGGAACATTCATTTGAAAACGCCTTCTAGGAGATTTGCACCCAAGTTTTGTGGACCCTTCCGGATCGCCGAGAGGGTAGGGTTGGTCTCCTACTGTTTGCGGTTACCATCCTCCCTACGAATCCACAACGTCTTCCATGTCTCTCTGCTAAAACCACTGGTTTTCTCCCGCTACCACCGCAAATCGCCGGACACCTCTGCTGAATCCGTAGCGGAGGACCCTACATACCAAATACAGGAAATCGTCGACGTACATTTCTTCAATCGGAGATGGGAGTACCTCTTAGCTTGGGAGGGCTGCGGAGATCAGGACAATACCTGGGAGCCTGCCCGCAACATCTTGGACAAAGACCTCCTCCGGCAATTCCACCTTGACCACCCAAGGAAGCCTGGTCCATTGAAGAGGGGGCATAAAGGGGGGGTACTGTTACGGTCCCGACCGCCCCTCCCATGTTCGGGGTCGGTTCCGCTTACCTCCGTTCCGCTCCACGGCAGGGGACGCCGGGATCCCGGTCCTGTAGGCCGCTCGGTCGCGGTCTCGCCACGTGGAGTACGCCATCCAGGCTGCCCGAAGCACTGCCCCCCTCTGCTGCCCCGCGCACACGCGAGGATGGTCCTTATGTGCGCCCAGCACGCGGAGATTGGGACCGCCCCTTCTGCTGACATCACGCCCCGGATCGCATTTAACCGGCGCTCAGTCTCCGACTAAACGCCTTGCAACGAGGTTCTCTGAATACTAGTTGCCTTCCGTTCCAGTACCTGCCTCAGTGACCTTCTTGTTGGACTTCCTGGTTTTCAATCCCGGTCTGTTCCAGTACACTGCCTGCCTGTCTGCCGCCTGCCTCGATCCCGGTCTGTTCCAGAACACTGCCTGCCTGCCTGCCGCCTGCCTCGACCCCGGCCTGTTCCAGTACACTGCCTGCCTGCCTGCCTGCCGCCTGCCTCGATCCCGGTCTGTTCCAGTACACGGGCTGCCTGCCAGTCGCCTGCCTCGAGCCTGGTCCGCCACAGTACTCTGCCTAGCCTCCGGCCCGCCTCTGAACTTTGCCTTCTGACCACGGGCCCTGCCTTGGACCACTGCTGGACTAATTACTCTTGTCTGACTCCGGACCGGGTCCGGTGTCCGCCTTCCTCGGCCCTACTATCTGACTCCCGCAGGCCAGCCTCCGTACTTCCCTTGCATAGCCTAAGTCCCGAGGGCCTGGGTCCCTACGGGCTCCTCCCGGGGGGATTCCGGACTCTGGGTGAAACCTTGCCAGGCACTGACTCCGCCTCCCGGTCTGCCTTAAGGATCTCTCCTTGCAGCCCGGCCCAAGGGTCCACTAGTCCTCTACCCCAGTATCCCAATTGCAACACTCTCTGTTTCCTGTCTTTTAACCAGTTTGTAATCCATGAAAGGACATTACCTCCTATTCCATGACTTTTTAGTTTTCTTAGAAGCCCAGTGTAATTCTGAGGAAAGAGTCCTAAACTCAATGACATATTCAGTCAGCGACCTGGAATCTTGTTGCAAATGCAGGAGTGCAGATCCAGTGATGGTCCTGCGAGCGGGGTTGTCAAATACAGAGCGAAACACGGCAAGGAAGCCTGGCAAGTCATTGAGAATTGGATCCATTCGTTCCCAAAGGGCTGATGCCCAGGCCATGGCTTTTCCATCCAGGAGGGATAAGATGTACGTAGGTTTGGACACTACATCGGGAAAATATGCAGGCTGCAAAGAGAAGTGCATGCTGCACTGGTTCAGAAAGCCCCTGCTTTCTGAACCAGGGGTCACCTGCGAAGCAAGGGGGTGCAGGCAAGGGCACAGGAGGCCGAAACAGCAGTGCAGGTGAAGCAGGACTTGGCTTGGCAGGCATCGAGGCAGAGTCCAGCCGAGTGCTTAATTGATTGATGACGTTAGCCAAAGCAATACCTTTTGCTGCTCTGAAATTCGCTGGGCCAGGCCAGGGATGGCCTGAATTACTGAGACCTGTGCCGGGTCCATGGAGTTAGCAATCTGTTAAGACTTGTAGGTGTGTGGGCCCTGGGCTGAGGTGAGAGATTGAACCGCCCACAGGAATGAGCCCTGTGAGCCTCATCATTGGAAGGTGCGGTCTCAGCGGACGTCAGACACAGCTGTGGAATAGAGTCTTTATTATAAAAGTAGAAAAGGCACAGCCCACGAAGCGGGGGGTGCAGGATGAAGAGATAATTGATAAGGGATACAGCCAGAGGGAAAGCCTCAGACATGAATATCCGGTAATGGTCCGCAGAGCAGGACCATTACCGGAAGAAGAAGTCTCTCCGAAGTGATGATGCGATAGTGGCCTGCAGCGCAGGGCACACCGAGGGATTCCTCACTCAGAGATGGTATTATTGTGGCCCAGGGTACGGGTACACCGGCGAGGAACCTGTAGCAATGACGTGGCAATGACCTGCAGCGCAGGTACACCAAGGTGCTTCCTCACTAGAGCTGGCACAGTAGTGGCCCGAGATCCAGGGTACACCGGAGAGGGTTCTGTAGCGATGACGTGGCAATGGCACACCAAGGTGGCTCCTCACTAGTACTGGCACGGTAGTGGCCTGAGATACGGGGTACACTGGAGAGGATCTCAGAATAAAGCCTGTATATTTCTCTCCCACTTCCCTGCGTTGGTACTATATAATGAATTATAAAACTCAAATCCATTCTTATTACCCCCTTTTCCTCCCATCCCTCCTGTTACGTAGGGGGTTTAGTGTGCTCATGGGCCTCAGCCCAAGCCCAGACCTTCAGGGCCGAGCCGAGGGTTGACGGTGGCTCCGCATGGCTGACGGGCTGACCCTCTGCCAGGCCTGCAAGCTCCCAAGGCCAACATCCAAGGATGTTGGAAGTTGAATGGTCCTCCGACCATTCCAAGCCCTTTCGGACCTGCTGCGAACAGCATGGAGCAGCAGGAGCAGCATGGAGCAGCATGGAGCAGCAGGAGCAGCAGGGGGGAAGGGTGAAAGGGGGGGCAGACGTGGGGTATAGCGGTGTTTGTAAATTGTAACAAACAATATTTGTAATTGTCAGAAATGGAAAGTGGAGGGAAGGGGTTAAGGAACACATCCCTCCCATAAAGTTCATTTCCTTGTTTCAAAAAATTCAATAAAAATTGTTTGACAAAAAAACCAATATGATGCACTTTAATTAAAAATCTAATATGAATGTGTAGATGAACCAGAGAAACAGGCTTTGTGTTTCTAACTAGGTCAGCTGCTACTTCCAATTCTAATGAGTGTGACACTACTTAAGTGGAAAAGCTTATGGACACTGGGGAAGCCTGAAGCAGCCTCCTAATCCTTTCAGATTTGTTCCACAAGACACATGTGCTGTCTGTTTATATACAGCGTTCTTTCTTTATAACAAAATGCTTTCAAACCTATGCCAATGGTTTGTCCTGGAAAGGGTTTGATATGGAAGAATCAGACTTCTTTGAGAAATACTGTACAACCATTACTTTGAAGTCATGTTTTCAGATTTGTTGTAGTAACGGTTTGTTAGAGAGAAAGTGTAATGTATGTATGTCATATATATAATGGCATATAGGCCCCCAAATGCACACACAAACTATGGAAAAGTGTTACTGCATGGAGCCTAGTACAAGGAATGAACAGCCAATTGGGAGTTCAGGATATGCCCAATGAATATGCATGAAAAATATTTGCATGCACTGCCTCCAATGTATGCAGATATATTACATGCATATTCATTAGGAATATCCTTAAAACTCAGCTGGTCAGCGGTGGCCCTAGAACAGTGGTTCTCAACCCTGTCCTGGGGACCCCCCCCAGCCAGATGGGTTTTCAGGATCTCCAGAATGAATATGCATGAGAGAAAATTTGCATGTTATGGAGGCAGTGTATGCAAATTTTCTCTCATGCATATTCATTGTGGATATCCTGAAAACCCGACTGGTTGGGGGGGGTCCCCAGGACAGGGTTGAGAACCACTGCCCTAGAAGGTGCAAGAGAAAATGAGATAACATGAAGGTACTAGATTGATTTACAGGTTTTTATATATCACCTATAGCAGAAAACCTGTGCTAAGTGGTTAACAGATTCAGAAGAGTGGAAGGTTAAGATTTAAGAATTTTCACTTTGTCCTTCTGTCTTCTCTTTTTCTCACCTTCCAACCTTCTCCTACTTGTTCAAAATCTTCATTTCCTTCAACTTGTCCTCGTCTTCACCGAGACTTGTTACTAACCTTTGTACACAGCCTGTGTGTCATAACAGGAATTCTGTCCTGGCAGCAGTGCAGCATCACAATGGAACGGGAAAGATCATCTAAATTTGCCACAGAAGGGAGATGAGGGTTAATGGAAGCTGTATTCTCACTGCACTCACCCTTAATTGAAATATAGAATAAATATTGATACAAAATGGAGCAGATTATTGCAGATAACATTTTTAAATTGCTCTTCGCAGTTTAAATATGTTTTTATATTAAAGCTATTATACAATAGGCCAGACTCCAGCTGTGTCAGTGGCTTTGCACTCCCTCTGGAAAGGAGTGAAGCGGAGGGGCATTGGTTATGGGGGCAGTGGTGCTGGATGCATGGAAGATGGGCAATGGGAGTGCAATAAACTTGTCCTGTTCTTATGGTAGTGCTGAGATAGGCAGCTGCACCTGTCTTGTTGGAAGGGCTAGGTGCCCTTTACAGAGTGAACAAGGACTTATACACCAGGCTCCTTCTCGGCAATCATAGAAACATGACAGTAGAAAAGACCATACAGTTTATTTAGTCTGCCCTCCTCACCAACTGCTCATCTCTATAATCCCTACCACTCCCCGGGAAGTCCCCTGTGCTTGTCCCATTTTTTCTTGAATTCAGATGTTCCTCCTAGCATATAAACACTTTTGAGTACGGATATTGTGAGATACCTGTGATTAATTATGGCTCTGCCATTAATCGCACACTGCATGACTTCTTCCACTTGGCAGAGCACCCGGTCTCCAGATCTATTTTACAACGGCAGGTCGACCTTTACGTCTGCAACAATAGGTGGAAATTGGTACAAACTGCAAAGTCACAGGGGGGTTAAATAGCCTGCACGTGCCGGCAGCTTTAGGAAAAGAAACCTGAGGAACTTGGGGGCAGCTTCTTGGGTTTTTCAGCGCTCTTGCGCGAGCTTTCCTTTCTCTCTAGGGGACGGCCCTGCAGATCCGCTCGCGCAGAGGAAAGAGCGGGAGTTTCCGGGTGACTGAAGTCACCGCCGCTCCTCTCTTCTACGGCTCTCAGTGAAGCTTACAACAAGAAGGGTCAGACGTTGCATAGCGGCGACCTGCTTTTTTAGGGAAACTACTAATTATCTTTTATAAACAAAAATTTCCTGTCGGCCTCTGTAAAACGTTTTTATCTCTGACAAAAATAAATCACCATTGGAACTGTTCAAGGCACAAATGAAAGAAAATAGTCAAACTACATAAATGTGCTGATTTTATACAAACATTGGCCAAAATCTCGTAAAACGTTTCAACTGACACACTTGCTTAAATGTGGTAGAAAATAATATGAACAATATGCTATATCAGTATAATGTAGGCAAAGTCGCTGGGATGCAATAACATTTCAATTTCTTTATATTTTAGACTTGCAGCTTTTGCATCTTCCTTCTTTTTATGAGATATGTTTACATTTTATGCTACACTTCTGTTTGTCAGGAAAGAGGGATGTGAGCGAGAGAGGTTCAAATACATAGGAGACTGCAGTAAAATGCAAGACGAGAGATAAAACTCAAGTACAAAATGAATCCAGAGGGATGCTCAGAGGAGGGTGGTGGATGCTTGGAATAACCTACCAGCAAGAGGCGGTAGTAACCCAAACTGAGGCAAAATATAAGCACCCTTGGAAGAGCTACAGCAGTTGGTGCTAAAAGGTGGTGGGGGGGAAGTAGGGTGAAGAAATAGAGTGGGGGCTATGGTCCTGTATTAAGTATAGCAACACCTGCGTTCATTTCACTAGAATGACAGAGCCAAAAATGGGGTGATGACAAAGCCAGTTTGTACAAAGCTCCCAGGAAGAGGTGGTAAGGTAGTGCAGCACAGAGGGTTTTGCTATATGTTTGTTGTTAGCTCGACGTAGGTTGTGGACCCTTGGCCTGAGTGGGATGGATGCCACCTAGGAGGAAGACCAACCACAGTGATATGACCGTCGCGAGGCGTAGTCTCAGCGGACGTCAGACACAGCTGTGGAATAGAGTCTTTACTATAAAAGTAGAAAAGGCACAGCCTGCAGAGTGGGTGTGCAGGAGGAAGAGAGAAAGTCTGAGAAAGGGTTCACCCAGAGGGAATACCTCAGACGTGGATATCCGGTAATGGTCCACAGAGCGGGGAACACCGAAGAAGTCTCTCCGAAGTGATGATGCAGTAGTGGCCTGCAGCGCAGGGTACACCAAGGGATTCCTCACTCAGAGATGGTATTAGTACGGGTACACCGGCGAGGAAATTGTAGCAATGAAGTGGCAATGACCTGCAGTGCAGGGTACACCGTGGTGGTTCCTCAATAGAGCTGGCACGGTGGTGGCCCGAGGTACAGGGTACACCGGAGAGGATCTCAGAATAAAGCCGATTCAGTAGTAGTCCGTGAAGTCAAGGTACTCACAGAGTGATAGCTCCAGGAGAGGTCACGGGGAACGGGAACAGACTGCAGTCCAAGGCAGAAGGCCCTCCAAGGAGCGGATAGCCAGAGATGAGGGAGGGCCCCCAAGGAGCGGGTACCCAGAGTGTCTCACGCCGAAGTGCAGGAACTGGAACAGGAAGCCTGTATGAGAGAAGCGGATTCAGCAATGAGGGAACTCCTTGATAATTCGTCAATAGGCAGTCGACAAGAGCTAGGGTATGAAACTCTAAGGCGTCCATGTTAATGGAGACAGGTAGTGTTAGCGGAGGAGATGGTGCGGTCAGGCCTAGGAGGAGTCCTCCAGAAGATCCTAGGACTGGGAGTTTCCTGGACAGAGTGGACAGGAGGGTACTGCATGACCTGGCTGGCCACAATACATGCAAAGTCTTGATCTTTGCCGATGACGTCTTTCTTTCGCAGATAGATGATTGCGACCCATTTGCATAGGTTCCTCCTCTTCGGTGCAGGGTGACGGAGCCGTTTGGGTGGTAGGTGTTTGGTGAATGACTGGAGCACCTGACGACATCCTTTTGGATCCTCTAGCCTCGTGCGACCACTCGCGCAGATGACGATCAATGCAACCGACCATGTCGATAAGGGAGACCAATGTCTCAGGAAGTTCATGTGTTCTAATTCGTCTTTAATGCGTGAACTTAGCCCTTCCATGAATATGGCACACAGGCAGCCCAGATCCCATAAGAACATAAGAAATTGCCATGCTGGGTCAGACCAAGGGTCCATCAAGCCCAGCATCCTGTTTTCAACCGAGGCTAAACCAGGCCACAAGAACCTGGCAATTACCCAAACACTAAGAAGATCCCATGCTACTGATGCAATTAATAGCAGTGGCTATTCCCTAAGTAAACTTGATTAATACCCATTAATGGAATTCTCCTCCAAGAACTTATCCAAACCTTTTTTGAACCCAGCTGCACTAACTGCAGCAACCACATCCTCTGGCAACAAATTCCAGAGCTTTATTGTGCGTTGAGTGAAAAATAATTTCCTCTGATTAGTCTTAAATGTGCTACTTGCTAATTTCATGGAATGCCCCCTAGTCCTATTATTTGAAAGTGTAAATAACCGATTCACAGCTTCTCGTTCAAGACCTCTCATGATCTTAAAGACCTCTATTATATCCCTCCTCAGCCATCTCTTCTCCAAGCTGAACAGCCCTAACCTCTTCAGCCTTTCCTCATAGGGGAGCTGTTCTATTCCCCTTATCATTTTGGTTGCCCTTCTCTGTACCTTCTCCATTGTAACTATATCTTTTTTGAGATGCGGCGACCAGAATTGTACACAGAATTCAAGGTGCAGTCTCACCATGGAGCGATAGAGAGGCATTATGACATTTTCCGTTTTATTAACCATTCCCTTCCTAATAAATCCTAACATTCTGTTTGCTTTTTTGACTGCTGCAGCACACTGAGCAGACGATTTTAAAGTATTATCCACTATGATGCCTAGATCTTTTTCCTTGTTGGTAGCTCCTAATATGGAACCTAACATCATATAACTACAGCAAGGGTTATTTTTGCCTATATGCAACACTTTGCACTTGTCCACATTAAATTTCATCTGCCATTTGGATTCCCAATCTTCCAGTCTTGCAAGGTCCTCCTGTAATGTATTACAATCCGCTTGTGATTTAACTACTCTGAATAATTTTGTATCATTTGCAAATTTGATCACCTCACTCATCGTATTCCTTTCCAGATCATTTATATATATATATTGAAAAGCACCGGTCCAAGTACACATCCCTGAGACACTCCACTGTTTACCCTTTTCCACTGAGAAAATTGACCATTTATTCCTACTCTCTGTTTCCTGTCTTTTAACCAGTTTGTAATCCACGAAAGGACATTACCTCCTATACCATGACTTTTTAGTTTTCTTAGAAGCCCAGTGTAATTCTTTTTTTTTTTATTTATACTTTATTCAATTTTCATTTAAATCTTTAAACAAAATTAAAGAAGTAATACAGATGTACATCTCTTCACAATATAACCAAATGTTACAACATTACTTTCCATCTTCATTACTGAAACTATAACATGGGGGAGACTATTTCAAAATTATATAAACTCAATTGACTTCACAGTCTACTAAAGGAGAGAGAGACTAATTGGTTTTATGGATCTTCGCTACTTCTCCCTACTACATCTTTATCCAATATAAATGTCTCCAAATGTAAAGGGTCAGAAAAGCTATATTTCTTTCCATGATAGGTTACTAAACATATGCTAGGATATTTTAAAAAGAAACTTGCTCCTAGAGCAAGCAATTTCACCTTCAGGGAGAGAAAATGTTTCCTCTTTGCCTGCGTGACCCGCGAGACATCAGGGAACATTAAGATTTTCTGACCGCAGAAACTAAGGTCTTTGTGTTTTAGGAAAACCTTAAACACCTTGTCCTTGTCTGCATCTGCTTGCATAGAGACAAATAAGGTAGCCCTCTTGTGGATTATGTCTATTGATTCTTCAAGAAAGGTCGAAACTCCAATACTTGAAGTTTCTACATTTTCTTCTACTTTTTCCCCAATTTTACTTGAAAAATAGAAAATTTTTGACACCACCGGGATTTCTTTATCTTCATAGAGTAAAACCTCCTTCAAATATTTCTTAAACATTTCCCAGGGTGACAAAAGTCTTGTTAATGGGAAATTTATTAGTCGTAAGTTTTTATACCTAATTATATTCTCCATATTTTCTATCTCTCTATGGATAGATATACTATCCTTGATATGGGCAGATTCAGTATTTTCTAATAATCTAATTTTATTTGTTATGTTCCCCACATCTTCCTTTAAGCTGGTCACCTCCTTTGTATGTTCCTCTATTTTTACTTTATTTGTATTCACTATGGCAGTCAGGGACTCTTTCATTTGAGAGACATTGTTATTAAGAACAGACATCAACTTCCAAATATCCTTCAGGGAAATGTTATCAGGAGGATCACCAGGCCTTTGTTGTGGCCTAACAGATTCCTCCGCAACTTGCCCTGAACTCAAATCTAATGAAACATTAGCTATCTTAATTTCTCCTGAAGCAGCACCTACTCCCTCTTTTGGAGAGGTTTCTGATTCTAGAGTCAAAAAGTCCGGAGATAATAGTGTCTGCGGTTGTGGAGGAAGCGCAGGTCCTTCACCAGGACTAAAGGAGGCCGAAAAATGGTCCCCTATATTGTCCTCATTTGGTGATTCAATCCGTCTGAAAACGTGATTGTCCATTGGGTCCCTCGGTGGTATGGGAGAAATTGGGAAGCTCTTTACTTTTCTCTTCCTCCCCATATAGCCTGGGGTTGAGTAGATAGTAAAACTTCGCAAATTTCTTACCTCAAATGACTTGTGGTCCTGCCTTCCCGTCCTTCTCCGGACTAAGCCGGACAAAGCCGCGCGCCCCTTACGGCGCACTACCTAAGCCGCGCGCCCCTTACAGAGCGCGCGGCTTAGGTAGTGCGCCGGTGGCGGTGGTGCGCCGCTTGCCATTTCATTTTATGCAGCAGGCGCCGGGTGATGATGTCACAGTCCCACCTCTCTCTCTCTCGGGTTCGTCGGCGTTCCTCCGAGGCTCCAGGCAAGGCACAGGTACCACAGGTGTCACGGGCAGTTTGGGGACGTCTCTCTCACCTCCCAACGCTCCCCAAATTATCCCACACCTGCCACTCGATTTTATGCAGCAGGCGCCGGGTGATGATGTCACAGTCCCGCCTCGCTCTCTCTCAGTTTCGTCGGTGTTCCTCCGAAGCTCCAGGCAAGGCACAGGTACCACAGGTGTCACGGGCAGTTTGGGGACGTCTCTCTCACCTCCCAACGCTCCCCAAATTATCCCACGCCTGCCGCTCGATTTTATGCAGCAGGCGCCGGGTGATGATGTCACAGTCCCGCCTCTCTCTCTCTCGGGTTCGTCGGCGTTCCTCCGAGGCTCCAGGCAAGGCACAGGTACCACAGGTGTCACGGGCAGTTTGGGGACGTCTCTCTCACCTCCCAACGCTCCCCAAATTATCCCACGCCTGCCACTCGATTTTATGCAGCAGGCGCCGGGTGATGATGTCACAGTCCCGCCTCGCTCTCTCTCAGTTTCGTCGGTGTTCCTCCGAAGCTCCAGGCAAGGCACAGGTACCACAGGTGTCACGGGCAGTTTGGGGACGTCTCTCTCACCTCCCAACGCTCCCCAAATTATCCCACGCCTGCCGCTCGATTTTATGCAGCAGGCGCCGGGTGATGATGTCACAGTCCCGCCTCTCTCTCTCTCGGGTTCGTCGGCGTTCCTCCGAGGCTCCAGGCAAGGCACAGGTACCACAGGTGTCACGGGCAGTTTGGGGACGTCTCTCTCACATCCCAACGCTTCCCAAATTATCCCACGCCTGCCACTCGATTTTATGCAGCAGGCGCCGGGTGATGATGTCACAGTCCCGCCTCTCTCTCTCTCGGGTTCGTCGGCGTTCCTCCGAGGCTCCAGGCAAAGCACAGGTACCACAGGTGTTACGGGCAGTTTGGGGACGTCTCTCTCACCTCCCAACGCTCCCCAAATTATCCCATGCCTGCCGCTCGATTTTATGCAGCAGGCGCTGGGTGATGATGTCACAGTCCCGCCTCTCTCTCTCTCGGGTTCGTCGGCGTTCCTCCGAGGCTCCAGGCAAGGCACAGGTACCACAGGTGTCACGGGCAGTTTGGGGACGGCTCTCTCACCTCCCAATGCTCCCCCAGCCCAGTGTAATTCTGAGGAAAGAGTCCTAAACTCAATGACATATTCGGTCAGCGACCTGGAACCTTGTTGCAAATGCAGGAGTGCAGATCCAGTGATGGTCCTGCGAGCGGTGTTGTCAAATACAGAGCGAAACAAGGCAAGGAAGCCTGGCAAGTCATTGAGAATTGGATCCATTCGTTCCCAAAGGGCTGACGCCCAGGCCAAGGCTTTTCCATCCAGGAGGGATAAGATGTACATAGGTTTGGACACTACATCAGGAAAATATGCAGGCTGCAAAGAGAAGTGCATACTGCACTGGTTCAGAAAGCCCCTGCTTTCTGAACCAGGGGTCACCTGCGAAGCAAGGGAGTGCAGGCAAGGGCACAGGAGGCCAAAACAGCGGTGCAGGTGAAGCAGGACTTGGCTTGGCAGGCATCGAGGCAGAGTCCAGTCGAGTGCTTAATTGATTGATGGCATTAGCCAAAGCAATACCTTTTGCTGCTCTGAAATTCGCTGGGCCAGGCCAGGGATGGCCTGAATCGCTGAGACCTGTGCCGGGTCCATGGTGTTAGCAATCTGTTAAGACTTGTAGGTGTGTGGGCCCTGGGCTGAGGTGAGAGATGGTACCGCCCACAGGAAGGAACCCTGTGAGCCTCATCATTGGAAGGTGCGGTCTCAGCGGACGTCAGACACAGCTGTGGAATAGAGTCTTTATTATAAAAGTAGAAAAGGCACAGCCCACGAAGCGGGGGGTGCAGGAGGAAGTGATAAAGTTTGATAAGGGATACAGCCAGAGGGAAAGCCTCAGACATGAATATCCGGTAATGGTCCGCAGAGCAGGACCATTACCGGAAGAAGAAGTCTCTCCGAAGTGATGATGCGATAGTGGCCTGCAGCGCAGGGCACACCGAGGGATTCCTCACTCAGAGATGGTATTATTGTGGCCCAGGGTACGGGTACACCGGCGAGGAACCTGTAGCAATGACGTGGCAATGACCTGCAGCGCAGGTACACCGAGGTGCTTCCTCACTAGAGCTGGCACAGTAGTGGCCTGAGATCCAGGGTACACCGGAGAGGGTTCTGTAGCGATGACGTGGCAATGGCACACCAAGGTGGCTCCTCACTAGTACTGGCACGGTAGTGGCCCGAGATTCGGGGTACACTGGAGAGGATCTCAGAATAAAGCCTGTATATTTCTCTCCCACTTCCCTGCGTTGGTACTATATAATGAATTATAAAACTCAAATCCATTCTTATTACACCCTTTTCCTCCCATCCCTCCTGTTACGTAGGGGGTTTAGTGTGCTCATGGGCCTCAGCCCGGGCCCAGACCTTCAGGGCCGAGCTGAGGGTTGACAGTGGCTCTGCATGGTTGACGGGCTGACCCTCTGCCAGGCCTGCAAGCTCCCAAGGCCAACATCCAAGGATGTAGGAAGTTGAATGGTCCTCCGACCATTCCAAGCCCTTTCGGACCTGGGCAAGGAGGAACTCCAATGACGAAGCCGGTGTCATCCGAAGCTTCCCCAAGGCTGGCAGGAATGGAGGCTCAGGAGCACAGGGACACTTCCCACCTGCAAGCCACCTCATTCTCGGGCATTCACCATCTGAGAACACCGGCTTACAGGAACAGAAGGCTCGAGAGCACCAGACGAAGACACAGGGAAGAACATCCTGGAAGGAAGACACATCAGGGCGCGGAGGAACATAGCGAGACATCTGGACATGGACCGTGACCTCAGGTGAAACATCAAGACACGAAGACGTAGTATAAAAGCAGACGACACGAGGAGCTCCACGAAGACCGGAAAACCTTACAAAGCTCTGGCAGGCAGAATTCTCCAGACAGAAGTCACCACGATGCAAGGCAAAGACAGACTGAAGTTGAAGTCCTTTTATAGGGCTGCAGACCGGTGACTCCCTGGGAGGGGTTTGGCAGGCCCACACATAGCTGGCCCTAAATTACGGAGAAGTGCTGCGGGCTGGCCCCTAGGGAAGGGCGTGGCCCAAACCAGGAAATCCATGCTAGCACGAGCAGCCTCAGGCAGGCCCCACGGACATCAAGGCCGTTTGTGCTGTTTGGTGCGCTCGTTTGTGCTGTTTGGTGCGCTTGTTTGTGCTGTTTGTTGGTTGTTTGCTCGTTTGTGCGCACCAAACAGCACAAACGAGCAAACAACAAAACACACAGCACAAACGAGCAAACAACCAACAAAACACAGCACAAACGAGCAAACACACAGCGCAAATGAGGCAACAAAACACACAGCGCAAACGAGACAAGAACCACAAAAAACACCAAGAAAGCCTGGGGGAGGGAACCCAGGGCAGGGCAAAACAAAACCAGCTAACCAGGTGGGGTGCAGGCGCCTCCTGCAGGTCGTAACAACCCCAAGCTGGCGAACATGACAAAAAAATTTCTGGATGCAGGCGCCTCCTGCAGGTCGTATTATCCAGACAGCTGGCGCCTCCAGCAGGTCGTATGCAAAAAGCCTAAAAAAAAAAAAATTTTCAGTCCCAAAACCAGTTCAGGAACACAAACAAGACTCTGGAACAAGGCGGATCCATCGGCGGGTCACCACCGTCGGGCACATGGCCTTGCATTCTGTTACGTAGGGGGTTTAGTGTGCCCATGGGCCTCAGCCCGGGCCCAGACCTTCAGGGCCGAGCCGAGGGTTGACAGTGGCTCCGCATGGCTGACGGGCTGACCCTCTGCCAGGCCTGCAAGCTCCCAAGGCCAACATCCAAGGATGTTGGAAGTTGAATGGTCCTCCGACCATTCCGAGCCCTTTCGGACCTGCTGCAAACAGCATGGAGCAGCAGGAGCAGCAAGGAGCAGCAGGGGGGAAGGGTGAAAGGGGGGGACAGACGTGGGGTATAGCGGCGTTTCTAAATTGTACCAAACAGACAGCCCGATACAGTAAAGTGCGGCCGCGGTTACCCCGCTTCTAACTCGCTTTTTATTCACTTTCCAGCCGCGTTAGCCCTTCCTGTGATACACTATCCCCTTTAACCCATCCTCACCGCCTCTTTAAATCCCCGGGTAACCCCTTCCGCACGCGGCATGTATATTAGATGTAAACCATCGCATTAGCTATTCCCTCCCATACAGTAACGCGCACCCCGACTATTGCTATTTTACCCTGCCGTTTTGACGCGCATTTAACCTGCTCATTTACCGCCTACCCTTACCCCCTGCGTTAGAGGCAGGGGTAAGGGTAGCAGCAAACTTTCCCACAAAAAGAAACCTAAAAACCTAAAATCCCCTCCTCCCGAAGCTACTCGACATGTTATCAACTTACTTTTTGTTGCTTTCAGCCCCTTCAACCTTCTCTGCCGTCCTCCGGAGGGGGCAGCCAGCAGCGCGCCCCCCCCCCCCCCCCCCCGCGCAGGTCCCGGTTCTCCTGGCTCTCGACGATGTTCCCGCAGGTACTCCAGCTCGACTTCTGGCTGACAGCTACCCCTCCAAAAAAAGACTGCTGAGTTACGGCCTTGGAAGCGAAGCGAACTTTCATGGGCTTGAGCGTCCAAATTGACGGGCGCTCAAGCCAATGAAAGCACAAGGACGGCGAAAGTGGCTTGCAGTGGTCCGTCCCCCCCCCCCCCAGCACGCAGGTCCCGGTTCTCCCTGGCTCTCAACGATGTTCCTGCAGGTACTCCAGCTTGACTTCTGGCTGACAGCTACCCCCCCCCCCCTCCCTCATTGGCATGAGCGCCCAAATAGACGGGCGCTCATGCCAATGAAAGCACAGGGACGGGCGGGCGTGACGTCTTTTTTTTTTCCCTTTGGCTGCACCCACGCTCTTCTTTTAATTTCTTGGCCGCTGGTGACGTGAGTGCTGGAGACAGCCGCTAGAACATCATCGAGAGCCAGGAGAACCGGGACCGGGGGGGGGGGGGTCACCGCTGCAAGCCACTTTCGCCGCCGGCTGCCCCCCCTCCGGAGGACGGCAGAGAGGATGGCAGAGAAGGCTGAAAGGGCTGAAAAACAACAAAAGGTAAGTTGGCACATGTCGAGCCGCTTCGGGAGGAGGGGATTTTAGGTTTTTAGGTTTTCATGGGTTAAAGTTGGGATCCACTTCCTGGTGCCTGTCATTTCAAATGACATTTGAAATGACAGGTACCAGCGCACCCAGGATACTGTATAGGCGCTGTATTAAGCGCCTATACAGTAAAATCGGTTGCGCGGGCCTAACGCTTCCCCTAACGCTTCGCAGACGCGGCTTGCATTTGCAAGTAATTTAAATAGAGTATCGAGCGGTATGTGATCAGAACAGTGCGTGGAGCAAACGAGAGTGTGCCCGGCGCTGCCGCACTCTTTCTAACGCGGCCTTACTGTATCGACCCGAATATTTGTAATTGTCAGAAATGGAAAGTGGAGGGAAGGGGTTAAGGAACACATCCCTCCCATAAAGTTCATTTCCTTGTTTCAAAAAATTCAATAAAAATTGTTTGACAAAAAAACCAATATGATGCACTTTAATTAAAAATCTAATATGAATGTGTAGATGAACCAGAGAAACAGGCTTTGTGTTTCTAACTAGGTCAGCTGCTACTTCCAATTCTAATGAGTGTGACACTACTTAAGTGGAAAAGCTTATGGACACTGGGGACGCCTGAAGCAGCCTCCTAATCCTTTCAGATTTGTTCCACAAGACACATGTGCTGTCTGTTTATATACAGCGTTCTTTCTTAATAACAAAATGCTTTCAAACCTATGCCAATGGTTTGTCCTGGAAAGGGTTTGATATGGAAGAATCCGACTTCTCTGAGAAATACTGTACAACCATTACTTTGAAGTCATGTTTTCAGATTTGTTGTGAGTGGAAGGGGAGAGGGAGTGAGAATGAAGGAAAAGGAAGGGAGAGGGTGAATGGGTGGAGAGAGACCTCTCACCCCCTCCTTTCTTCCCTCCCCTCCTACATACCTCCTTACCTCAGTTTCTTCTCTCACTCATCCCTCTCCCCTGTTGTCACTCCCTTTTCACTCATCCCTCCACTTTCACTACTTTTTCTTACCCCCTCCTCTCCCTGCCATTCACACCCTCCATTTTTCACTTCACTTACTCCCTCCTCACTTATCCCCTCTCATTCACTGCCCTCTTCACTACCCTCCTTCTCCCTTCCCTCTCAGTCATCCACTCCCTTCCTTTCCCTTGCCTTGCACTCACGTTCCTCTCTTACATTAACTCTCAATCACCCCCTCTCCTCATTCTCTGGGGGGGGGGGGATGCGTGCTCCCACTCCCTCACCAACTCCCGCTTACTTACTACATTGCAGCCGACCATGCGGTCAGCAGGTGAGAAAAAGAGTCCTGAGGAGTGAGGTGTGGCAGCTTCTGCTGCCTGTTCATCCACTCCCCGATAGTGCTCCCCTTTGGCTCCCCGTCAACCACTTCATTGGCACCGCTGCTTCTTTCTTCTTCAGGGCCTGGGCTCCCTGTCAACCTTTGTTTTGCCTTCACTTCTGCTCCTCCCAATGATAAAAATGTTAGGGGTGCCTCCATGCTCCTCTGGAGCCCTGATATTTATACAATAAAGAGATAAAAAAGGTATGCTTTTGTATTATTGGAGTTATGACACTTCTTATAAAATTCTCTATGCCTCAGAGTTTCCTCTTCAGTTACACAGCGCTCTGGTAATACTTTACATCTGTCAGTTCGAGGCCAGTTTGATGAGGAGCATCAGGATTTTCTAGGATTTATAGTGGTGGGAATTGCTAAGTTAGAGTTGCTCTCGAAAGTTTTAACCAGACTGGAAAAGAAGGGATGTTGTCAAGTGAATTTTAGTGTTTGTTGCTCATGCTGCCAGTACACAGGATGGCATAATCGGGAAGGCAGCTTTACATCAGATGCCTCTCTATAGAAGGCTCAGCAATTCTGGACCACTGGGAGGTAGAGAGCATTTATTTTAAATCTCTTCCTTTCCTTATGGCCTGGCATTGTCCAGCTTAAGCACTAGAAAATAAACAGCGGGCATTACTGGTAAACTGTGAAAAGATAGCTGCTATGTTTTTTCTCCTTTGTTTAAGGCCAGCAGTATCCTGCTCCTTGTGGGCATCCAGCTCGTGTAGAACTGGTGTCTGTCAGGCTATGGCACCATGAGCCATTGTTCACAACTACCTGGGGTTTGACCCCTATTTTATATTAGGGATGTGAATCGTTTTTGAACGATTAAAATTATCGTCAGATAATTTTAAAATCAGACGGTAGTAGATCATAGCAAGCTGACCAACAAGACTGGTATATCAAATCTCTTTCTCTCTCACTCCTTAAGGCAACCATATGTTCCATTTGCAGTGAGAATGCAAGCCGCCCATACCAGGCCCGCAAGTCAGGAGACTTATCTGGTGTTATCCAAACAGCTAAAATAGTACGGCATGCCAGTAATATGGCAGTGTGACCAAATTTATCTAAAGACAATTTATAAGAAGAAAGGGCTCCTCTTAGACCAGATAAAAGCAGCTTGCCCATCCAAACAATAGAAGAGGCAGTACATTGAGCAATTACTGCAATTACTTTTATCCAAAAAGATCTAAGTACCGGGCACAAAAATAATCTATGTGCCAAAGTACCAGTTACTTGATGACACTTAATACATTTAGCAGAGGATAATCTTCCCATCCTACTTCAGCGAACGTCATCACAAAAAATATGATGTAGAATTTTAAATTGCAACTCTTGTAGAGAAAGGTCAGGTATGTTTTTAGACATGAGTTTAAAACACGAATGTAAGTATGTAGAGGGAACATCCATACTCAACGCTTCAGTCCAATATCGAGCTAATGAATCTATATGTGATTTTCAGCGATAGGTTCTACCAAATTCACACCATCCTTTGATGGAATTACCCATTACAATCCTATCAAAAAAATGCTGTGCAAAAGTTGACTCCCTTGCATAATTCTCAACAGTCCAATGCAAGGATTGAAGATAGTGACGTGTCTGTAGGTATGCAAAAAAAAATGCTTTGTGGGAAGATTATAGTCTCTGTCTAATGATGCAAAATCCCGTACTACTGGTGAGTCAGTAACATAAAAATGAAAAATAAATGCTAGACCTTTTTGTAACCAGGCATCAAAAAGATGATAGTTGTCTAGACTAGGTGAAAAATCAAAATTACCCATTAATGGCATTAAAAGAGAAGTGAGAGCAGTCAAGCCTCCATGGGACCACATCCAGTGCCAAGCCTGACGGCAAAGTTGCACCAAACTACGAGGGATATGTAAGGTCCGGTAAACCTTTGGACTTGCTTGGATCAGGTACAAAGGTGACCAAGGTGCAACCATGCTAATAACCAATCCATCATCACAATATGCATATTGATCAAGGATCCACTCTCCTACATAACGGAGTTGGCATGCCACATTGTATTACCTAATATCCGGCAAGCCAAGACCTCCTTCCCCCCGTTGAGACATTAACAACTGATATCGTAACCTTGCTTTTTTCCCAACCCAAATAAATTTTTGGAAGGAAGATTGCAACCACCTTAATCCTTGCTAGTTAGCCAACAAGGCAACATATGTAATTTATAAAGTAACTTAGGCATAATGACCATTTTAAGAAAAGCACATCTACCAAAGAGAGAAAGAGGTAATGAGTGCCAAGCTTTTAGTTGGGCATCCAACTCTATCAGTGTGGTTTTTATATTAAGTTCATATAAATCCAGAGGGTCTCAAGAAATCCAAACCCCCAGATATTTCATTTTATTAGGAGCCCACTTAAAAGGGAACAATCCAGGCCACTGACTTTGCACTCCAGGATCAAGGGCAAGTGCGTCCGATTTAGAAAAATTAATGGTAAGGCCCGAAATAGATTGAAAAATCTTAAAACATTAAATAATAACAGGTATACTAGTCCTAGGCTTACCCGCAAACAGCAAGATATCATCTGCGAACACTGCTAATTTCATTTGATGACGGCCAATATTAATACCTCTAAACCCATCCTCTAAACGTAATTTAATAGCCAGGGGTTCCAGGGCCAAAACAAATAGAAGTGGGGACAAAGGACACCCTTGACGTACCCCACATAAAATAGGAAAGCATTCAGAAAGGGTACCATTAATAAGTAATCTTGCACTAGGACTAGCATACAGGGCACCTAACCAAGATAAAAAGGGGACTGATATACCATAAGATTGTAGTGACCAAAACAGATAATCCCATGAGAGAGAATCAAAGGCCTTTTCTGCATCTAAACTCAACACCAGGGCCTCCACTGTAGGGTGAAAATTTAAAAGTCCAATCAACCGTCTTACATTTTTAACACCTTGTCTTCCTTTAATAATGCCTGTTTGATCACCATGGATAACTGAGGGCAAAAGGAGTCTCAATCTAGCTGCTAGCAAAGCTGCCAGAATTTTTAAATCCCCATTTATTAAAGAAATAGGCCTATATGAGCCCACTTCTTGTAAATCCTTCCCAGGTTTGGGGAGTAACACAATAGTAGATTGATTTTCACTAGGAGTAATTGAGGTTCCCTGAACTAAACTATTAAAGTATGACTTTAATACAGATAAATGTGGAATTTCAAAATCTTATAGAATTCAGGGCCAAATCCATCTGGGCCAGCAGCTGTACCCAACTTAATATCATGTATAATGACATGAATTTCAGAATCAGTTATAGGCTTGTTTAACGAGTTGGACTCAGTAAGATGTGGCCAAGGAAGATTAGAAAAGAAAGACTCCCTATTTAAGAACATAAGAAAATGCCATACAGGGTCAGACCAAGGGTCCATCAAGCCCAGCATCCTGTTTCCAACAGTGGCCAATCCAGGCCAGAAGAACCTGGCAAGTACCCAAAAACTAAGTCTATTCCATGTAACCATTACTAATGGCAGTGGCTATTCTCTAAGTGAACTTAATAGCAGGTAATGGACTTCTCCTCCAAGAACCTATCCAATCCTTTTTTAAACACAGCTATACTTACTGCACTAACCACATTCTCTGGCAACAAATTCCAGAGTTTAATTGTGCGTTGAGTAAAAAAGAACTTTCTCCGATTAGTTATTATTATTATTTGAAAGATGGCTATGTTTCTTTCTATAAAGTTCACTATAATACTCCAAGAAACGATTTGCAATAGCAATTAAAGATGTCTGACTGGTCCCTTTATTATCTTTAATACTAGTAATAAAAGATTTGGGGCCACGTGCTCTGATCAGACTAGCCAATAGTTTACTGGGACGATTACCAAACCAAATCTATATAATTGATATTTGTAATATTTCATAGACTTGGATGCCCGTTGAAACAAAAGTGCCTGCAGACTTTCCCTCAGTTCATTTACTTCATGTTTACTAGATTCTGACATTGCCTTAACCTAAACTGTGCTTGTTTCAATTCCCCAGTTACTTTAAGAATTGCAGCGTTACGCTTTTTATTTTGAGTAGCAACATAGGCTATGATGTGTCCTCGCATAATTACCTTTCCAGCCTCCCAAGAGGCTCGAGGTGCAACATCAGTAGTATTGTTCATAAGCATATATTCTTCCCAACGATCAGTAAGGAAACGAGAAAACTCTTTATCCAAGAATAATCCTGGAGACATACGCCAAGAATATTGGGGTTTTGGATTATGACCAAACAAAATTGTAACTGATATCGGTGTATGATCTGATAGGGCAAAAGTACCTATGGTAGCAGCTGACACCCTGGGGAACAGGAACTCCGATATTAAAAAATAATCTAAACAGGAATAAAACCCATGAGGATGAGAGAAAAAAGTGAAGTCCTGCTCCCCAGGGTGCAATGCTCTCCAGATATCCATTAAATGTAATTCATTGCATAGAAAATTAGAGCCTTTGTTAGTGTCACCCGGTAATACAGGTTTAGGTGGCTTGCAATCCTCCAACTTATTGGCTACCATATTAAAATCCCCACCTAACAGAAGTGCACAATCAGAAAGTTCAACAAGAATTCTCAAAAGACAGGTAAAAAATGTATGTTGATATACATTAGGTGCATATACATTACAAAGTGCCACTCTTTGCTGATTGCACAATCCTTTAACTATGACATAACGACCTTCAGGATCCTGCCATATCTTTTCAGATTGAAAAGGCAGTTCCTTATGGATCAATATAGCCACCCCTCGTTTTCGAGATGAATATGAAGAGAAAAAACATTGCCCTACCCATTCTCTTTTCAGTTTGCTATGTTCTTCCACCGACAGGTGAGTCTCCTGAAGAAACACAATATGTGACCCAGTGCGTTTAAAAGTCATAAGAAGTTTCTTTCTTTTAAGAGGGGAGTGTATGCCATCTACGTTTAGGGATGTGCATTTTACTGTTGCCATATCCTTAGGCTCTTAATAGATATCTCCAAAAAGATAAGGCAACTTATTTGTAAAAAAAAAACCCGGGACTTCCCAGCCTAAACAACCGAGGTCATATGAAAACATCCACCAACAAGAAAGAACCATAAATAACTGACTTAATTTAAAGGATATCCCCCAGGGCTCCCCCCCCCCCCTCACCAATAAGCAAAAACCAGTCAACACAACCACACACCAATCAAACCATTCATACCACAGACATAACAACACACATACCCACATATTCCACAACACCATCAACTGCCCAAAGAGGCTCAGAGCCATTTCTCCCACAAAAAAAACAATAGAGAGAGAGGCTCCCCTCTAGGCCCCCCATGCTTCCCTCCTCCCGAACATCAATAATAGAATAAACATGCATCATTAATAGAACAATATGGAGCAGCACGGTCCTCAAAATTAGTAGGACCTGATACTCCAGTTAAACATTCAAGGTCTTTTGAAACCAAATTAACAAAATTATAAACAAAAAAATCAACATTAAGTAAACTAATACTTTACTCCCCCATTATGAACCAATATTCTCCTCCAACTGCTGGTAAGGTGGTAAGGTAGTTATAAATCTGTCAGCTTCATCTCTAGTGGTAAAAAAGAGAACTTTGTTATCATGGAAAACACGCAGCTTGGCTGGATAAAGTAGACCAAATTTGATGGCACGTTTATGCAACTCAGTACAAGCCGGAGACATAATCTTTCGTTGCGCCATAGTCGCCATTGAAAAATCATTAAATAGGAGAATCTTATAACCTTGAAATTCTATATTCATCTGCTTAGATGCTCGAATAATCTGGGTCTTATACGTCCAGTTCAATATTTTCGCTAATATTGGTCTTGGTCTTTTCGCTGCTTCTCGCACTGTTCCAATTCGATGTACCCGTTCACAGATCATCTGAGATTTAGGAAACTCTAAACTCAATTGTTTCGGTAACCAAGATTCCACAAAATCAGACAATCCACTGTCTTTTACTGTTTCAGGGACCCCAATAATACGAATGTTATTTCTTCGATCCCTGTCTTCCAAGATCTCAATTTTAGAAAGCAATTCTTGTTGAGTAGATTGCAACGTCTCCACACTGCGTTCAGACTCAATCAATCTATCTCCATGGTCAGATAAAACATGTTCTACTTCATCCAACCTTTTCGTTTGCCCTTCCAAAGCTAATTTAATGTCATCCATAGAAGTTTATATTTTAGTTAAGCGAAGGTCTAAGGCTGCTGTTACACTTTGTGATATTTGAAGAAGAGCATCCGATGACAATGAGTCAAGAACCTTAGTGCCTACAGAGGTATCTGCCATCATGACAGCAGAGGAATGAGACCTACAGACTGCACTTTTACGCACGCTCCTCTGTCTCATATCACTGTTTTCCAAAAGACAGGAAACAACCAAGTAGTGCAGTGTGAAATATATGAGAAATAAAATTCCAAATTATAAGTCTTAGTAAAAATTGCCTCAAAATGAAAAATTGCCTCAAAATGAAAAATTTAAAATGTTATATCCAGATTACTTAATGTGAGAATTCACGTTGAGAACATTTCAATGACCAGAAGGGTGCTATAACCAGAGTACTTAGTATGAGAATTCAAATTGAGAACATTCCAATGACCAGAAGGGTTTTGTAACCAGCTAGACTTCAAAAAGAGAAAGTTCCAAAAGACCAGCAGGGAGCTGTAACCAGCGTACTTAGAATGGGAATTCAAAATGAAAAAATTCCAAATGACCAGTACCCTATAAGTACTTAGTATGAGAATTCAAAATGAGAAAATTTGAACAGCAGGATGCTATAAGTACTCCTTATGAAAATTCAAAATAAGAAAATTCCAAAAGATCAGCCAGGAGCTGTGACCAGTAGAGATGTGAATCGTGTGATCGATCATCTTAACGATCGATTTCGGCTGGGGGGGGAGGGAATCGGATCGTCGCGGTTTTGTTTTTGTAAATATCGTGTAAATCGTAAATCGGGGGAGGGCGGGAAAACCGGCACACTAAAACATCCCTAAAACCCACCCCGACCCTTTCAAATAAATCCCCCACCCTCCCAAACCCCCCCCAAAATGCCTTAAATTACCTGGGGTCCAGAGCGGGGGTCCCGGTGTGATCTTTTACTCTCGGGCCTGCGGTGCGTTGTAGAAATGGTGCCGGCGCTACCTTTGCCCTCTCATATGACAGGACAAAGGTAGCGCCGGCGCCATTTTGTTTTTTGTCCCCCGACGTCAGGAGTGTAGGAGATTGCTCCCGGACCCCCGCTGGACCCCCAGGGACTTTTGGCCAGCGTACAAAATGGCGCCAGCCGTACGGCAAAACGATTCGACTGCAGGAGGTCGCTCCCGGACCCCCGCTGGACTTTTGGCAAGTCTTGTGGGGGTCAGGAGGCCCCCCAAGCTGGCCAAAGTCCCTGGGGGTCCAGCGGGGGTCCGGGAGCGATCTCCTATGCTCCTGATGTCGGGGGACAAAAAACAAAATGGTGCCGGCGCTACCTTTGACCTGTCATATGACAGGGCAAAGGTAGCACCGGCGCCATTTCTACAACTCACCGCAGGCCCGAGAGTAAAAGATCACACCTAGACCCCCGCTCTGGACCCCAGGTAATTTAAGGCATTTTGGGGGGGTTCGGGAGGGTGGGGAATTTATTTTAAAGGGTCGGGGTGGGTTTTAGGGTTGTTTTAGTGTGCCGGTTTTTCCGCCCTCCCCCTTCCCCTCCCCCTTCCCCCGATTTACGATTTTTGACAATAAATCGGGGGAATTCCTATTGTATCGCGCTTCTAACGATTTTTGATGATTTAAAATATATCGGACGATATTTTAAATCATCAAAAAACGATTCACATCCCTAGTGACCAGTGCACTCAACATGAGAAAATTCCAAAAGATCAGTCAGGAGCTGAGACCAGTGAACTCAGTATCCAATAACCAGCAGAAACAGATTTGATGAATTTAGATGAAAATCTTCATTGTACAGCCTCACAGGACAACCAAGAGTTAAAAAATTGTATCTCATGATGTCCCATCGCAACGACTCCACCCACTTAATATCCACTGAGAGGAAGGCAGCAGGCAGCAACCTAAGAGTTCAAGTTCAGGCGATCCCAAAATATTAGAATAAATTACTACAGTAAACTGTCTCACAGCCCAAACAGGAGAGCAAAAAGCAAAATCGCTCGTAGACTGCCACCTCGATCGCGCTGCAACGGCTCCACATTTGATCGGGCTACAACGGCTCCACACTTGATCGCTGTGCAACGGCTCTACACACCAGCCGGAGAACAAAAAAATCAGCTATTCCGCAAACACTGAGGCGAAGGCAGCAGGTATCAACCTCGAGGTTCAAGCGAACAAAGCCTAAACAGGTGAGCAAAATAGCAGGATTACTTGTCTGTTGACATTTTGAGTGCGCTGCAACGGCTCCATATTCGATCACACTGCAACAGCTCTGTATCGCAGCCAGAGTAAAAAAAATAATTCTGTAGACACAGTGAACTTAGAGGATTCCAGTATTAGCTGTTTTTTTTAAAACATTGCCAAATTTTATGTTGATCGGGGAAGAAAATCAGCAGGGGGGCCACGGAACTCAAACAGCCACCTCCGATCCCGGTGACGTCATCATCAGAACCCCAGGACATTAGGGGTGTGCATTCGTTTTGAACTTAAATGTAAAACGCTACTTTTTTTTTTTTTAACTTAAAAAAGTGATGAGGCGAAAATAATCGGAACTTTTGGCCAGCTTGGGGGTGTCAGGAGGCCCCCCCAAGCTGGCCAAAAGTTCCTTTTGGGTTGAACGAGGGTCCCGGAGCGAACGCGTGGGGAATCACGTGACGCCGCGTCACTCCGACGTGGCGCCGACGTCACGTGATTCCCCCCGGGTTCGCTCCGGGACCCTCGTTCGACCCAAAAGGAACTTTTGGCCAGCTTGGCGGTGTCAGGAGGCCCCCCCAAGCTGGCCAAAAGTTCCTTTTGGGTCGAACGAGGGTCCCGGAGCGAACCCGCGGGGAATCACGTGACGCCGCGTCACTCCGACATGACGCCAACGTCACGTGCTCCTTGCAAAGGAGTTCAGAAATGGCGTCCTGACCCCGCTGGACCACCAGGGAGTTTTGGTAAGTCTTGGGGGGGGGGGGATTAAGGAGGGTGAGGGGTTTAAATTTTTATTTGCACATATGGACATAGACTCAACTTATGGAATTCTCCATATGTCCATATTGACCGCAAATGACCCCCCCTTTCGACTTATGGACTTATGAACATAAACTTTTGGTCTGCACATCCCTACAGTCACTCTCACACACACTCACTCATTCACTCACTCTCTTTCTCACACACACACCCATGCACTTACTCTCTTTCTCACATACACACACACACACACTCACCTATGCACTCACTCTCTTTGTTACATACATATCCAAGCATTCTCTCTCTCTTGCTCACACCACATACCCATGCATTCATTCTCTTGCATACACAAACACAGGCCAGACCTCTCCTCTTCTTCAAGTCACTGGCGGGATGGGATTGGCCGATGGCTCTGCAGGGCCTCTCTTTTTCTTCTGGCTGACAGCCCTGCCAGTGCCAGGTCTCTTTTATTCTTAGGGATGCCAGCAGGATGGGGAGCACTGAAGGGCATGTGGAGCCTTTTCTTTGCTGCAACCCAGGCCGGTGCAAGGGGATTTGGCGCCCTAGACGAGCCTTCTCCCTTGTGCCCCCCCCCCCTCCCCGGGTCACGCCACCACCCCCCAGTCTCGGCCCCCACTCCTACCTCATTCTCGATCACGCCTGCCGACTGTGAGGTTTTCTGGGTCACAAGCAGGTTAGGCACTGCTCGCGGCCTGCCAAATCTCCACTCCTCTTTGCCACCTCTTGCGGCCCCATATGGCTCGCACCCAGTGGCGCACCAAGGGTCTCCGGCGCCTGGGGTCAATGCATTTGTGTGCCTCTCCAGCATCCCCCCCTTAATCCTATTGTACTAATGCTTAAGATCACAGAAAATCAGTGGAGTCTCTAGACAGAAGAATTGTTGGGGGAGGGGGGGAGTCAAAATGACATTTCTTCATCACACCCACCTCTATAGCATGGATCCTGCTTTAAAATTGGTTATATAAAAAAAAGTGTTAATAAAAAAGTCCAAAGGGTCTTCTGCGTAATTTTAAGAAGCTGGACAATTTCACACTATAAAATTATTTGATAGCCTCATTCAACTAATTCTGTATGGCTATGAGAGTGAAGTCTGGAATTTATAGGAAGGGACAGAATGTCAATACAAATCCTGCACCTCCAGTTCTGTAACTCTGTGCATCCACTGAAATTCCCCCAAACAATGGAGCTTGGATGTTTCCCTTACAGCTCATCATACTAACAGCTATTTTCAAATTCTGGTATCACCTCACAGTAACAGCAGCACAAACACCTTCCACTGCCAGACACATTGTGAACGAACACAAAACCCCACAAAAAAAGACACTCAAAATCTATACTGCAAGGACTCAAACAACAATAACCCTACCTGTGAAAAAACAAGGGTAAATATTACACTGGGTCCTAGAATACCAATACACCACCTACTGAGGAAACAAAACAAACTGATTGCTATAGATCCCTAATCAGACACTATATGCTAGCAGAATCTCTCATCATGGTCATACACACAGAGCAGAGACAGACCCTCACCAAATACAGAATAAGCCACATAAAGTATAAATAGAAATGTGCAGACAAAAACTGAACTGTAAAACACATCATGCCAGACTCTATACAGTGTAACAATGGAAAAACAAAAATTTCACCATTCCTCGTGAAACAAATCAATAAAATCAAGATATATAAATCATTAATCATAATTATAAAATCATACAAATAAAATAATTTCAAAACAGCTGATGAATAGAATACCCAATAATTAAAGACTCATGCAAATTTTGAAAGCTTTACCAAACACCAATAAAATATTTCAAACAGCAGAAACATCACATACTACCCAATAATTAAAATGGTAGTCAATCAAGAAAAATGAATTAAAAAACCCACCTTTACTTACCCTCTCCAGCACTTCTCCTACTCCTTTCCCTTGCAGGCCACACCAGAAACAGCAGTAGCTGCTGAAGCTGTCCTCACAGTAGGGGTGTGCATTCGTTTTTGCCGTATTGGCGATCCGCAACGTATATTGCACTATTCGTAGTATTCTCCACGAATACACGAATCTTCCCCGAATTATACGGCCACCTAAATACAAATTTAAACAAGCCCCCTACCCTCCTGAACCCCCCCAAGACTTACCAAAACTCCCTGGGGATTCAGCGGGGGGTCCGGGAGCTATCCCCTGCACTCACACCCTTGGTGCTGGTTTCATCATGGCGCCGATAGCCTTTGTCACAGGGGCTACCGGTGCCATTGGTCAGCCCCTGTCACATGGCCATTGGCGCCATCTTGGGCTCATACCATGTGACAGGGGCTGACCAATGGCACTGGTAGCCCCTGTGACATAGTATGGGCAAAGGCTATCGGCGCCATTTTGAGTACTGGCATCGGACGGACGGCATGCAGGAGGTCGCTCTGGGACCCCCATTGGACCCACAGGGACTTTTGGCCAGCTTGGGGGGGGCCTCCTGACCCCCACAAGACTTGCCAAAAGTCCAGCGGGGGTCCGGGAGCGACCTCCTGCACGCCGGCCGGCCGATGCCAGTACTCAAAATGGCGCCGATCGCCTTTGCCCTCACTATGTCACAGGTACCGACGGTCGAGGTAGAAAATTCCGCAGGTGTTCAGAAGGTCCTATAACACCTCATTCATAAGGTGCTGGAACACCGCCGGAGCATTACATACATAAGCCGAAAGGCATCACAAGATATTTGTAATTGCTTTAAATAACAAGGAGAAAAAAGTAAGGTTAATCAGTATGAACATGTAATAATGAATAGTCATTCCTTCTTTATATATGTTCTATTAACAGATCGAAAACATATATGCTGTCCATTTCAACTAATCCAAGCAGCTCTGAAAGAGGATTCCCAAATTGTTGGTATAAATGAGATAAATAAGCTAGGGCAAGAAGAAATAATGAGACCCATATTCAAAAGCATTTAGCCATGATAACTTCTGAGTTATGGCTAAATGACTATTTGGGCACTTGCCAGGCTAAGTTCTAGACTGATAACTTATTATCCGGTTCAAATTTGGCCAGATGAATTAGGAACATTCCGGGGCATAACTGGGAGCAGCAGAGCTAGCCAGATTAGGTATATAGCTAACTCTGATATTCAGTTATCTGGCTAAGTATGGTCACCTCGTCGACCTGTCCTAAAGTTAGCTGAGAATATTCAGCAGTGTACCGGTGCCACTGAAAAGACAAGCTAACTAGCCGAGCCACACAGCGGCTGAATATGAACCCCAATGTGTAATGTTTTTTAGACTGCTTTTACCTGTGTGGTTTAATTCATTGTTGCTAGTTTTGAAGACCCTGTTTCTGGGGAGAACCTTTAGGCCAGTTCTGGCTTATTTATTTGGATGTTATATTTATTTACTCAGCTCTGATCAGTTTTTCACTATCTGGTGAAGATTCAAATGGCAGCAACAAGGTTACAAATACCGCATCGCACCATACTGAGAGGTGTGCTCCCAGCCAGGGCCGGTGCAAGGGTATTAGGCGCCCTAGGCGAAACGTCAGCTATGCCGCCCCCCCCCCCACCAATTAACTTACATTGTGCATTAATGAAAATAACGAAGTCTGTATTTATAACAGAACACTTATTTGACATTTTTATGCCATGTAAACCATTGAGATGATTTGTCTTATCGACGGTATAGAAACGCTTTTATAAATAAATAAAAATATATAAAATAAACATAAACCAAAGCTATACTTGTTGCTCAAACAAAAAAAGCAGACACATCACATAATATTAAATAATTAAAATGGCAGTCAATCAAGAAAAATGAACTTAAAAAGCCATCTTTACTTACCCCCTCCAGCAGCTCTCTTACTCTTCTTCCATGCAGGCTGTAGTACACACGAGAAGCAGCAGTAGTGGCTAAGCTCTATACCAGGGGTCAGGAACCTTTTTGGCTGAGAGAGCCATAAACGCCACATATTTTAAAATGTAATTCCATGAGAGCCATACAATATGTTTAAAACTAAATACAAGTAAATGTGTGCATTTTATGTAAGATCACACTTTTAAAGTACAATAAGTCTCTGAAAATATTACACCAGGCCTTAAGACACCAATACATCTCCTATTAGGAAAACGGACCAAGTCAGGCTGCTATAGAGTCCTACACAGAAACAACACACCAGCAGAAAACCTCACCTGAATCACGTGCTGTCCCTCACCTAACATAGAATAAAGAGACCAAAACGCATAACAAGAAGCATGCAGAAAAAACTGAATTGGAAACTGGAACAAGCCAGAGTCACTGTATGCAGTGTAACAAAGGAAAAAAGAAACATCACCCATCCTTATAAAACAAATCAAGAAATATAAAATCATCAGCAGTAAACTGTACTAACAAAAAGAACATATTTCGAAACAGCTGATGAGTGGAATATCCAATAATTAAAAACTCATATAAAACATTTCCAGATACCAACAAAATATTTCAAAATAGCAGACACAAAGACCCAGTAATGAAAAATAATAAGGATACAAAAATTTTTTTGCTCTGCATACCTGGGAACATTTGATATCCAGGTGTCCTGAGATTGTTCTGAATTAGCAGGAGGTGGGGTGGTTTGCTTGGAACTTTCTCCTCTCTCAGTCACATACCAGCGCTCTCTCTCACACTGGCTCTCAATGACACACCTATACACACATGCTCTCAGTACTCACATATACACATGTTTTTTCTCTCTCATATAGGCTCTTAATTACACATTTACACACATGCTGTCTATCTTTTCACGCTTACACACACACACACAGGCTTTCAATCACATAAATACATGCTGTCTTTTTCTCTCACACACAGACTCTCATTCACATGCTTACAAACATGTCCTCTCTTTCTCTCATTTACACACAGGCTCTCAATCACATACTCACATGCTCCGTCACCTAAATCAGCTCTCAATCACACACAGACACACATGATCTCTCTCTCTCATTTAAACACATGCTCTCAATCACATACTCACATGCTCCATCACCTAAACCAGCTGTCAATCAGACACAGACACACATGATCTCTCTCTTACTTATACACACAGGCTCTTAATCATACATACACATGATTTCTCTCACACACAAAGGATCTCAATCATACACACATACTCTTTCACACAAACTTACACATACAGGTTCCCAATGGTAAACTTACATTCATGCTCTCTCTCTCACAGGCAGGCTCTCAATCACAGACATACTCTCTTTCACATACACAGGCTCTCAATCATTCACATACATGCAATCTCTCACTCACACACACAGGATCTCAAACACACATGCTTGCTCGTTCATTCACTCTCTCTCTCCCCCACCCCGGGAACTCGCGGCAGCAGCAGCCTCCTCCCAACGCTAACCTCTTCATTTTCAGCCCTCGCGGAGGAGGAGTCACATCGGCCGCGGTTGAAACTCCAATTTCCTCCGAGCCGCGCTGCAGTCTTCTTCCCGTCGGACACTAGCGTGGCCTCTTCTTCCCGCGCAGGCACCCGATGCTCTCCACTTCCTCTTCCGGGCCGCGGGAAGAAGAGAGCACGCCGGTGCCGCTGACTCAGCGGCACCAGCGTGCTCTCTTCTTCCCGCGGCCCGGTGGAAGTGGAGAGCATGGCACCCGATGACTCCAGCGCTGGCACCCGATGACTCCAGCGCTGGCACCCGGCTGACTCCAGTCGTGCCCGGCGTGCTCTCTTCTCCTCCCCCCCCCCCCCCCCCCGCAGGCCCGGAAGAGGAAGTGGAGAGTATCGGGTGCCTGCGCGGAAGAAGAGACCACACTAGCGTGGTCTCTTCTTCCCGCGCAGGCACCCGATGCTCTCCACTTCCTCTTCCGGACCGCGGGGGGGCGGGAAGAAGAGAGCACGCCCGGTGCTGCTGACTCCAGCTGTCCTGCCGCGTTCCGCCCGGGCTGACAGCAAAGGACTCACATGCTTGAAAGCGCGGCTCTCTTAATTTTACCGGGGCAGTGCCGCCCCCGGGAAGCTGGCGCCCTAGGCGACCGCCTAGTTCGCCTAGTGCTTCCGCCGGCCCTGCTCCCACCTACTTTCAGAGTGGGGCAGAGGGATAGGATAAAGTTGGCTGAAGGATGGTTTACCAAATTTTTTTCTAAAGCCTTCAGAAATTATTTGAGTAGGACTGTACTCAATTATCTGAAGTACTGTTGTGTATTTCCCAATACAGATTTTGATGCAAAAAGGTCTCCTTCCAGTACTGGCCCTTTAGTAACTCTTTTTGACCAAACTAGCATCTCTGTCAGAAAGTGGGTATGACTAACCCATAACTTAATAAACAAGCATGAAACACTCTACCTGTAGATTAGTTGCCATCATATATATTTAGGCAGAAGTACAGTGCTATGTAACTTTCTCTGTCAACTTGCAGTTGCCTTGGCTTGTTATCTCACCATCAGTCTATCACTTTACTTGCTTTTGTGTCCAAAATATTTCTCTTATTTCATATGTAGAACTGAAAATAAATTGTATACACCCATTACAGCACTACCCTAACTTTGAAAGCATCATTATAATAGCCCACTATGCCAAAACTTTACCTGCAATGCAAAGAACCTGGCATCCGTAATATTCACCTTCTATATTTCATGAACCAGAGCAGATTTTTGGAGTTGCATATAAATTGTGATTACTAGAAACTGGAAGAGCTTGACAGTAAATAGCTAGCGCTGCACTTGAACTAACTTCTCATACACTTCATCAAAGCACAACCACCTGTTACCATCAGGGACATTGCTCTGATTCAGTTTGACTGCACAGTTAAACCTTCGTCAATTCCCTAAGGCAGTAGTATTCACTCCCAGTCCTCGAAGGCTGCCAACAGGTTGGATTTTCAAGATATCCCTAATGAATATGCATGAGAGAGATTTCTGTGCACCTGCCTTCATTGTATGCAAATATATCTCATGCATATTCATTAGGGATATCTTGAAAACCAGGGTTGGTGGTGGTCCTCGAGTGCTGGGAGTGAATAACTCTGCTATAAGGAAACCTGTAATTCCAATGTTGGTACAATTGCATTGGCTGCGCATAGAGCAAAGAATCAAGTTCAGGGTACTCGTCTTGGTATTTAAGGCTATTAATGTGCTTGAGCCTCCTTATCTGAAAAATTTGTCTACTAAATATGCCCCCTTGCAGTCTCTACACTCAGTAAATAAGCAACTTCTGGCGGTACATTCCATTAGATAATTTATAAACTGAATGGCAGTCAATCAAGTCAAACAAATAATAATACTAATAATTGATCTTCCCATCTCTCATTGGCAAGCTTCACTTTTGTAGGGACAACTCTCTGGAATGCATTGCCAGATGAGCTGCGGATAATTGCTGATTATGCTTAGTCTCATAAACAACTGATGATGTTTCAGGAGGCCATTTCTTAGGAGAAGTTACTTAGGTTCATTCATTAGTAAGAAGCATAGTTTCAGTTTTAGTCGCACAGAGGGAAAAGTTTGGAGATGGGCCTAGCATCAGTATATATGCTATGGGAGTGGGAGGGGAGAGGGTATCCCAGTTATTGAGAGACACAGTGTTTCCTCCCTACCCCGTTTCTCCTCCTTCCCTGCGCTCCTCTCCCTGCTGGCAGGAGGGAACCGTACTTACCCGCATTCACTCTCCAGCCACATGGTTCCAGTTCCCCTGCAGATGGAACTGTATAGTCGGTGCTGGCAGATCCTGCAAACCACAAAATCTAGGGATGCTACATGATTCCTACTGCAGCATTTGAACCATTTGGTAAGGAAAGATATTTTTCATTGGTTTTATTCCTGCCAGCAGGGAAGTAGATGAGGAGAGAGGGAGGAGAGGGTGGGAGGGAGACCGGGGATGGAAAGCGACATGGAAGAGCTAGGAGAGAACTGGAGCAGATTGGGTTGGGGAGGGAAAGGAGCTATGACCCAATTCTGTGTTTGCCTGCTGCATTTCTCCACAAACCACACATGTATGCCTTTGCTTGAGACTAATGGGTGTGCTGCATCTTAACTGTTTGAGTAAGGACCTTGATACTAGCCCATAATACCAAACTTGTTGGTAGAACACACATCTTCTGTTGTCTGTCATATGTAACCAGATGGGCAAGCTACTGGGATTCTCCCTTGTATCATCAATATTAATAATGATTTGATCTTGCATGGTAACTTTTCAGTTAAAGAATATCCTGATGCATTGTATGATCCAGCTCAGAAACACACAGCGTATAGAATTGTCTGTAGCTGAATGGCCCTGCAGCTGATTTCAAATCACCCGAATTTTAAGCGGCCCGCACATGTAAAATCTGGGGGTTACATGTGTGGCCGTGCGCACGCTGAGTGCATTTTAGAAATGACCCGGCCACACATGTAATCCCCGATACGTGCAGAAGTGCTGGGCCATTGAAAAGGGGCGGGGACTGGCTGGGCCAGCAGCCATTAGGCTCTGTCCTAGGGAAGTGCATGCCGGTAGCTGGCCTGCATATGGAACTTACTTCATCTATTCAGATGAAGTAAGTTCTAAAATTAAAAAAAAATAAGGTAGAAAAAGAGGTTTTAGGGATCGGGGAGGAGAGCAGAAAAGGGAGGCAGAGTAGGAAGGGGGATAGGGAACTATAGAAGGCCTACGTTGCCGCGAGTCCCGACTTGTCCAGACATGTGTGCACGGATATTAAAATCCGGCGCTTGTTTGAAAATTGACCTCTATGTGTACACTGTATGTTCTTGTTTGTTGGGTTACCTTAAGAGACAGATATCATCTACAAGTGATGGAGCCATGAATGACCAACCTTCATAAAATAGGTTATAGAATATGCAGGAAGAAGGCTGCAGTATCTGATTATAAGCACAGAGAATATGTATTTTGGACTTCTGTATATGTGAATCTTCTTTCAGTCATCATTAACAAGGATTAGCAAGGAAAAAGTCAGTGCACGACAACAGGACTCGAAGCTGAGACATGGGGCTCAGCTCTACTAATGATGCTGAATGTATATTTCACTCCTGAAGTGTCAGTTTACTTGACTATAATTAGAAAGTAATAATTGTCACTTTAGAGACTTGCATATATGCTATTCCGTGAAAGAAGGTATTTTGCATAAACATTTCTGTTGTAATTTTGATGAGTACTGGAGAATATTATCAACATCATATCTGCTAACTTTATTTGCTAATTATGTGTTTACAATCCCAATTTATTCAAGGCATTGCTTTCCTGTTTCTAGACTCTTCGGAAGAGCTGTCTGGGTAAGAATGCTTCGTATCTGTTTGGTAGTCGTTCTAGTCTCATTTCTTGTACTCAGAGCCATGACAACTTTGCTTTCTACTGCCAAAGAGGATCAATTAGCCATATTGAGAAAGCAGGAGGACTTTCTTAGAAAACCCTCTCTGGATTCCTTTACTCTGATCATGCAAACATTCCACAGAACAGACATTTTGCTGAAACTCCTGAATCATTATCAGGCTGTTCCCCGTCTGCAGAAAGTGATCATTGTGTGGAATAATGTTGGAGAAAAGCCACCAGAAGGCCTGTGGCACTCTCTTGGACCACACCCCATCCCAGTGATGTTCAAGGAACAGGCTGTGAACAGAGTGAGGAACAGGTTCCAGCCTTTTCAAGAGCTGGAAACAGATGGTAAGGACCAGCTTTCACTACGTCATATTGTTGTCATATCCATTATTCAATATGTTGTTACCTTATGTAATCCGTCTTGGGCCCATCTTTAGGAAAAAGCATAATATCAAATGCTTATAAATAAATATGCATTACTTCAGGCTGCAGGGGTTTAAATCTCCTTTGTGTCTCTGAAAGAAAAGGCAAAGCATGACTAAATATGTGTCCACAGGAGGTGCTTAAACAAATGGCAGATGAAATTTAATGTGGACAAGTGCAAGGTGTTGCATATAGGGAAAAATAACCCTTGCTGTAGTTACACGATGTTGGGTTCCATATTTGGAGCTACCACCCAGGAAAAAGATCTAGGCATCATAGTGGATAATACTTTAAAATCGTCGGCTCAGTGTGCTGCAGCAGTCAAAAAAGCAAATAGAATGTTAGGAATTATTAGGAAGGGAATGGTTAATAGAACGGAAAATGTCATAATGCCTCTGTATCGCTCCATGGTGAGACCGCACCTTGAATACTGTGTACAATTCTGGTCGCCGCATCTCAAAAAAGATATTGTTGCGATGGAGAAGGTACAGAGAAGGGCAAGCAAAATGATAAAGGGGATGGAACAGCTCCCGTATGAGGAAAGGCTGAAGAGGTTAGGGCTGTTCAGCTTGGAGAAGAGAAGGCTGAGGGGGGATATGATAGAGGTCTTTAAGATCATGAGAGGTCTTGAATGAGTAGATGTGACGGTTATTTACACGTTCGAATAATAGAAGGACTAGGGGGCATTCCATGAAGATAGCAAGTCACACATTTAAGACTAATCGGAGAAAATTCTTTTTCACTCAACGCACAATAAAGCTTTGGAATTTGTTGCCAGAGAAGGTAGTTAGTGCAGTTAGTGTAGCTGGGTTCAAAAAAGGTTTGGATAAGTTCTTGGAGGAGAAGTCCATTAATGGCTATTAATCTATTATACTTAGGGAATAGCCACTGCTATTAATTGGATCAGTAGCCTGGGTTCTTCTTAGTGTTTGGGTAATTGCCAGGTTCTGTGGCCTGGTTTTTGGCCTCTGTTGGAAACAGGATGCTGGGCTTGATGGACCCTTGGTCTGACCCAGCAGGGCAATTTCTTATGTTCTTATGTTCTTAAATATATCCACATTGGCTGCAGTCCTGCCAGCGATTAGTTTACAAAGTGTCATGTGCTCTGTGATGCTCAGTGCAGAGCAGATCATCCTGCAGCATTGTGGGATAATTTCCTCCCCAGTAGCTCACAGGACATGCCACTCCAGAATACTACAGAGCTGCTTGTTTTGCATATCACAGCACTTGCTGCAATTCAGAAACTAATTTAGAGCCAGTACAGAAGGTTTTTGGTTTTTTTTTTTTGTTTTTTTTTAAGGTTTCCCTTTAATGAGCAGGTGCAAAGGTCAGGCAGAGTAGCACGTGCACTTTTGGAAATCCTGTATATGCATGCCGCTTTCCTCTTCCAAAGGAAATACGTCCACAGGAATGTCTCCTTTCAATCGAGCTTTTTCTGCACATGATGGAAGCTACTGGTAATTTTCAGTCAGGCCAGTTTACCTGAGTAAATACCAATTTGCTCATAGAAATGGCTTTGAAATTTGTCCTCCTTTTGCCTCTGTAGATCCTGGGTATTCTTCTGGGTGCTTAGCCTCTGGTGGCCTCTGATCTCTTGGTTGGCCTACATGGGGTTTGCTTCAGAAGTGGAGGGCTCTCTGAAAGGCTCTGCCCAGAGCTAGGCTGCTGCACAAGAGTGCACTTACATTTTTGTGTCAGCTGGGTTGAAGTGCTGCTTCATCTAACCCATTGTATCTAGAAGCTATTCCCCTGCTTCACCCCTGCATAAATGCATAATGCTATGTTTTTGTTTACAGTCAAAAATAGGAGCTAATATTACATGTTATTTTTCTATTTCAGCTGTTCTGATGATGGATGATGACACCCTGGTTAGCGCACATGATCTGGCTTTTGCTTTCTCTGTTTGGCAGGTCAGTGTTCATGCACTTTTATTGAGAGGCTCCGAGGGGCTGGACATTTTCCTTGCTTGTGGTGCTTGCTTGCTGCCATACACAATTTTTTTTTTTTTTTGCGTCAGTGCAAGTAAATTCGAAGCCTCGGGTACATAATGTATCCAGCATTACACACACATTATTCTTGTACTGGACAAGCCTAGAGCTGCCAGTTAAAGTCTGCTGCTATTTTAAAGAGATGACAGCCCCAAGTACATGAGTGGGGCTGTCATCTCTTGTTTCAGTATCAAAAGTGAATTTTCCTCTAAATAGTGGTCAGGTGCAGTCCTGTCTGAGTAAGCTCTTTTTGTAGTAGCAGCACATTTTCAAAAGTACTTTTATACAAGTTAAGGAACTTGCTTTATTCTTGGAAAGGATTTCAAGTCACTGTGGTGGCACAGATGGAGCATGTTGTATGAAACTGCCAAGTTGGAATGTTACAGCAGCAATGATCATGAAAGAGTTCAGAAACTAGGAGGGGCTACCAAAGTTAAGGCAGACAACGCCCTTCCCAGTCCTGGCTTGATGAGCCCACAGCTACTCAGGTTTTCAGGATATCTGCTATGACTACACATGAGATGAATTTACATATAGTCTGTCTTCAATGTGTGCATATATAATATCAAGACCGGATAAACGGTGGAGATAAAGCGAGACACACGTAAGTATAATACAGGCAGGCAAGAGTGTGTCACGATAGCGTATTGAATCTGCAGACAGTTTGAACAGAGTCCAAATACAGATGTCCAAACAAATTTTAATTAGAAGAAAATCAGAAATTCAAGTATCTAAGGCAGCAAATAAGTACGCTACAGAATAATGCAAGAGTGATATAACTGAAAGTCCATATTGGGTCCCCCATCACGGTCCGTGTTTAGCAGCAAGCTGTGTCGGGAGAGACGGAGAAGACCCAAGGGATACTAAAAAATTCCATGATATATAAACATAACGATAGATGGCAGTTAAGAACAGCAGATCACACAAAAGAGCAAAGCCAGCCAAGGAATAACAATAACAAGAAATCATACTGTTGCGATGCCACGATGGGACAAACACACAAGCGGCCTCTCGCCTCCTGCCAGCAGATGCCGGCTCAGTTTTTCTTGCGGCCTGGAGCCTCAATGATGACGCCTGCCTCTCAGCATGGCCTGGATGCCACCGACGCTGGCTCCTGGTGCGGCCACCGACGCTATCCTCTGCTTTGCAGCACAACGCAGCCAACTCCACTTCTTTTTGCAGCTTGGATGCCGCTGACACTAGCTCCTCCATACAGCTGAATCGCTGCCGATGCTGGTGCTTCTGCCCCGACATCTCTAGATGTGCACACGCACGTCTCTTTACAATTAAAAGGGCCCGCGGCAGGAAAAGTCCCATCAGTTTCTCAACATTCCAGCTGCCCAGGGCTCTCTGTCAGTTCCTTGGGGCCTTCACAATGGATCCTCATGGTCGTCCATGGTCTCTTCGTCCTGCATGGTCTTCTCTGATCATTCTTCTGTCTTGATGGTCTTCATGTTCCTTGTTAGATGTTCCTGGTCTCCTTGTTCTTCATGGGAGCTCCTCCATGTTCAGTGCTCCTGGTCTCTCGTCAGTTCCTCATCCAAGTCTTCTGAATCTTGGCCTCGTCCAAGCCTTCTGAATCTTCAATCAAGTTCCTGATGTTCCTGTCTTTGTTCTAAAGTCTGCATTCTAGATCCTTGCTTGTCCCTCCTCCAGGCGTGCCAGTGATGTGGTCCACAACCAGCCCATGGGGGCCTGTAAAGGGCGTTTCCTGACACAAGGCTTGTCTCCAAGACCATCTTCTCTGGATCAAGTCTTCAGAGTCCATCCTTGTTTTTAGAGTTCCAAGTTCTAAGTCAAGTTCCAAGTCAAGTTTTGAGTTCCTAGCCATGTTCCTAATTCCAGGTCTCAAGGAGCTTGTCCAGACAGCGGCTCTCCATGATCCTTGTTCCAAGCCATGTCCTGGCTCCCATCCTCATCTGAGTCTCAGTCCCGAGCTTGTTTAGCTCCTGACTTGCTCTGCAACCAACCTGTGCCAGGTTGTGTAGGGCGCGCAGCAAGACAGTGTGGTCCATGACCAGCCCTTGGGAGGTGTAGGGTACAATGCGATGCAGTGTCCATTGAAGCTGAACTCTAACTTGAACCTGAGCCTTTGTCCATGTTCCTCATCTACAAAGCCTTCATTCGTGTTCCTCGTCTCCAGATCCTTCATCCAAGTTCCAAGCTTTCAGTGTCTTCGTCCATGTTCCTCGTCATGCCATGTCCTGTCCTCAGCCTTCGTATGTCCTGACTTGCTTGTCGTTCCAAGTGGAAGGTCCAGAAGGGCTATTGAGTGGCCAGAGGACTACCCCAGAGACCAGCATTGCATTGTTGGGTCTCACTCTATGTATGCATGTTCAGCGGAGGTCTGAGAGCTACGTTCCAAGTCCAAGCTACGTTCCAAATCCAGCCAGTGCCTGGATACGCTTGCCTTCAATGATGTGTACCTTGGAGCTCTTCCCTGAGGTCGTGCCATGATCCAAGGACTTACTCTTTCTTGAACAAGCGACAACATCCTGCACTTGCAACACATACCTTCCAAGAAACTTTACGTTACATTGGTTACATGGCTCAAATGTGATTTATTACAAACTAGAAATACACACATAACTTTTAGACTTTTGTAAATGAGATTTACCGAAGATAAAGCATTTAAATGAAAAAGGTACAAAGAGGCGCATCCATACAGGACTGAGATATAAACAGCCAATTAGGAAGCTGTACATTGTTAGGCAAAATTGGAGCACATATTAAACACAGCTACAAAGCATTCCTTGTATGGAGAATTGACACTTTGTTCTCCATGACATATCCTCCCTCTCGCAAGGTCCTTATCAGCATTCTAATAATTCCTCTCAGATGGAGTGTTCCTTGTTAAAATCTTTGGCATCAGATGCCTCTATCATTATCAAGCTGGCTGACAAGGGAGGTGGAGTTGTTGTCATGGACAGAACCATATATAATGCAGAAGTCAATCGTCAACTGGTCACCCCCTCCTTCTACTTGTCCCTTCCCTTTGACCCCCACACCCATGTTACAAACAATGATATCATCTTTAATCCAGGAAGGTCTACAAAATCATTACATTACTTCTCTTGAAACTGACTTCTTCTTTGAGAAGTTTCCCATTATTCTGGTGAAATATATTCTCCCTAAAATTCACAAAACTCTGCAGAACCCTCCAGGTCACTCTATAGTTTTAGGGCTTCATTCTCTACTAGAGCCCCTTTCAAAATGTATTGACAAATTTTTGCAGCCATTTGTCTCCCTCATCCCCTCGTATATCTGAGACTCTGGACATTTCATTACTTTATTGCACGATTTACAACTCCCGTCAGGCCTTTTCTATTTAGTTACATTAAATGTTCCCTATACACTAATATTCCTCAGGAAGAGGCCTTAGCGGTGATTGAAACGGTCCTCAATTAATATCCATCAGACTCTCATGTACCAGCTCAAACTAGCTCGCTTTGCCTTGGCCGAAAACGTTTTTTTGTTTTCAAGATTCCTTTATCAAACAAATCAAAGGTACAGCTATGATAGCTACTCTGGCCCCCAATATCGCCTATCTACATATCGAAGTTTGAATCTAGTTGGATTCATAAAACATGCCATACTAGGTCAGACCAAGGGTCCATCAAGCCCAGCATCCTATTTCCAACAGTGGCCAATCTAGGCTACAAGTACCTGGCAAATACCCAAAAACTAAGTATATCCCATGCTACTAATGCTAGTGAGAGCAGTGGCTTTTTTCTAAGTCAACTTGATTATTAGCAGGTAATGGACTTCTCCTCCAAGAACTTATCCAAACCTTTTATAAACCCAGCTACACTAACTGCACTAACAACATCCCCTGGCAACAAATTCCAGAGTTTAGTTGTGCATTGAGTGAAAAAGAACTTTCTCTGATTAGTTTTAAATGTGCTACATGCTAACTTCATGGAGTGCCCCCTAGTCCTTCGCTTATCTGAAAGAGTAAATAACCAATTTTACATTTACCCATTCTAGACCTCTCATGATTTTAGACATCTCTATCATATCCCCCCTCGGCCGTCTCTTCTCCAAGTTGAACAGTCCTAAACTCTTTTTAGTTTTTCCTCTTAGGGGAGCTGTTCCATCCCCTTTATCATTTTGGTCACCGTTCTCTATATCTTCTCCATCGCAACTATATCTTTTTTGAGATGCGGCGACCAGAATTGTAACAATATTTAAGGTGCGGTCTCACCATGGAGCGATATAGAGGCATTATGACATTTTCCATTTTATTCACCATTCCCTTCCTAATAAGTCCTAACATTCTGTTTGCTTTTTTGACTGCTGCAGCACACTGAGCCAACGATTTCAATGTATTATCCACACTAACTTCTGTTTATTAGCTGCCTTACTGACTATCACAAGCACAAACACATAAACATACTAAATAGTATACCCAAATAGTTTACGTCTCCCCAATACTTAAAAAAAAAATCCCAAGCAAAACTTACTGATTCCTTTCAGCCACCAGCAAGCTGATCCTCTCCTGTTAGTGCTCTCACTAGATTGTGGGTTACTGAGCTCTTCCCTTGCAATATATCTTGTGCTTCTAAGGTAAATTAGTACAAAACAATCCCTTTGGAGATTTACTCTACAGTTAGTTGTCCTGAGTGACTCTGCTGTTCTGATTAACAAATGATGGTACCTAATCAAATCAATTACACAATCAACACCATTCCAAGGTGAGTAACTGAACTTTTCAATCTTGTTACTTAGGTATACACTGTTTCTAGCTTATTTCTAAATTCTGTCTACCTTTCTTTTTTTGTTTTAATATACAAACATACTAACTTCTGCTTATTAGCTGCCTTACTGACTATTAAAAGCACAAACACACTAAATAATATACCCCAATAGTTTACTTCTCCCCAATACTTTAAAAAAAAATCCCAAGCAAAACTTACTGACTCCTTTCAGCAACCAGCAAGGTGATCCTCTCCTCTCAGTGCTCCCATGGGAACATTTTCAAGCAATTTATTCCTATCTGCCTTAGATTTATAGGCAACATAATCCTCATTTTTTTATGTTTCTTGATTGGCTAAACACCTGAGATGTCAACCTGCACTTTGTACATAATATTCAGGCCTTCCAGATCCCCTTTCTCAATATTTTGGTAAATGTCGATGATAACACTCTGTCTACTTCTATCTTTCATAACACCTTGCTAAGATACAAGAGCAATCACCCACAACAATATCCTGTGTTCCTCAAGAGCTGATTACATTGCCCACACTCAAATCATGCAGTCCTGGTTTTATCCAGAGGCTGTCCTGCACAAAAAAAGCAAATAAGCACACTCTGTATATTAATCGGGACCTACTTTTCATTCCTCCTTCTGTCCAGCAGTGCAAAGAATGACCTGCATTCTCCCCTTCTCTAGTAGGATTAACAAAGTCTGCATGAGCATCAGAGGGCATTGGCAAGTTTAGTCCCATGGCCAATATTTTGTGAACTCCCCTTGTTTGCTTTCCAGAGAGGTAAGAATATGCATGATTTTTTGGTTACCTCCAATCTTGGTATACCTAAATATATTCCCTCTAACAGTGGTCATTTTTCATGTGGCTGATGTGTCACTTGCCAATATTCTGCTGTTTGTTCTGACTTCCATCACCTGGTCACCAGCAAAATCTCAGTAGTTTATCTTGTGAGCTGCATGTGCCCTTTGTTTGTTTTATATAGGTATAACAACTCACAAATTAAAAACTCATAGTTTTGAACTTGTCTCTTGTATTCGCTACTCAAGGAGCGAGGCACCCGTAGACCCACACTGGATAGACCATGACTACTCTATTTCTGACTTGCACTTCTTTGCCATAGAGGTTACTGAGCGGCCCACCTGGGAGAGAGCTTTCTCTAACCATTTCATCAAACGTGAATGCCGGATTTTTGAACTATGCACTCTGTCACTTCATGGATTGAACAGAGAAATCCAGTGGTTTGCTTTTAATTGACAGTTCATATAGCTTCTCCTACTTATATGTGCCTCGCCCTTTGATTGGCTGGGTGTCATCTTTCCTATGCTGTTGATTGATCCTTTGTAGCTATGTAATACGTGCCCCACCTTTTTGATTGGTCAGTTCTCCATACAAGGAATCCTCTGTAGTTGTGTAATATGTGCTCTGTCTTTTGACTGACAATAATGTACAGGTTCCCGATTGGTGGTTTACATCTCACTCCTGATTGGATGCATCTTTTGGCACTTTTTTTTCCTTTAAATGCTCTACCTTTGGTAAATCTCATTTGCAGCCATTATTTAGCTCTTGCATTATTCTGAAGCTTATGTGTCTGCTGCCTTAAACACTTGCGTTTCTGATTTTCTTATAATTTAAAATTTGTTTGGACATCTATATTTGGGCTCTGTTCAAGTTCTTTGCAGATCTAATACACTAATGTGACACATTATATGTAATCTCATACATATTCATTCTGGATATCCTGAAATCCTGGCTGATTGGGGGGGGGGGGGGGGGTCACCAGGCCAGGTGTGGGAAGCCCCGTCCTATGAAGTGAGACTGGAGGACCTCAATATATGCATTCAAGATGCAACACTTCCAGTGTAAAAGAAGTCGAAGAGCAAGTGGTTATAAAGTATGGCTGCAGGAGAAAGGTAAAGGAGCTTGTCTTTACAGAAAGGGTAGGAGACGCTCATGGAACAGCCTCCCAGTGAAAACGCTAGGGGTGGGAAATGAAAGGGAAAGATTTCACTAGGGTGTACATTATTGTGGTAGGTAGAGAAAAAGGGCCAGTTAGATGAAGCATTGTCATCTTTATCTAATTTCATATTCTGTGTTTCTATGTTCATAATTATATGGAAAGAACATACAATGTCATATGTGCAAAGTTTTAAATGTATGAAAACACATGCTGGGTGTGTGTGCATCAGGACCTTTGCCCCCATGAAAATAAACCTGCAGTTTCCCTGATAAATAACTTGTACATTAATTCATTAATGTCTACAGCAAAAAAATTAATCTGTTTTCTATAAACTTGCTTTTCTCTTGTGCTACAAGACTGGCTCATGTTTTCATAATCAGGGGCTGTTTACTGAGCTACGCTAATGCATTAATGTACAATAAACAGCATTTGCTCAGTGACCTGTCAGATCGGTTTGTCCCTCCTACCAGCAGATGGAGGTAGATGGCAAGATCTGGGTCTTGATGCTCTCTCTCTGGTGCAGCAGGGAAGCTGTCGGTAGTCTTCTGCCTCCAGCAGATGGTAGGCTGGTCTAGCAGAAAGGAAGAAGGAAGGGCCACCGAGGCAACAGCCCAAGTTCTGGGTTGGTTCTCTCAGGATAGGCCCAGGCCAAGTCAGGGGAATTCCAGTAGGCTGATACTGAATATAAAAGGGGTAAACAAATCCCTGAAGATACATTTTCAAATGCAATCCTTGAGAATAGTAATAACAGCAGAGAGAAAAGGAAAATTTCTATTTTCCCTGGATTTGTCAGAAGCTTAACTTCACAATACCATTAGAATGGAGCATCAGCACTTCCTGAGATTTGTGATGGGGAAAAAACACTACCAGTTCAAGGCAATGCCTTTGGGCTAGCAACGGCACTTGGGATCTTTACAAAGGTAATGATAGTAATGGCAGCAAGGAAAGTATCGCGGTCTATCCATATCGGGATGGATGGATTATCAGGGCCAGTTCTCTGCGGGAGGGTGGCCTAGCAATGCAGGTGATTATGCAGGTATTGGAAAGGTTGAGTTGGTAGTGAACAGAGCCAAGAGTCATTTACAACCCTTCCATGTATTAAAAAATCTAGAAGCACGATTCAACACAACTCGGGGCATGGCACCAGCAAGGGTTCGCTCCTCAAGTCCACTAGGATTTTGGGCAAGGCCTCTCCCGGGGAGAGAATCTCTTGTCAAGGGACTGGGGTTTCTTAACTGGAGGGCAAGGCCTAAGGGGTCTTCTTACTAATTTTTACATTTTCAGTCAGCTCAGGTGTGGGAAAGGGGGGTCCCACTAGAACTCCAAGTTAATGTTCCCTCTGAGCTGCGCACATGCGCAGCCATACACAACTTTTCCCGCAGCCACATGCAGCTTTTACCTCCTGCACAGGAAGACCAGCATGGCTGTGGGGGAGCTCATCCCATCGAGGCCCATAGCAGAGAGGAAGCCTGGCTGCCGGGGGATCACATCCTGCCTGACGGCCCAACCGGAAGAGGCAATACAGCTGCCACGGTACCACATCCTGCCCAGTGGCCCAACTAAAGGAGGCCCTGCGGTGGCAGCGGATCACGTCCTGCCTGCCTGCTAAAGAGGGAGAGAGAGTGTGTGTGTGTGTGTGTGTGTGTGTATGTGGGTCTGTGGCTCTCACAGGCATGCATACACACAATGTATGAAGGGTGACAAAGCCTGCAGTGGCATGCGGTCAGGGCCTTCAAGCGATTCAGTGAATCCCCAGCCCTGGACCTTTTTTTATTTTCAGTTGCACGTCTGCACAGCTAATAGAAACAGCAGCCTGTGGCTGCCTACAGGCTTAATCTCGGAGGAAGCCAATAAAAAGAACATGTTCATGAGGTTGGATGTTCTATTCCTGCACATACCCAGATCAGTCCAGAAAAGTGGGTTGTGTATCCCTACCAGCAGGTGGAGTCAGAGAACAATTAGAACTTTGGGCACTACTACATAACGAGAGTGCCACCTGCAGTCACTCCATATTTGTCTGACTCCAGCGGGTGGTACAGATGCACACCTGCAGTCTTTAGTTATATTTTTTATTTAGTTTGAATTTAATTTTTTTGTTTACGGTCGCTTCCTGAGGTGTTAGGTGCCTTCGTGGGTCATCCCTCAGTAGAAGCTGGACGTCCAGGGAATTGGATATTCCTGTCAGGGTTTCGCCCGCCACAGTTTGGTGTCTGATGACCAGGGGCTCCTGGCTACTCACCACCGTCTCTGCTACAGCGGCTCCCTTGTCTCCTGCAACAGCTTTTCTCTGTGACTTGGTAAAGTTTAATTTAAAAAAAAAAAAAAGCTGTTTTCACTGCGGCTGACTGACAGTTTTCAGTGCTGAGGTAAGGAGAGGTGCAGGAGGGACTGGGTTTTTTAAGGCCGGCCGGGGAAGCTGTCAGCAGTGTTCCCCTCAGCTCCCGGGGCTCCAGGTCGTTTTCTGAGGGCAAGGATGAGTTTTTCTCCATGTGCCTCGTTTACTCGCCACTTCCCTGCTGGGGGCCTTGCGATTTCAATATAGACAGGCTCCTTTCCCGCAGCATGGATGCGTGCGTTTTTTTTTTTTTCTCCTCAGCCGGTAGTCTCTTAGCCCGCAGCACGAAAAGTTTTTGGTTTTTGCTGGTCTTGCCTGACTGAAATTTTCTCTGCGTCGCAGCTCTGAGTGTTTCTTTTTTTTTTCGCTCCCTTTTCTATTTCACTTCAGACTATCGGCGCACTGCTGCAGATGGTACCGAAAACAGAATTGCAGGCCTGCCGCGTGTGTGGGTCACATGGCCAGGCGTTAATTGCGGCCTCCTTATGCGCAGTGTGTTCCCCGGGGGTTAGAGGGCTCTTCAGGGCTTCTTGCCTCCTCCCTCAGGGAGAGAACGTCTGTCTCGCCTTCAGCTTCACGGGAAGAGGATTCTCCACCTGTTCTAGCCCCAGCGAGGGAAGACCTCACCGGGGGAACTGATGATATCACCCCAGCTGACTCTCCAGTGGGGGAGGGGGACCCGGAGGGGGTTTCCCCAGAATTTGTCCTCCTTATGCACCTGGCTTTCCTGGCAAGGAAAAGCTCGGCGGTAAAGCTGCCCGGTCTCCTGGGGGCAGGTTCGGACCCACCTGAGAAAAGAGGTCAGGGTACGGACCCTCATCACCACCTCTCTGATCAGGTTCACCCCACAGGGGATTCTCCCCAGGGCATGCGAGATCCAATCCCGGGGGCTGGGGCGGCAGACCCGTATCCGCAGCCAGATCCAGCTGATGTGGATACTGATGATCCGGATGAGCCCGATGACCCTCCTGTGGAGGGGGATGACCCCAGTGAGGTGCGTTTGTTCAAGCGGGATGCGTTAAGACCCCTTATTCCCCAGGTCCTTGAAGTTCTGGGACTTAAGGTTTCTCAAGAAGAGTCTGACAACGAGGTCCTCGACGGCATTAGGGGTCCCTCAACATCTTTTCTTCTGCCTAAGAAGGTTCGCAAACTAGTGACTCGGGAGTGGGAGACTCCAGATTCCGGCTTGAAGGTGGGCAGAGCTATTGCAAAACTGTAACCGTTATAATCTGATGTTTTGGATTTACTGAAGATTCCAAAGGTGGACGCCATGGTCTCGGCAGTCATGAAAAAGACCACTATCCCAGTTGCTGGGGCAGCTGCCCTTAAGGATATGCAGGACCGCAAGCTGGAGATCCAGTTGAAGCGAGCATTCGAGGTTGCAGCGCTAAGCCTTCGGGTGGTGGTTTGCGCTAGCCTCATGCAGAGGGCCTGTCTGTGTTGGGTCGAGGAGTCGGCTGCCGGGGCCGGTACGGGCGACAGTGGGGCTCTGCAGTCCACCCGCCTAGAAGCAAGCATCGCTTATGTGGCAGATGCTTTGTATGATCTGGTGAAGACCTCGGCGAGAGGTATGGTGTCCTTGGTGTCTGCGCGGCATCTCCTCTGGCTGCGAAATTGGGAGGTGGATTTGTCCTCCAAGTCCCAGCTTTGTAATCTACCCTTTAAGCGCAAGCTCTGGATCAGCTAGTAAAGCTGCTTGCTGAATTCAAGGGCAGTCAGTTGCCAGAAGATAAAAGATCTTCTAAGAAAGTCTTCCCTCCTCGAGCTAGGTTTCGGGACTCTTGCTGCTTCGAGTGGGTAGATACTCTGCACCTCCTGCTTCTAAACCTGCTTCGGGGCGCCAGCAGTCCGTTCGAAGGGGTCGCCGGCCCGGAAGAGATTCAGGACATCTTGGTGTAGGAAGTAATAAAAAACCCCAATGAAGCCACGAGCACCCATTCCTTCGTCGAAGCTGTCGGAGGCAGATTATCCAAATTTTACATGGAATGGGCAAGAATTACATTAGACCACTGGGTCTTAGATGTGATCAAAGACAGGTATGCACTGGAGTTCTCGCGCCCGGTCCGAGAGGCTTTTGTTGAGTCCTGAGTGGCCTCAAGTGTCAAGTGAGAGGCGGTCCGGGTGACTCTACATAAGAACATAAGAAATTGCCATGATGGGTCAGACCAAGGGTCCATCAAGCCCAGCATCCTGTTTCCAACAGAGGCCAAACCAGGCCACAAGAATCTAGCAATTACCCAAACACCTAGAAGATCCCATGCTACTGATGCACTGATGCAATTAATAGCAGTGGCTATTCCCTAAGTAAACTTGATTAATAGCAGTTAATGGACTTCTCTTCCAAGAACTTATCCAAACCTTTTTTGAACCCAGCTACACTAACTACACTAACCACATACTCTGGCAACAAATTCCAGAGATTTATTGTGCGTTGAGTGAAAAAGAATTTTCTCCGATTAGTCTTAAATGTGCTACTTGCTGACTTCATGGAATGCCCCCTAGTCCTTCTATTATTCGAAAGTGTAAATAACCGAGTCACATCTACTCGTTCAAGACCTCTCATGATCTTAAAGACCTCTATTATATCCCCCCTCAGCCGTCTCTTCTCCAAGCTGAAAAGCCCTAACCTCTTCAGCCTTTCCTCATAGGGGAGCTGTTCCATCCCCTTTATCATTTTGGTTGCCCTTCTCTGTACCTTCTCCATTGCAACTATATCTTTTTTGAGATATGGCGACCAGAATTGTAAACAGTATTCAAGGTGTGGTCTCACCATGGAGCGATATAGAGGCATTATGACATTTTCCGTTTTATTAAACATTCCCTTCCTAATAATTCCTAACATTCTATTTGCTTTTTTGACTGCTGCAGCACACTGAGCTGAAGATTTCAATGTATTATCTACTATGACGCCTAGATCTCTTTCTTGGGTGGTAGCTCCTAATATGGAACCTAACATCGTGTAACTACAGCAAGGGTTATTTTTCCCTATAGGCAACACCTTGCACTTGTCCACATTAAATTTCATCTGTCATTTGGATGCCCAATCTTCCAGTCTTGCAAGGTCCTCCTGTAATGTATCACAGTCTGCTTGTGATTTAACTACTCTGAATAATTTTGTATCATCCGCAAATTTGATAACGTCACTCGTCGTATTCCTTTCCAGATCATTGATATATATATTGAAAAGCACCGGTCCAAGTACAGATCCCTGAGGCACTCCACTGTTTACCCTTTTCCACTGAGAAAATTGACCATTTAGTCCTACTCTCTGTTTCCTGTCTTTTAACCAGTTTGTAATCCACGAAAGGACATTGCCTCCTATCCCATGCCTTTTTAGTTTTTGTAGAAGCCTCTCATGAGGGACTTTGTCAAACGCCTTCTGAAAATCCAAATACACTACATCTACCGGTTCTCCTTTATCCACATGTTTATTAACCCCTTCAAAAAAAATGAAGCAGGTTTGTTAGGCAAGACTTCCCTTGGGTAAATCCATGTTGACTGTGTCCCATTAAATCATGTCTTTCTATATGCTCTACAATTTTGATCTTGAGGATAGTTTCCACTATTTTTCCCGGCACTGAAGTTAGGCTCACTGGTCTATAGTTACCCGGATCACCCCTGGAGCCTTTTTTAAATATTGGGGTTACATTGGCCACCCTCCAGTCTTCAGGTACAATGGATGATTTTAATGATAGGTTACAAATTTTAACTAATAGGTCAGAAATTTCATTTTTTAGATCCTTTAGTACCCTAGGATGCATACCATCCGGTCTAGGTGACTTGCTACTCTTTAGTTTGTCAATCTGGCCTACTACATCTTCCAGGTTGACAGTGATTTCGTTCAGTTCGTCTGACTCATCACCCCTGAAAACCAACACCGGAACTGGTATCTCTCCAACATCCTCACTAGTAAACACGGAAGCAAAGAATTCATTTAGTCTTTCTGCAATGGCCTTATCTTCCCTAAGAGCCCCTTTAACCCCTCGGTCATCTAATGGTCCAACCGACTCCCTCACAGGTTTCTTGCTTTGGATATATTTAAAAAAGCTTTTATTATGAGTTTTTGCCTCTATGGCCAACTTCATTTCAAATTCTCTCTTCGTTTGTTTTATCAATGTTTTACACTTAACTTGACAATGCTTATGTTTTATCCTATTTTCTTCAGATGGATCCTTCTTCCAATTTTTGAAGGATGATTTTTTGGCTAAAATAGCCTCTTTCACCTCACCTTTTAACCATGACGGTAATCGTTTTGCCTTCCTTCCACCTTTCTTAATGCGTGGAATACATATGGTCTGTGCCTCTAGGATTGTATTTTTAAACAATGTCCAAGCCTGTTGAACACTTTTAACCTTTGCAGCTGCACCTTTCAGTTTTTTTCTGACTATTTTCCTCATTTTATCAAAGTTTCCCTTTTGAAAGTTTAGTGTTAGAGCTGCAGATTTACTTATTGTCCCCCTTCCAGTTATTAGTTTAAATTTGATCATGTTATGATCACTGTTGCCAAGTGGCCCCACCACTGTTACCTCTCTCACCAAATCCTGTGTTCCACTAAGAATTAAATCTAAAATAGCTCACTCTCTTGTTGGTTCCTGAACCAATTGCTCCATTAAACAATCATTTATTACATCCAGGAACTCTATATCTCCAGCAAGTCCTGATGTTACATTTACCCATTTACTTCTCGAGTTCAAAGCTATTCTCCCTGTTCCGGAGGCTCAACAGGGACGAGGTCGGTACTCCGTGTCCTTTGTGGACCCCAAGAAGGAGGGCACGTTTTGGCCCATCCTCGATCTGCAGAAGGTGAACCATTGCCTTTGGGTTCCTCGCTTTCATATGGAAACCCTGAGGACAGTGATGGCCGCGGTTCAAAAAGGGGAGTTTCTCGCTTCTCTGGACCTCACAGAGGCGTATTTACACATTCCGATCTGGCTGAATCACCAGAGGTTTTTGCGGTTCAAGGTCTTGGAACGACACTTCCAATTTCGAGCCCTCCCGTTTGCTCTCTCAACAGCTCCTCGCACGTTCACCAAGGTGATTGTGATGGTGGCGGCCTTCCTTCGTCAGAAGGGAATCTTGGTCCACCCGTACCTGGACAACTGGTTGATTCGCGCGAAGTCCCGGGAGGACTGCGAGAGATCAGTGTACATGGTTCACCAGGGGAAGATCCTGTCAGACAAATCTGATTGACTTTTTTGACTGGGTAACCAAGGAATTGGATCAAGGAAGAGCACTCGATATCATATACTTGGATTTCAGCAAAGCTTTTGATACGGTTCCGCACAGGAGACTGGTGAATAAAACAAGAAGCTTAGGAGTGAGTGCCGAGGTGGTGACCTGGATTGCAAATTGGTTGACGGACAGAAGACAATGTGTGATGGTAAATGGAACCTTCTCTGAAGAGAGAGCGGTTTTAAGTGGTGTACCGCAAGGATCGGTGTTGGGACCGGTCCTGTTCAATATCTTTGTGAGCAACATTGTGGACGGGATAGAAGGTAAGGTTTGTCTTTTTGCGGATGACACTAAGATCTGCAACAGAGTGGACACGCCGGAAGGAGTGGAGAGAATGAGACGGGATCTAAGGAAACTGGAAGAGTGGTTGAAGATATGGCAGCTGAGATTCAATGCCAAGAAGTGCAAAGTCATGCATATGGGAAGTGGAAATCCGAATGAACTGTATTCAATGGGGGGGGGGAAGGCTGATGTGCACAGAGCAGGAGAGGGACCTTGGGGTGATAGTGGCTAATGATATGAAGTCTGCGAAACAATGCGACAAGGCGATAGCAAAAGCCAGAAGAATGCTGGGCTGCATAGAGAGAGGAATATCGAGTAAGAAAAGGGAAGTGATTATTCCCTTGTACAGGTCCTTGGTGAGGCCTCACCTGGAGTACTGTGTTCAGTTCTGGAGACCGTATCTACAAAAAGACAAAGACAAGATGGAAGCGGTACAGAGAAGAGCGACCAGGAAGGTGGAGGATCTTCATCGGATGACGTACGAGGAGAGATTGAAGAATCTAAATATGTACACCCTGGAGGAAAGGAGGAGCAGAGGTGATATGATACAGACTTTCAGATACTTGAAAGGTTTTAATGATCCAAAGACAACAACGAACCTTTTCCGTAGGAAAAAAATCAGCAGAACCAGGGGTCACGATTTGAAGCTCCAGGGAGGAAGATTCAGAACCAATGTCAGGAAGTATTTCTTCACGGAGAGGGTGGTGGACGCCTGGAATGCCCTTCCGGAGGATGTGGTGAAGACCAGAACTGTGAAGGACTTCAAAGGGGCGTGGGATAAACACTGTGGATCCATAAAGTCAAGAGGCCGCCAATGAAGAGTGGGTGACTCGCCAGAAGGATGGCTACTGCCTGGAGACAATACCCTTATTCAATAAACATACACATGCTTACTGTGACTCCAACATCGCTCTAAGCCTCAACAGCAAGAGGAAATGTGGAAAAAAGGATTTGCACTCACAAAGAGGGGAGTAGCTGGCTTGTTACGGCGGTTACTACCCCAAACCAAATAAGTCTGATACTTCACTTTCAATGCATATACAGCATAGTTCTCTGCTTCAACGGCAGGGGAGAAGAAAAACTGATACTTCACACATCCAGCAGAGCTCTCTGCTTCAACGGCAGGGGAGAAGAAAAAAGGGTTCGCATTCACAAAGCGGGGAGTAGCTGGCTTGTTACGGTGGTTACTACCCCAAACCAAATGTGCCTGATACTTCACTTTCGATGCATATCCAGCATGGCTCTCTGCTTCAACGGCATGGGAGAAAGACTGATACATCACGCATTTCCAGCATAGCTCTCTGCTTCAACAGCAGGGGAGAAGAAAAACTGATACTTCACGCATATCCAGCATAGCTCTCTGCTTCAATGGCAGGGGAGAAGAAAAACTGATACTTCACGCATATCCAGCATAGCTCTCTGCTTCAACGGCAGGAGAGAAGAAAAACTGATACTTCACGCATATCCAGCATAGCTCTCTGCTTCAACGGCAGGGGAGAAAAAAAAACTGATACTTCACGCATATCCAGCATAGCTCCCTGCTTCAACGGCAGGGGAGAAGAAAAACAACCAATAAGGGCTGTATAACATAGTCTGGGTAAAACAAATAAGCATGGGTGTAGCTTGCTTATTGCGACGGTTACTACCCCTACTACCCCTAACTAATCAAGCTAGATATTTCACTTGGATGCAGCTCCATCACTGCTCTCTACATTAATGGTGGGGGTGGAAGGGAAATAGGACCAAGAGCTAAGAGAAACAGATAAGTATGAGAGAAAAAATGTGTGAAGCTTGCTAGGCAGACTGGATGGGCCGTTTGGTCTTCTTCTGCCGTCATTTCTATGTTTCTATGTTTCTATGGTGATGTTCACATTGCGATCCCTAGGTTGGGTAATCAATGTGCAGAAGAGGCACTTGGAACCCACTCAGAAGTTAATTTATCTCGGAGCACAATTCGATACCTTGCTGGGCAAAGTGTTTCTAGTGGCGGATCAAATAGGGAAGTTGCAGGAACAAATACATTCCCTTCTTCGAAGGAACAATCCCACAGTGTGGCATCATGTTCTGGTCCTGGGCTCCATGGCTTCAACCTTGGACTTGGTTCCTTGGGGGTTTGCTCACTTAAGACCTTTTCGGTGTGCGCTTTTGTCTCGCTGGAGCCCGGTATCAGAGCAATTCCATCTACCAATGCCTCTACTTCTGGAATCCAGAGCCAGTCTGTCATGGTGGCTGTCACTGGACAATCTGGAATGGGGGGGGGGGGTGGATTTGGACACTCCGAATTGGCTGATAATCTCCACCGTTGCCAGCCTCTCAGGTTGGGGGGCGGTGTGTGCAGACAGGTCTGCCCAAGGGCTCTGGTCGGCGATGGAAAGATCCTGGTCCATAAACCGGCTCGAGACCAGGGCTGTACGTCTGGCCCTGCGGGCGTTTCTTCCCTGGATCCAGGGCAGAATGGTGCGAATCTTCTCAGACAATGCGACAACGGTGGCGTACATCAACCGGCAAGGTGAGACTCGAAGTCCCGCCGTAGCACTGGAGGCACGTCTTCTGTTCACCTGTGCAGAGCACCATCTCAAGGGCATTGCTGCATCCCATGTCGCGGGAGTAGAGAATGTACAAGCCGATTATCTCAGTCGTAGCAACTAGACCCAGGAGAATGGGAACTATCTCTCGAGGCGAGGAATCTCATATGTGCCAGATGGGGAACTCCTCAGCTGGATCTGAAGGCAACGCAGGCGAACGCAAAAACAGTTCATTTTTTCAGCCATCGCCGAGAACAGGGCTCGGTGGGCATAGACGCTCTCGTGTGTCCTTGGCCGAAGGGGATTCTGCTGTATGCCTTCCCGCCCTGGCCCCTCATAGGTCGGCTTCTCCGTCGCATAGTGCCCACTTCGTCCGTGGTTCATGGATCTGGTACACTTGGCTCTAGAGGGTCTACTTCAGGTTGCTCATCTAACACATCTGCTCCATCAGGGGCCCATGTTTTTGGATCGGGAGGATCACTTCTCTCTCGTGGCTTGGCTTTTGAGAGGCGATGTTTATGCTTGAGGGATTATTCAGAACAAGTCATTTCCACCCTCCTACAGGCGAGACATCCAGCCACCTCTATGGCCTATGTGAGAGTTTGGAAGCTTTTTGAGACGTGGTGTCATCAGCGTTCCTGTGACCTTTTAGTGGTGCATGTTCCTCAGGTTCTTGACTTTCTGCAACAGAGCCTCGCTAAGGGCTTGGCGTTCAATTCCCATTCATGTACAAGTTGCAGCTCTAGGTGCCTTGCGGGGAAACTTTGACGGCTGTTCGTTGGCAGCGCACCTGGATATTGCTCAGGTCAAACATTTGCGCCCTTCCATCCATTCGGTGTGTCCACATTGGAGTTTGAATTTAGTCCTGCGAGTTCTATGTGGCGCTCCTTTCGAGTCTCTTCGTGGAGTTTCCCTGAAAGATCTGACTTTGAAAATGGTGTGTTTGGTGACCATTTGCTCGGCCCGTCAGATCTCAGAGTTGCAAGAACTGTCTTGTCGGGATCCCTTTCTTCGGATTTACGATGATTGGGTATCGTTACGTATAGTTCCGTCCTTTGTCCCTAAGGTGGTTTCAGCCTTTCACGTCATTCAAACTGTGGAGCTTCCGGGGTTCCCTAACTGGTCCGGGAGACTTCTCAGAACAGAGACCTTCATCTTTTAGATGTGCGGCGTGCCTTATTGCGTTATCTGGAGGTTACCAATGACTGCAGGTGGCACTCTTGTTATGTAGCAGTGCCCTAGGGATGTGAATCGTTTTTTGACGATTTAAAAAAATCGTCCGATATTTTTTAAATCGTCAAAAATTGGTACAGTGCATGATACAATAGAAATTTTCTCGATTTATCGTGAAAAATCGTTACTCCCGTTAGTGTCCACTAATGGGAGTTATTTGGGGGAGGGCGGGAAAACCGGCACACCAAAACAACCCCTAAACTCACCCCGACCCTATAAAACTAATCCCTTACCTTCCCCCACCCCCCCAAACCCCCCAAAACTTTTTATGAGCACCTGGTGGTCCAGTGGGGGCGCAGGGCCCGATCTCCCACTCTCGGACCATCGGCGCCATTTTGGCTGCCACTCAAAAATGGCGCCGATGGCCCGATTAAAAAAAAACCACCCGACCCTTTAAAGATGACCCCTGAGCTTCTCCCACCCTCCCGATTCCCCAAAACATTTTAAAATTACCTGGTGCTCCAGTGGTGGTCCCGGGAGCGATCTCCCATTCTCGGCTGTCGGCTGCCACTCATAAAGATGGTGCCGATGGCCCTTTGCCCTTACCATGTGACAGGGTATCCATGCCATTGGCTGGCCCCTGTCACCTGGTAGGAGCACTGGATGGCCGGCGCCATCTTTAAAAATGGCGGCGGCCATCTTTACGATGACCCTTTCGCTTCTCCCACCCTCCCGATCCCCCCAAAACATTTTTAAATTACCTGGTGCTCTAGTGGTGGTCCTGGGAGTGATCTCCTGTTCTCGTCCGTCGGCTGCCACTCATAAAGATGGCGCCAATGATGGCCTTTACAATGATGACCATCGGTGCCATCTTTACGATGGCGGTGGCCATCTTTAAAGATGGCGCCAGCCAACCAGTGCTCCTACCATGTGACTGGGGCCAGCCAATGGCACGGATACCCTGTCACATGGTAAGGGCAAAGGGCCATCGGCGCCATCTTTATGATTGGCAGCCGACGGCCAGAGAACTAGAGATCGCTCCCGGGACCACCACTAGTGCACCAGGTAATTTAAAAATGTTTTGGGGGGATTGGGAGGGTGGGAGAAGTTAAGGGGTCATCTTTAAAGGGTCGGGTGGGGTTTTTTTTAATCGGGCCATCGGCGCCATTTTTGAGTGGCAGTCAAAATGGCGCCGATGGCCCGAGAGCAGGAGATCGGACCCGCGCCCCCACTGGACCACCAGGTACTCGTAAAAAGTTTTGGGGGGGGTTCGGGGGGGGTGGGGGAAGGTAAGGGGTCAATTTTAAAGGGTCAGGCCCCACTAAAAAAAAATTAACGATGTGAATCAGAACCAATTCTGATTCACATCTCCAGCGATCAGATTTTTTTCTCCCTCCAGCCGAACCCGATCGTTAAGACGATCGGGCACACGATTCACATCTCTAGTGCCCAAAGTTCTAATTGTTCTCTGACTCCACTTGCTGGTAGGGATACACAACCCACTTTTCTGGACTGATCTGTGGTATTACAGGAATGAAAAGGGTAAGGACCAATTTTCATTTCATCAGCTATCTTAAAATATTTATTCTTTTTATTAGTACGGTTTTACATTGATATTTTATATTTCTTGAATTTATTGTTGGTCGGTCTTCTGGTGCTTGCGACCAAGGGGAGGGATTCTGCTAGTGTGTAGTTTCAGAGTAGGGGTCTATAGCAGTCTAGCTTGTTCTATTATCAGTAGGAGGTGCATTGGTTTTCTAGGGCCTTGATGTAATATTTGCAGTCCTTCTCTTTCCTGAGTAGGGCGATAACTGTTTAAGTCTGAGTGTTAATGTTGTTTTCATACAGTAGATTTGTTTCTAGAAGTAAACTGTAGTCTTGGCAGGATGTGAAAACTTTTATTGGACTATGTAAGTATTATACAAAATACTACATGTGAGGTTTGAGACATTGTAGGAGCTGTCTTGTGAATGTCTGTGATCTGACATCTGAAGAAAGGAACAAGGTAGTTTTAAAAGCTTTTGTGTAATATTTTAGATACAAGTGTTTTTATTTTGCACATATTTTTAGGCAGTGTGGCATGTTCTGTTTTCCTAATAGAAGGTGTTTTGGTGTTTAGGGCTTGTTGTAATATTTGCAGTGTTACCTTTTCCTAGATAGGGTTCTTGTTGCTTGAGTGCTGTTTTGGTATTGGAGGTTTACTATATTATTTATAATTGTTCTTCATGCCTTTCTGAGGGCTAAGCTCACACCCAATACATGTTAAAATGAACCTAATGCCGTATGGGTTCAAATATCTTCTGTATCTTAGGGAGAAGGGATTGAGGGAGTGTGACTGCAGGAGCCCTGGGGGAGGGGGTGTGGGAGTGGAGAGGGAACTGAATGAGCAAGACTGCTGGTGAATCGGGGAGGGGGGGGCACCGCATGCCATTGAAATCCCGTGTATGTAAGGCAGCGGGAGTGTGTGAGAGCATGGGCATGTGTATGAGAGAGAATGAACGTGTGTGTGCGAGTGTGTTTGCAAGAGAGTTTGTACAGCCCTATCTCACCAAACCCACGACAATCACAGGGTGACTAGAAATCAAAAGATCCCAGATATTAGTTTAATTATTTCGGTGTAATTTGATGTTTTGAAATATTTTATTGTATTTTTAGGAAATATTAAAATATTTTTCTTATTGTATGATTTATTCATCAGATGTTTTGAAATATTTAATTGGTGTTTGAGAAATACAAATGTATGCAAGTTCTTTAAATTACTGGATGTTCATCTGCTAGTTTGACATATGGTTTTAATACTATGAATAAAGTTTTGTATCTCTTGATTTTATTGCTTGATGTTTTACGAGGAATGATGATGTTTCTGTTTTCCTTGCACTGCATAATACAGTTGGGCTTGGGGTCTCCAGTGCAGTTTTTGTTGGCATATTTCTATTTATACTTTATGGTCTCTGTATTTGGTGAGGGGTCTGTCCTGTATTTTAAAGATCCAGTTCTTGTGAAACTTTAATTTTTGTTATGAAAATGCTGGTAGTTATCACTGCCTTGGACAGTCCTCAGTTCCTCACTTCTATTTTAAACAGAAGTTTGCTCTCCTATTAATTTCAGTTGAATGCAGAAAATTGTTTTTAATGTTCTTGCAGGAAATATTTTTTCATTCACATATTTTATTGTTGTAACTGCTGTTAGTAGATTAGGTGATTATTTTAAGGGATGGACTTTGCCAATGATCCCTTTTAAGGATTGGATTGCTGTGAGCATAAAATTGATAGGCTTTTTGCATCTAAGAAAGCAGTGCTCACAAGGTAACGTAACAAAAAATGTTTGCTCGCAAGCAAAACGTTTTACACACAGCAACCTCATCCTTAGAGGAAACATTGTCTCCAAGGATTTTTAGAGCACTCCATTGAGGGGTGTTTTTCTGGGGACCATGCAGTGACTTTGAAACATGGCAGGCCCAGGATAGGGGACTGCCATAGCACATTGCCATGACTAAGGATTGCAGGTAAACTACCACAGAATTCAGTAAACTGTTGTATTCAGTAAATCCCATGGTAGGTTTCCCCGTGGTACAAATACCACACTTCAGTAAATAAGGTTTAACATTGGTGTTGGTTTCCTTAGTGAATGTTGACTTGTCTTTCAGCAATTTCCAGATCAGATTATTGGCTTTGTTCCAAGAAAACACATCCGAAGTCCTTCTGGCATATACAGCTATGGTGGCTTTGATCTGCAGATCCCCAAGTCAGGAAATGGAGACCTGTACTCTATGATCCTGATAGGAGCTGCATTCTTCCACCGGCGGTACCTCGAAAGCTTTGCAAAGCAGCCTAAAGCTGTGCATACTTTAATAGATGAGACTCAGAACTGTGACGACATTGCTATGAACTTCATAGTTGCCAATCACACCGGGAAACCTTCAGGAGTGTTTGTGAAACCCGTGGACATCAGGAACTTAGAAGGAGAATCCCGGAGTGGTTACTTGGGCTTGTGGCATCGAGCAGAGCATATGCAACAGAGATCATACTGTCTAAATAAGCTGGCTACCATCTATGGTTCCATGTCTCTGAAGTATTCCAACATTATGATTTCTCAGTTTGGTTTTCCTAATTATGCTAATCACAAAACTAAAATGTAATGATGGAAAATCTCATACTAAGGTTTAATATGTTTCTATAATTTATTTTTTTTTAGGAAATTGTTTTGTTTTTTTCAGAGGTGTTTCTTCTAGAAAATGTAAATGTTAATGGATAGGATCAATGACCATGGCCACTGAAAGGTATTATGGGGCCTGGGTTGAGTATTTATGTGTAGGACTCCTTTCTGTTCCTCTCCCTTGTCCGTCTTCGCCAGCGGGGGCCGCTGGAAGCCGCTTTCGCCACCGGCTGCCCCCGCCGGCTGCCCGCTCTGGAGGACGGCAGAGAAGGCTGAAAGGGCTGAAAAAGAAACAAAAAGTAAGTTGGTTACACTTATTCACATATTTTACATGTCGAGTCGCTTTGGGAGGAGGGGATTTTAGGTTTTACATATTTTACATGTCGAGTCGCTTCGGGAGGAGGGGATTTTAGGTTTTACATATTTTACATGTCAAGTCACTTTGGGAGGAGGGGTTTTTAGGTTTTACATATTTTACATGTCGAGTCGCTTCGGGAGGAGGAGATTTTAGGTTTTACATATTTTACATGTCAAGTCGCTTCGGGAGGAGGGGTTTTTAGGTTTTACATATTTTACATGTCGAGTCGCTTCGGGAGGAGGAGATTTTAGGTTTTACATATTTTACATGTCCAGTCGCTTCGGGAGGAGGGGATTTTAGGTTTTTAGGTTTTCTTTTGGGGGAAAGTTTGCTGTCTACCCTTACCCCTGCCTCTAACGCAGGGGTAGGGATAGGCGGTAAATTAGCAGGTTAAACGCGCGGCTAAACTGCAGGTTAAAAAGGCGATAGTCGGGGCGCGCGTTACTGAATGGGGGGGGGGGAATAGCTAATCCGATCATTTACATCTCATATACATGCCGCAGGCGGAAAGGGGTACCCATTGATTTAAAGAAGCAGTAAGGATGGGGTAAAAGGGATAGTGAATCGTGGGTTGGGCTAACGCGGCCAAATTGCGAGTAGAAAGTGGGTTAGAAGCAGGGTAACCGCAGCTGCACTTTACTGTATCGGCCTGTATGTGAACTTAATAGCAGCTAATGGACTTCTCCTCCAAGAACTTATCCAATCCTTTTTTAAACACAGCTATACTAACTGCACTAACCACTTCCTCTAGCAACAAATTCCAGAGTTTAATTGTGCGTTGAGTAAAAAAGAACTTTCTCCGATTAGTTTTAAATGTGCCCCATGCTAACTTCATGGAGTGCCCCCTAGTCTATCTACTATCCGAAAGAGTAAATAACCAATTCACATCTACCCATTCTAGACCTCTCATGATTTTAAACATCTCTCATATTCCCCCTCAGCAGTCTCTTCTCCAAGCACTTATCCACATAACATCGGGACTCGAGACATTCGGTCCGGCGGCTGCAGGTCAGCCCCTTCCCCCCTTTAAATAAATACTGGACAACTGTATGGTATTAACAAAGGCCGCAGTTTATTAACCTAACCCGAGCCGCTAACTTAACATACATTCAAATAACAATGCCCCCTTTTCCCCCTCCTTGGCCGCCTCCCCTTCTTCACTTACCACCGCGGCCCGGTGGTAAGCTAGCGATTTGCCCCCCCCCCCCTCCTTACCCCGCCTCGGCATCAGCGAGGGTAAGTTTTGGGCCTGAGCATCGGCCCCTTCTTGCTCTTTAGGCCTTCCCGGGTAACGGCCCCAAGTTACCCGGGCATTCCTCCCCCACCGCCGAACAGTCCATTACCGTATTCCAATACACAAATACAACATATGGCTCGGGTTTTCCGCCTCCAACTGCGACATGCACCGATATACAACACGAAACAATAACATCCAAGGGAGGGAGGGCGGGAAGCAAAGAACCCTCCGCTTGCTCCGCTGCCTGCTTCCCAACTGCCGATAAGCCTGCTTGTTTCTAAATGCTACCCCGCCAGAACACCAATGGGAGGACTGCTTTTAACTTTCCCTCCTCCCATTGGTGTGCTCGTCTGACCAGTTCCCCTGCCCCCCCCCCCCCCCCGCCTCCCCCTATTCTTATCTCCTCCCCTCTATTGGCCGCCGTCCCTACTCGAGCCCAGGTTACCTTCAACGACCCCAGACTAGCCGGGGTCGTTTCTTTTAACATCGGGACTCGAGACATTCGGTCCGGCGGCTGCAGGTCAGCCCCTTCCCCCCTTTAAATAAATACTGGACAACTGTATGGTATTAACAAAGGCCGCAGTTTATTAACCTAACCCGAGCCGCTAACTTAACATACATTCAAATAACAATGCCCCCTTTTCCCCCTCCTTGGCCGCCTCCCCTTCTTCACTTACCACCGCGGCCCGGTGGTAAGCTAGCGATTTGCCCCCCCCCCCCCTCCTTACCCCGCCTCGGCATCAGCGAGGGTAAGTTTTGGGCCTGAGCATCGGCCCCTTCTTGCTCTTTAGGCCTTCCCGGGTAACGGCCCCAAGTTACCCGGGCATTCCTCCCCCACCGCCGAACAGTCCATTACCGTATTCCAATACACAAATACAACATATGGCTCGGGTTTTCCGCCACCAACAAAGACCGTTTACGGCCTTTGTACCCCCACTGCGGCCCCTGGATTCAATGCAGCTGCTGTCGAATCCCATCCTCCAAGGCATTATTAAACAGATCTATCCCTACTTCGGAAAGGTGCACCCCATCCCCCAAAAAGTAACCCCCCAGCACTTCCCAGGACCACTGATGTCTAATCCAGAACCCCCCTTCCCGGACCAACCATTTCCCAATTTGACGGTTCAATTTCTTCACGCCGTTACGCCAGAGGGGCTCCTCCCGGTGTCTGATGCGAATGATCACATCCGACCAACCCAATTTAGTGTCGGGCAACCGATTCATAAGGGCCGCCAAATCCTTACGAATGATTTTGATCAAGTCCCTGCAGGTCAACCTGCCGATATCATTACCGCCCAAATGAATGACAATCCATTTAGGGACCCCCCATCTGTCGATATTGCCTTGCAGTATGTCACACAATTCGCCCCATTTCATCCCCCCTCTTCCAATCCAACGCACTCGGACGTCTGTAGGATTCAAATTCTGATTCTCCCCGTAAGGCCTCCTCTTAGCCCTTCGGTAGGCGCGCTGGATAAAGGAGTGACCCACGATCCAGGCACACTCTGTACATGGCACCTCCCGATACCGATCTGCAAGACAAACAGACCCGTTACCAACAGCACCGAACGAGACGCCTCCCTTACATGCCTATGCGTCAATTCCTCACATAAGCCCTATACACCTCCGACTTCCACCTCCCCAACGCTCGTATCCTCTCGGCCGGCCAACCCAGTTCCGCTGCCGTTGTGGCCGCCCCGATCCGAAACGAATGCGACGTGTATCTCGTCGCATCCCACCCTAAGCGCAACACCGCTCTCCGCAGGACCGCCGCAAATTGATACCTGGTAAGAGGGGACCCATCCTCGTGCACGAGGAAATGCCCCCCTACCCCAGGCCTAGCTAAGACATAGGCCTTCGCCAAACGCACCGGACATACACGCTCCCCGTCGGCCCAGATCAACGAAATCCACGCACCCTTTCCTTTCTGATCGGTTTTCGACCTCCGAATGCGGATCACCACGCGTTCCGTGTATACACGCACATCATCCACCATCAACCCCTCCCACCCCCTGTCCCTCCCAGACCGTGCGACGAGCTCCCCAATGCGAAGGGCTCCGAAGAACGCCCAGGAGAAGGCTACACGAAACAGCGCCAACTCATGCTCCGAGCTACATACCCCTTGTAACCCGTCGACTAGCCCCAACAAATCGCCGTACCGTATCGGTCTCCGAACGTCCCCCTGGTTCCCACCCCCTCTTCCCCACCCGTCTAACAACTTTTTGACTACAAAGGAACGCAACGGGTTACCGCGCCCCTCCAACTTGCTAAAGAACGCAAACCCCGCCAACTGGCTGCGGACGGACGCTAACGAGAAGCCCGCTCCCTTCGCCCACAGAATGAACTGCACCACCTCGGCATCCCGCACCCACCCTCCCCCCCACCCTTCAGATAATAGAAAACGAGTCACAGTAGTGTTTCCAGCTACGTAAGCTCTCCACGTCGCCGGGGCCACCGATCTCCGGATCAACTCCCATGGGTCGTCGCCCCTAGGCTCCACAAGTGCGCCGGGACCCGCTCTCCCTGCCAGGCCGCTCGAGGCGCCGCCGCCCGGAAGACTTCCCACTTAAAACGAGAGAGAGCATCCGCTATAATGTTCTGGGACCCAGGGACATGCCGCGCTCTCAAATTCACATTCCACCGAAGGCACAACAAGACCATGACACGCAATAACGCAGATACCCTGGGACATTTCGCAGCCTGCTTGTTCACGACCTGCACTACGCCTAAATTATCGCACCACCAGACTACCTGCTTATTGGCTAAGCCCTCCCCCCAAAGTGTCAGCGCCACGATGATAGGAAACAATTCCAAGAATGTTATGTTCCGCACCACACCCTCCGTGACCCACGACGCTGGCCAGGGCTCCGCGCACCAGTTGCCACGAAAGTAGATGCCGCACCCCGACGCCCCCGCCGCGTCCGTATACAACTCTATGTCCATGTTGGACACTTCCGGCTCAGGCATCATCCGGATCCCGTTGAACGAGTGCAGGAAGTCCTCCCATACAGCCAACTCCTCCCTCACTGCCCGGGATACCCTAATGAAGTGATGTCCCGCCCTAATCCCTGCCGTCCTGGCCGACAGGCGCCGAATGAACGCCCGCCCCATGGGGATCACCCGACAGGCGAAGGTCAAAGAACCGATGAGAGACTGCAACTGGCGCAAGGTGACCTTCGCCGCCCCCTTAACCATGTGCACTAAGTCCCTCAGCTGGCCGACCTTACCCGCCGGCAAGCGACACACCATAGCTTCCGAGTCCAACTCTATCCCCAGGAAGGTCAACCTGGTGACTGGCCCCTCCGTCTTGTCCCCCGCAATGGGGACCCCGAACCGCTCCGCCGTCCTCAAGAAACCCTGCAGCTGCCGCTGACACGCGTCCGAGTCACCCCCGCCCACGAATAAAAAATCGTCCAGGTAATGCAACGAATCCGCGCTAGCCGTATGGACCTTCGTGGCCCAATGAATAAAGGTACTGAACGCTTCAAAAAAGGCGCAAGACACCGCGCATCCCATGGGCAAACACCGGTCAATAAAGTACCCGCCCTCGAAGTAAAAGCCTAACAGCGGGAAAGACGAGGGGTGAATCGGGAGCAGACGAAACGCGGCCTCTATGTCCGCCTTGGCCAACAGCGCCCCCCTCCCCGCTTTGCGCACCAAGGCCACTGCCTCGTCAAAGGACGCATATTTCACCGTGCACGCGGCTCGCGGGATAAACTCATTGACAGAACCCCCAACTGGGTATGACAAGTTCAGAATCAAACGAAATTTGCCCGCAGCCTTCTTCGGGATCACTGCCAACGGAGATAAGTGCATCCGGTCGAACGGCTTGTGCGGAAACGGCCCCACCACCCTGCCCAATTCCAGCTCATCCTTCAGTTTGGCCCTGGCCACGTGCGCCAGTCGATACACTGACCTGGAATTCCTAGCCCCACCCCCCTGCCCTGGGCCCCCATATGGGATGCGAAATCCCTCCCGAAAACCTTCCCGCAGCAAAACAGCGGCCACCCGATCTGGGTAATCCCCCAGACCCTCCTCCAGCGCCTCCACGCAAATAGGGGAGTCCGCCTTGCACGCTAAAACGTCACTACTTAGCCCCTTTACCGGCCCCCCCTCCCGCCCCCTGGGAACACTTACTGGCTGCGTGGGCCCCCCCGCAGGTAGCACAGGCATGCCGAAATTTACACTCCGGAAACAAGCAAGTGAGTTTGTTGAATCGCCAACAAACGTCCGAAACCCCGCCGGCACTCCTGGCGCCTGATTCACCCGCCCGCGCTCCCCCAACACGAAAGGACTGCCCCTTACCGCCGAACACCGGCGCCGTACTTCCCGCCGATCCGGACCCCCCCCCTGCTAACGCCTTCCTTGCCGTTCCCGCCCCTTTATTGGTCATCTGCGTCAACCACAGATGGATATCCTGGGAGCCCCAGGACATAAATTTGCTCCCCGCCATTTTGTCCCGGAACTTCTCATCGTAATTGAGCCAAGCCCAACCGTCATAGTCCCGGAACGCGCCCAGAATGCTGTCCGCGTAGGACAGCAACGCTCCATACTGGGAAGGATCAAAATGGCTTACAACACTCGCTAGCCGTAAGAAACCCCTCATCCAATTTACTATATTTTTGGCGATCCTCGGCCCCGACCCGCTCCTACACCTGCGCTTTTTCGCTTTTTTGGACAGCTTCTTCCCACCCCGCCTACCCTCCAACAGTTTGAAAATGTTGACGAATTTCCTCTTTCGAATCCGCTTGACCAAGCGCGTGGGGACCTCCTCCCACAGTTCAGAAAGAGCCGCCGCGGCCGCGTAGCCCGTCTCACACATGGGACCCGCACCTAGCACCCTCTTTCCGCCCCCCCCGTCCACGCTGGAGGACGACGTAGATGTCGAGGAACTCGAACTAGAATCCCCACGTGACCGCCGCCTTCTACCCTCGCGTACCCCACCACCTCGCCCCGACCCCAACTTACCCGCATGCGTGCCCCCTCCAAGGGCGCCAGGCTCCTGCGGTCCCATAGCCTCTGAGCCGCCGGCAGCCACCGCACTGCCCTCTCCGACCTCCGTCCACCGATACGGCGTGGCACCAGACACCGAGCTCTCCCGCATCCTCCAGGCTTCGCGGCTGGACGGGCCCGGTAGCTCCTCCTCCCCGGCTGCTGAAAAGAAACCCCCCGCGCTGGCCGTCTCCTGTCCGCCATCCGCACTCTGGGCTGCCATGAAGTGCTGGCGTTTGCTGGGCCCTGTGAGCCGCCCGCTCGGCCCTCCCGTACTCCGCACGCCCCGGGGGGTGACCGGCGAGCCCGGGAAAATTCGCTCGCCCTGGGGAGCCCCGCAGCCCTCTCGCCATCCACTGGCCTCCTGCCCGCCGCGTACGCCGGCATCCCTGGGCCCCTGCAGAAACGTGTACCCGGCCCGCGCCATGTGGCCCAAGATATCGGCGATTAAGGCCGCCGCATCAACAGGACCGCTCTCAGGGGGGGGGAGGGAATGCCCCTCCAATAGTCGCGGCATGGCAGCAGGGGCAACGCCACGCTGCACTGGCTTGCTCCGCGCCGCTCGCGGGGCACCCCTACCCTTGGGGACAGGAACCGGCGAGCCCCCCCCCGATAGCCAGCGCACCCCGCTCCCCCGCCGCCCGTCAGGCCGAACGCGGCCGCGGGAACGGGCAGGGCAAGGGTCACAGGCCGCGGAAACTGGCTCACCGCGCTTGCGCTCTGACCGCCCGGGGTTGGGACGCCGCTTGGGTCGCGCCCCCCCCGCTGGACCGGACGCCGGGCTCTGCGGGGCCTCCCCCCCCGCCGGTTCCGCATACCCGGGAGCAGCGCGCGAACCCAGGCCGTCGGTGGCCGGAGGAGCAGCGCCGGATGGAGGCTCAGCCGGCTCGGAGGCCCGCCACGTGGCCGCGTCCGAGCCCGCCCCGGTCACGCCCGCGACCCGCAGGCCGAAGTGGGAGCCCGGGCTGCAGGGACGGGAGGGAGGCGGGCTTTCCGGCTCCGGGCCGCTTTCCCCCGACTCGGCCGCTCGCGGGATGGACGGAGGGATACGCGGAGGACTCGGGGCATGGGACGCCCCCCCTCGGTCGCCCGGGTCCGGTAAGCTTACCGCGGGAGATCGATCGCGCCCGGCCGCCGCGCCTGACCGTCGGTCCCCCGACTCGACCTCCGGACGCCGCACGCCAGCTCGCCCACGCTGCCTCGTCCTCCGCTGCACTGTGGAGCGCCTCATCTCGCTCGCGTCGCCGCACCCACGCGAAACTGAAACTGGACCCACACGATCGAAAAAACGCCCGCACCCGCCGCCGCTGGGACCCAGGCACGCAGCAAGCAAAGAACCCTCCGCTTGCTCCGCTGCCTGCTTCCCAACTGCCGATAAGCCTGCTTGTTTCTAAATGCTACCCCGCCAGAACACCAATGGGAGGACTGCTTTTAACTTTCCCTCCTCCCATTGGTGTGCTCGTCTGACCAGTTCCCCTGCCCCCCCCCACCCCCGCCTCCCCCTATTCTTATCTCCTCCCCTCTATTGGCCGCCGTCCCTACTCGAGCCCAGGTTACCTTCAACGACCCCAGACTAGCCGGGGTCGTTTCTTTTTAAATTTCATCTGCGGTTTGGATGCCCAGTTTTCCAGTCTCACAAGGTCTTCCCATTGCAGACAGCTGGAAATTGTCTCCTGTGTGTTTGTGCAATTTGATAGCCTGGAAAAGTTACCATTCACCGCAGTGTCACAATATGAGATCTCCCTAAGTATTTGACACGTGTGCTGTACTAACTGTGATTACATTGTGACTCAGACCTCGGAGATGGTCTTCGTACAATTATTGTTGCAGATTTCCAGCAGTGGTTATACATATGGTATGCATTATATATTCTTTAATGTGACCTGACACAAGGCATGGCATAGAATAACTTTATGATATTGTCATTTGCTACTAACTGGTTGTAAATTTTGTGGATTGGACATTTGATCCTTTTCCCTCTCTTCGATTGGTTTTTGAATAGAATTAATAAGTGCATTTGCACAGGTGCATTGTCTCAAAATTGCTGTTTTTAACAGTGGTAGCTGGTTAATGGTTTTTCACATTAAATAAGCAGTGCAAAGTTCCAGTGACAATCTAGATCCTGGTGAATACTGGATTCATTGCAGGTTCTGCTGCCTTGTTTAAAATAGCCTATCCAAAGAAGGGGCTAAGATAGTGTTGCGGTCCCGGTCACTGGGCTAGCGACCGGGTCCTTACCTTTTCGCCGGCTCCCCCACATCCACCGCGTCCCGCTGCTTCCAGGGCCGACCCGACCGCGTGGCAGCGGCTCTCCCCATGTGGAGACGCCACTGAGGCCCGTGCCTGACTCCTCCCCCCGCTGGGGAACGCGCGCGCGCGAAGGGACTGCTTTTGTAGGTCCAGCACCCGGAAGTGTTGAACAGCCCTGTTTTTGACGTCAGATGCCGGCTGGCTATTTAAACCGGCGTCCGCCTCCCTTACCTTGCCTTTGCAACGAGGTCGCTCCTTTGAGTGCTTAGTTGCTTCCTGCTTGTTCCAGCCGTGCCTTGCTTCCAGCTCTGGTTCCTGCTTGTTCCAGCCGTGCCTTGCTTCCAGCTCTGGTTCCTGCTTGTTCCAGCCGTGCCTTGCTTCCAGCTCTGGTTCCTGCTTGATCCAGCCGTGCCTTGCTTCCAGCTCTGGGTCCTGCTTGTTCCAGCCGTGCCTTGCTTCCAGCTCTGGTTCCTGCTTGTTCCAGCCGTGCCTTGCTTCCAGCTCTGGTTCCTGCTTGTTCCAAACGTGCCTTGACTCCCGCTCCGGTTCCAGGTTTGCCTTGTCTTCAGCCAGCCACGACCTTCGGACTTCCTCACGATTCTCCTTGTCTTCAGCCAGCCACGACCTTCGGACTTCCTCACAATTCTCTTTGTCTTCAGCCAGCCACGACCCACGGACTTCTTCACGATTCTCCTAAGTCCCAGCGACTCGGACCCCTACGGGCTTCTCCTGGGGTGGTCTCGGGTTTCCAGGGCGAAGACCACCAATCCGCTCCAGCTAGGGTCCGCCTCCCGGCTCATTAACAACTATTGGACTTTGTCTCTAATCAGCTGGCCCAAGGGTCCACTATTGACTCTCTCCATAACAGTTTGCAAAGGCCATGGACTCGGCGGTCTCCTCTCCCATGCAGGCCATTCCCGGTATGGCCCAAAGAATCCAGCAACAACAGCAATGCCTGGAGGTCTTGGCAGCTACAGTGGATCGTCTAGCCAGCCGGTTGGACGCTAATCCTCCAGAGGTGGTACAACCCCCACCTCCGCCTGTGCCTCCGACTCCCGTGCAGACTCAACTTCCGGCGCCCACACGTTATTCCGGGGATGCCAAATCGTGTAGGGCGTTTCTGAATCAATGCTTCATCCGCTTCACCTTGTTACCGGGGCAGTTCCCTTCTGATGCCGTCAAGGTGGCATATATTTTGTCACTGCTCGATGGGAAGGCCATGCTTTGGGCCTCACCCATGTGGGAGAATCAAGACGCCATGCTTCACAATTTGCAGGATTTTGTGACTCATTTCAAACAAACATTTGACGAACCAGCTCGTATGACTACCGCTACCACTGAGATCCTGCAGCTAAGACAAGGGTTCCGTTCTCTGGCGGATTACGCCATTGAATTCCGCACTCTGGCTATGGAACTCGGCTGGCAGGATGACTGCTTGCGAGGTATTTTCCTGGAAGGACTCGCAGGGCGTATCAAAGACGAATTGATGGCCCGGGATGTTCCGCCCACTCTGAATGGGGTAATAGATTTGACAGGGAAGATTGACCGACGTTTGCAACAGCGGGCCAAGGAGGGCCGAGTCCTTCGCTGGCCAGTTTCGCTGGCACCCTCCTTCTCCTGATCTCTGACCGCACCTCACAAGACACAATCGGCTACCAGCAACTCCTCGGAAGAACCCATGCAGCTTGGGCGGGCGCCTCTGACCGAGGAAGAGAAGAGACGACGCCGCACCCAGGGGCTCTGCCTGTATTGCGGTACCAAGGGTCATTTCTTGGGTCAATGTCCAGCGAGACCGGGAAATGGTCAAGTCTAGGGAGAGATGAGGAGATTTCTCTAGGCTGTATTAATGCTGCTCCTCAATGTACGGTCCCTATAACCTTAGAGTATCCCGGAGGCTCTTTCCAGACTCTAGCATTTATTGATTCCGGAGCCGGTGGGAATTTTATCCTGGAGGAACTAGTACGCCAACTGGGACTACCTACAAAGCGCCGGATACCTCCATTACGAGTTACCTCCATCCGGGGAACCCCCCTACCTGGCTACATTTCTGAAACCACAATGCCTCTCACCTTACAAACTGGCACGCTCCACACTGAGACAATCTCTTTTTTGCTACTCGAGAAATCAGTACATCCTGTGGTCTTGGGACTCCCCTGGTTGCAGCAACACCATCCTGTGATCCATTGGGACTCACTCCAAATTGCTCAGTGGAGTTCTTATTGTTTCCGGAACTGTCTGGACCCCCTTCCAAGGCCCGAAGTGCTACTCTCTCACTCAGCTCTGGAACTTCCTCTGCCTTACCAAGAATTCTCTGACGTGTTCTCTAAGCAAAAGGCAGAGCTCCTCCCGTGCCACCGGCCCTTTGATTGTGCCATTGATCTACTGCCAGGCTCCACTCCCCCGCGGGGTAGGGTCTACCCTCTTTCACTGCCAGAAACCCGCGCAATGTCGGACTACATTACAGAAAACCTTGCTAAGGGCTTCATTCGCCCTTCACACTCCCCTGCAGGAGCAGGCTTCTTTTTCGTAGCCAAAAAAGATGGCTCCCTCAGGCCATGCATAGACTATCGAGGGCTGAACTCCATCACTAAGAAGGATCGCTATCCCTTGCCTCTGATCCCGGAATTGCTCGATAGACTTCAGGAGGCCAAGGTCTTTACAAAGCTGGATTTGCGTGGGGCATACAACCTGGTTCGTATTCGTCCGGGAGACGAGTGGAAGACAGCATTCAACACTCGTGATGGACATTACGAGTTTTTGGTAATGCCTTTCGGCTTACGTAATGTGCCTGCTGTCTTTCAGAATCTTATGAATGAGGTACTCTGGGAGATGCTTTATTCTTTTGTCATAGTATACCTCAACGACGTCTTGATCTATTCCCAAGATCTCTCTACTCATCGCCAACACGTTAAATGGGTGCTACAAGCCCTTAGAGACAATCATTTATACGCCAAGTTTGAGAAATGCCAGTTTGAATGTGAGACGCTCCCGTTCTTAGGATACATTGTTTCCTCATCCGGTTTCCAGATGGACCCAGAAAAGGTTGCAGCCATTATCAATTGGCCTCGTCCATCTGGCTTGAAAGCCCTACTGCGTTTCCTTGGTTTTGCCAACTTTTACAGGCATTTTATACCTCATTACTCCCAGAAGGTAGCTCCTCTCACCGCGCTTACTCGCAAAGGAGTCAACGCTCACGATTGGCCTACCACCGCCTCCGATGCCTTTGAAGAGTTAAAACAAGCATTCCTAGCAGCGTCTTGCTTACGTCACCCGGATCCACAATGCCCCTTCATCCTGGAGGTCGATGCTTTGAACCTGGCTGTCGGCGCTGTCCTCAGTCAACACGATGCTTCCGGCAAGTTAATGCCATGTTCCTACTTTTCAAAGAAATTTTCGCCCGCCGAATGTAATTACGGCATTGGAGACAAAGAACTTTTAGCCATCAAGTTAGCCTTCGAGGAGTGGAGGCAATGGCTGGAAAGGGCTAACCATCCGGTGACTGTATACACTGACCATAAAAATTTATTGTACTTAGCTCAAGCTCAGCGACTGAACCCACAGCAAGCGAGATAGTCACTCTTCTTCAGTCGCTTCAATTTCGTCCTCAAGTATCGACCTGCAGAGAAGAATGTTCGAGCCGATGCCCTGTCTCGTACCACTCAGCTGGAGGAAGAGGAGGACTCTCCGCAACCCATCCTGGACCCTGCATGTGTTCAACTAACTACCACCTCAATTGATTCTACGAGTAAAACTCCGGTTCCAAAAAGGCTTCAGAGGAAAGTTTTGTCTTGGGGACACGACTCTTTGACCGGGGGGCACACCGGTAGACAAAGAACATTGGATCTCATAAATCGTTTCTATTGGTGGCCCGGACTTCGACGTGACGTTTCGCTCTACGTTAACTCCTGCCCCACCTGCGCCCTGCAAAAACCACTAAATGGTCCTCAGAGAGGTTTATTGCAACCGTTACCGGTGCCCACGGAACCCTGGACACATATAGCCACGGATTTTGTAGTAGAACTTCCGCCTTCTCAAGGCAAGACTGTGGTTTGGGTCACGGTGGACCGGTTCTCTAAAATGGCTCACTTCGTGCCCCTGCCCAAACTACCCTCCGCAACTGAATTGGCTTCTCTGTTCACACACTATGTGTTTCGCATCCATGGTCTGCCCCAAGACATTGTGTCCGACAGGGGTCCCCAGTTCACAGCCAGATATTGGAGGGCCTTATGCAAGAAATTTAAGATCCAGTTGAGTTTCTCTACCGCTTTTCACCCGCAAAGTAACGGGCAAACTGAACGCATGAATCGTTCATTAAAGTTGTTCTTACGAGCATTTATCAACCACAGACAAGATAATTGGGTGGAGCTTCTCCCTTGGGCAGAGTTTGCCTATAATAATCAAATACATATGGCGACAGGGAAGTCGCCCTTCCAAATTGTGTATGGTAAACAGCTTAAGCCACCATTACCCCTGCCTGTACCCACCTCTTCACCTGCCGCTCAGTTAACCGATGACCAACTGAGTAAACTTTGGACCTCCACTCAACACCGGCTTCAGAAAGTCGCACGCACTGCTAAGCGCTACTATGATCAACACCGGAAACCTGCATTCTCTTTTCTCCCAGGCGATCGAGTGTGGCTTAGTACAAAAAACATTCATTTGAGGCAACCTTCCAAGAAACTGTCACCCAAGTTCTGTGGGCTCTTCCGCGTAGCAGAAAGGGTAGGTCTGGTCTCCTATCGCCTACGACTTCCCACCACTCTACGCATCCATGATGTCTTCCACATCTCCCTCTTAAAACCAGTGATTCTTTCCAGATTTCACCCCAGGCCACTCGAAGATGGTTCCACCACCGCAGATGAGGATCCCACATTTCAGGTACGAGAGGTCCTTGATGCTCGATTTGCCAACAGGCGTTGGGAATACTTGCTGGCCTGGGAGGGTTGTGGGAACCAGGACAATACGTGGGAGCCTGCCCGCAATATTTTGGACAAGACCCTCCTACAGCAGTTCCATCTGGACCATCCTGACAGACCGAGTCCCTTGAAGAGGGGGCGTAAAAGGGGGGTACTGTTGCGGTCAGCGACCGGGTCCTTACCTTTTCGCCGGCTCCCCCATGCCCACCGCGTCCCGCTGCTTCCAGGGCCGACCCGACCGCGTGGCAGCGGCTCTCCCCACGTGGAGACGCCGCTGAGGCCCGTGCCTGACTCCTCCCCCCGCTGGGGAATGCGCGCGCGCGAAGGGACTGCTTTTGTAGGTCCAGCACCCGGAAGTGCTGAACCGCCCTGTTTTTGACGTCAGACGCCGGCTGGCTATTTAAACCGGCGTCTGCCTCCCTTACCTTGCCTTTGCAACGAGGTCGCTCCTTTGAGTGCTTAGTTGCTTCCTGCTTGTTCCAGCCATGCCTTGCTTCCAGCTCTGGTTCCTGCTTGTTCCAGCCGTGCCTTGCTTCCAGCTCTGGTTCCTGCTTGTTCCAGCCGTGCCTTGCTTCCAGCTCTGGTTCCTGCTTGTTCCAGCCGTGCCTTGCTTCCAGCTCTGGTTCCTGCTTGATCCAGCCGTGCCTTGCTTCCAGCTCTGGGTCCTGCTTGTTCCAGCTGTGCCTTGCTTCCAGCTCTGGTTCCTGCTTGCTCCAAACGTGCCTTGCTTCCAGCTCTGGTTCCTGCTTGTTCCAAACGTGCCTTGACTCCCACTCCAGTTCCAGGTTTGCCTTGTCTTCAGCCAGCCACGACCTTCGGACTTCCTCACGATTCTCCTTGTCTTCAGCCAGCCACGACCTTCGGACTTCCTCACGATTCTCTTTGTCTTCAGCCAGCCACGACCCACGGACTTCTTCACGATTCTCCTAAGTCCCAGCGACTCGGACCCCTACGGGCTTCTCCTGGGGGGGTCTCGGGTTTCCAGGGCGAAGACTTCACCAATTCGCTCCAGCTAGGGTCCGCCTCCCGGCTCATTAACAACTATTGGACTTTGTCTCTAATCAGCCGGCCCAAGGGTCCACTATTGACTCTCTCCATAACAGATAGTCTTAATAACTGATATGCAACTTATTTTAAAAATTCCTCCAAGTCCGTGTTGTAACCTTGCATATTCTTCAAATCCCCAGAATCCTCTGCTGGAGAAGTGTAGCCTTGTGCGCTCCCAGAATCCACTGCAGAAAGAAAGAAAGACCCCTAACTGCTATATGAAAAGCCTGAGACTTGTAAGAAGCCCCTTAGACAACATGAAAGGCCTGTGACCTTGAACACAAAAATGGATGAAAGTTGCTAGTTGAACTCTATCTAGCAAGTAGTCCTATTGGAAGAGAGAGGCTGAAATGTATCTTACTGTTATCTCAGAAGTATTTACAATTATATGTAAAAATAATAATAATAATAATGAGGCCTTAATGATACTCTTGGGCAAGGTCGAATAGCAAAAGCTAAACACAGTTACAGGGGATCGAGTATAGCTACATTTATCACCGTTAACTATTTTATATGTTTATAATAAACATTAATCTGAAGTAAATATTAAGCAGTAACATATACAACAATAAAAATTACAGAAATAATCTAGCCAGTCATGAATGGATCTCCGTATTACCTTCAAGTTCTGAATGAGCCTCCCCTGATTCTCTAACTGTTTATACTATTTAATCACTACGTTCCTTAGGCCTTTCTTTTCTAGCAGTCTATGCTTCCAAGTTTACTATCCTTGTTAAATGTAACTTTGTTCTTCCTGTTATACCTATGGTTTTAATTACAGTTCCCCTATTCGATGTAAACCGATCTGATATGGTCTTCAACCATGAAGGTCGGTATAGAAAAGTGTTAAATAAATAAATGACGTGAATATGTTAAAATGGAATGAAAGGGCTCCTCGGAGCAAGGGGGCCCAGAACGCCTCTCTGTACGCTCATTAACACCCATCTCTCTGCTTTTTAGTCTCCCACACAGCCCCTGCTCCAGCTCTGAATAGCAAAATGAGTAGCTTATGTGCCTCAGCCTTCTCTTCTGGCCTCAGTGTTGCTCCACTAGAAAGAACAGCGTGCACAAAGCCACATTAAATGCCATCAAATTAGATAGCTCTTGTAACCTTTAATTACTCATTTATAAGTAGGAAGAAGAAATGTGGCCGTGCATTGGAAATGCCAGGAGAAACCCTCATTCATATCTTGCTTTCAGTATATACTGTATTTATGGCCTGCTTATTCAATGGAAAGGCTGACATTTTCTGAGAGGAGCAAATGTCAGGAGGTCGCCATATGACAGGAAGCTTTTTTGAAGATAATTGGAGGAAGCATTTGAATTTCTTTTCTTCAGTATATATCTTGACCTTCATTTTTTATACCAGTTGTCATGATTGCCTATGATAAGGCTGAAAAGTGAAATGGGACATTTTTCCCCTCTTTTTCTTCATTTTCTCTCCCTTTGATTTTATTCTGAATACATTACCATCAGTTGTTTTATGCTTGCATTAATATACAGAGGTTAGCAGGCACAATATCAGTCAAAATAAGGTTAAATAATGTTTTGTTGTCTTGTACTTTTACTGTGCTTGGTTTCTGTATACAAGTTTGCATTTTATTCTGCCAAATTCTCTCTCCATAAAAGTTTAAAAAAAAAAGAATAGCACTTATAGAACAATGTGTAGCAAATTGTACCTAAATCAGAATAAATCAAACCAATATTTAAAACCTGCATCTTGAATTGTAACTAACTTGTGTTATATTTTATTTGCCCACTAGATGGAGAACTTTACTGTAAAAACCTCTGACAAAAACTGTTGAACACTATGGGGCCAATGGAATAAGCCACGAGTAAAAATGTGCATCCAAGCTGATCACCCGACTTTTGGTTTTTTTTAACATGTGCACAGCCACGTTACTTAGGCACCTGATTTAATGTGTAAATGAGTTGCCATGCTAAAAAGGACGTACTAGGGATGAATTGTGTCGCACTAGCACATCCTTGGCATGGGGTGCCCAGGAGACGTGGCTGTGCGTGGATTAGGAAAATGGATGCTCAAAAAGGGGTATGTTTTCCAATGGATGCGCTGATTTTATAACATGCGCGCATCATCGCTCGCATGTTATAAAATTCGATACCCGCCTGCACGTGTGCCTGATGTTTTATCGGCATGCGTGCAAGGGGGGGGTTTCCTTAAAAGCGCGTGGCGACCCCCTTTCAAAAATCCGGAATTGCCGTGCGTATCTCCCAGTATTTCTGCGCGCCAGGCATTTAAAATTGCGCCAAAATTGAGCGTCCTTTTTCCTAACGTGAGTGCCACCAAGATTTTTTTTCCCCTGATGCTGCCTTCTGTGGTTCCTCTTACTTAGTATTGCGAGGGTATTAAGTAGGAGGAACCACAGAAAAGCAGTATTTTTCTGCTTTTTTTTTGTGGAGGCTTGGAGCGTATGAAGACTTAACACCAGCTCCAGAGATGGTGGTGTTTTGCGTGTTAAAGCATACGTGTTGGGCACATGGTGATTTTTTTGCATTAGGGGTTCATAGCTAATATCACATGTAAATGCCATGTAGATGAGGCTGAGTGCTATAAGCTACCGTGTTATGGATGTGCTAATTCCATTATTGCATTGGAAGTTATTCTAGTCCGTCCAAAACACACGTCATGCTGTGCGCTAGGCTGAGCACACTGTATTGCATCAGCCTCCACAAGTTTAAATACATCTTGATTTCATGACATTAGATTTAAAAAATACAGAGGGGTAATATTCAGCCACTGGTTGGCTTGCAAAGTTAACCAGATAAACATATTTGTCTAACACTGGCGCGATCTTCAGTGGTGCAGCCGCATCATTGAATATACCTGGGTAAGTTTATGCGGTTAACCTTGGGCTAATCTACGGACTGGAGCTAGCTGGATGTCATGCAGCTAAGTCAACTCCACCCAGAAATGCCCCTGCTTTAGCCAGCTAAAATTTAGACAATAAGATTTAGCTGGATAAGTGTCCAAAATATTCAAAAGGTGGCATTTGCTGGATAACGCACTAGTTATCCAGCTAAATGCCACTGAATAAGGGCTTCTCAACTACCTTTTCATGTACAGGTTTAAAGATGAATAGGAATTTTAGATAATGTCATGTGCTAAACTTTGTGTCCCATTGGTTTTAGTTCAAATAAGTTTAGAAATATTAAAATTAGGGCAGATCAGCAGTAATTATTAAAGGTGAACCATCATGCTCTTATAACCAAATACGCTGCTTTACTGCAGACTCCATCCATGTTTTGTCTCTACCCTCACTTTCATGCCCTGGTTGGAGACTGGGATTTGGTAATATCTATTCATCATTTACTTTAACAATTAAAATTCAACCAGGTGGATAATTTCCCTTTAATGCAAATACAGAAACAGTAGGAGACATATGCAGTGTGCCTTAAGAGCAGCAATCCCCCTTTTCTTCTTCTGTTGGAGCAGGTATGGTGCTGAAACTGTAACTTTCTTGTTTCCTGAAAAGCTTGGTGGGAACTTCCCAGTCAGGATTGTGGCTGGTGATGGTGGCAAGGGCAGGACAGATTAACAAACTACTCCCAACTCCTCACTGTGTTCCTGCTTTTCTGCAGTCAGCTCCATGAAGGATTTTTATCATTTGTACATGCTGAAACCTTTATTGAACTTGACAGTCCAAATAAACCAGGAAATGATGTTGGCATTGAAAAATGAGCACTCCACATGAATAGAACCCATGTCCCAAGCACGCTCTGCTTTGTATAAATGGAAGCTTTTTATGTCTCCAATCTGTTAAATAAAAAGTATTTTTTTAAACTATATTTTAAAGTGCAAGAATAAAAGCTGTTAATTAATCCATTCCTCTGTTTGGACTGATAAAGAAGCCTGCTAAGACTGAATTTGCAGATAATGTCAAAAAAGAATAACCCCTTGCAAGACTATATTGGAGTCTCAGCTACCAGTCCAACATGAGCCCATCACTCACACACTCAGAGGGGCAAGTATCACACCAGTCTTACTCCCAAGGGTGGTGAGGATTGGAAAGGGTTGGCCCAAAGGGCCAGTCACAGAAATGGCAATACCTATTCAAGAAGGGCCGGCAATTCCCTGATTTCCTCTTTGTATTGGAATGGGGTAACCTACATCCACGTTTAAGGTAGTATAAGAAGCCGTATTGTGGCCCAGAAGACATAGCAAGGCACTTGCTTCGTTACTGGGTCTCTGTCCAAAGCTTCATTCTCCCTTCTGTCCTGTCAACCTGCCTGGTCCCCCTGCAGCCTGTGTTAACCGGCCCAGTGAAATGTGGTAGGTGAGTACGGTTTGCAGATGACCAGGCAGGGGGAAGAGGGGGGCTAGCAGAAGCACTACCTCTCTGCCTCCTCACCACCTCCCAACAGTAGCAAGATTCCCGCATCTTTCCAAAGGGGTCTAGAGCCCACCTCAAACCCCAGCATACCTCCCCGTGGAACCAAGGAGGTAACTGGAAATGTAGTTAAATTTAGCTCATCAGTGCATTCAAGTTACTTTTAACTTAGTAAACTTTGCAATACTGAGCTCATTATCACAGTATTTTTGAATGTTAAATACTTTTCAACACAGACATCTAGTTACCAATCATGTTCAGTTTACTAATGCCACATTAGCAGCATTACTTCATGAACCTTACATAATGCACATTAAATGAGTTTTAGCATGGGGGGGGCGCTGTTGCGCAGCGAATGGAAGCAGTCGCATGAGCGCAGAGCTCCAGCCTCCGTAGCTTACAAACCCTTCAATTTTGCTAATTTTCGCTTCAAAATTGTTCTAACTTGTGGTGCAGGACATCTGCTTACTGTCTGCCTTCCCAGCATGACCGCGAAGTGCCGGACCACAGACCTGAAACAATTCTCTTATGAGAAATTACCACCGGAGACGGGCCTAGCAGACAACGGCCAGGCGGAGCTCAATTTAGAAGCGGAGAGCACGCTCGCTGATGCACCCGCGGGCCACGCGGAGATGGCGCATCGACCGGATCCTGAGCTGCTCACTAAAACCAATGCCCGCAACTGGTTCATAGAGCTCAGGTCAGATATGAAGCAGCTAAGGGCAGACTTAATGGCTTCCGTGGCGGAGATTAAAGAAGATATTGCGGCCGTGGGCCACAGAGTAGACGATTTGGATATACGTGTTGAGGGGCACGGGGAGGCTCTGAATCAATTAAATGCTCAGCAAACAGCCCACGCAGCAGACTTATCATCCTTACTTGAAAAAATTGAGGATCTCGATAATCGAGGGCTCCGCTGTAACCTTCGCATCCGCGGGGTTCCTGACACCCCGGACTATGCTGACGCAATGTCTGTAGCACAGCAGGTCTGCTCTCACATCTTAAATACTGCCACTGGGGAGACTGGAGACCAGTCCACTCCACCAACAGACATACGCCTGGAAAGAGCGCACAGAGCATTGGGACCCAGACGAGAGCAACAAGTCAGAGATATTATTATCTGCTTTCACAGCTTTCAGCAGAAAACAAAGGTTTATGAGTCCGCACGGCAGCTCAAAACTGTGCAGTGGCACAATCATGATCTGGCAATCTTTCAGGATCTAGCACCCATGACGCTACAAAAGCGTTATGAATTGCGAGAGGTGACTGCTAGTCTCCGTGCCAGCTCCATTCGATACAGATGGCTCTACCCATTTGGCCTCCAATTTCAACACCAGGGGACTACTTATCGTATGAAGACGCTGACTGAAACGGTTGAAGCCTTCAAGCAAGCTCAACTTACTATCAATTTTCAGGCTCCAAAGAGGGCGCCGAATGCTGCAAAATTTGATAATGCCCCTCGCTGGCAGCATGCCGAAAAGGGTGGCAAGCGACTGCGCCGACAACCGACCTCTCCCCATTCCCACTCTTCTGAGCAGGGCTGATGTGCAAGTCTTTCCGTTTTATATGGGGATGGGAGTCACTTCAGGTCCTTTGTAGGGCACATTACGACTTTGTCCTATCTTCTGGATTAATTTCACTACTTAATATCTTTACCGTCATTTCTGATGATATGGTTTTCAGCTGTTTGCCTGCTTGTTAACATTGTTGGGTTTTTTTTTCTTTGTTATGTTCTCGGTTGTATGGAGGATTTGGAGATTACCTGTTCACATGCTGCCTGCACCAAAATTGGATGTGCAAGCTACCTCGGTGTCAGGTTTCCTGTGGGGTTCTGACAGGAAACATTTGGAATAAAAAGGGAGGCAATGGGGCTAGTTTTTTTCAATTTTGTAAAACCTCTGCTGAATTTCCTTGGTTGTTTAACTATCTCATGGGTACACACTATTTCCATAAGGGGCAATCCATTTAGGCATGCGAATCTTTTAACGACGTTTCTCTTATGGTCTGCCTGAGTATATAACATGATGGCCTCACGTATAATTTCCCTAAATGTCAAGGGGCTAAATACCCCTTGTAAGCGCCATTTATTGATTAAAGAATTGTAATCACAACATGCCATGATAACTTTTATCCAAGAGACTCACACCCGTAAACACCATGAGCTAGTGAACCCCTATTATAATGCCTCATACTGGGCAGTCAGTACTAAGTCATCCAGATATGCAGGGGTAGGCGTCCTTCTTTCCAACACATTCATTCATGATGTACTGTATCATTGCTCAGACCCCTTGGGTCATTACATTCTCCTTAAAATAAGGGTGGGCACCCGTATCTTCACGCTGCTCAATGTATATTTCCCCAATGTATCCCAAACCGCATTTCTGCGAGACATTGATCGATTGTTGACCCTACACAGTGAAGGTGAAATAATTATCGGTGGAGATTTCAATGCTGCTAGGGTGCCCAAAATGGATAGCTCATCCCGATCTCCTGGTACCACTGGTATGCGGAGACAATGGCAATCCTTTTTGGACAGATGGTGCTTGGTGGACATATGGCGGCAATGCTATTCTCACTCACGCTCCTACACTTTTTATTCAACTCCCCACAACACCTATTCCCATATTGATTATTTATTTGTCACCTCACATCTACAAAATGAAGTCACTAGTGCTGGAATAGATCCCTCGACCTGGTCTGATCACGCTCCTGTCTGGTTAGACATGCGCTTTGGTGACTTAAACAAGGGCTATAGACCTTGGCGACTTAATGACAGTTTGTTGAAAGATAAGGCTTTTTCAGATAGTATTACTCAGCAATTACAGGACTATTTTAATCGCAATCAAATCGATGACATCCCACCCTCCACCATCTGGGAGTGTTCTAAAGCAATAGTATGGGGCCTTTTTATTGCCAGGTCCGCTTACTGTAATAAAGAAAGGGATAGAGCACGATCCTCACTGCTGGAGGATATTGCTTCTCTAATTAAGCAACATATGTCTAATCATTCTCCCACTCTGTACCAAAAATTACTGAAACCCAAAGACACGCTGCGCTCCTTGGATGACACTGCCATCAGTCATCACCTTACAATGTTAAAACAGAAGTTTTTCAAAGGGGGTAATAAGGCTGGTCGCTATCTAGCTCAAAAACTGAGGGCGGCCCGATCACAGACGCTAGTGTCTAAGATATGCAATGCTAAGGGTACGAGGTAGTAACAGCCTCAAAAGAGATTCGTCAAGCCTTCACGGACTTTTATGCCCAATTGTACAAAGGGGATGCCACCATTTCTGACTCTGCCATTACCGATTACCTAGCCTCGGTGTGCCTGCCAGCCCTAACACCAGCTCAACAGGCATTTTTAGACAGACCCATAGAGATCTCTGAAGTTCTTGACGCCATTAAGACCTTGAAACCAGGGAAGGCGCCTGGACTGGATGGTCTGACCGGAACCTATTATCGTTGTTTTTCTACTACATTAGCTAGCTCCCTAACCACTATGTTTAATGCACTGCGGGGGGACGATCAGATAGCAAGGCATGCCAATACTGCGGGTATATCCGTAATAGCCAAGCCGGGGCGTGACCCCACTCAATGTGGGTCATATAGCCCTATTTCACTAATTAATATAGACCTAAAAATTCTAGCACAAGTTCTCGCTGCCCGCCTAAATGGGGTCCTTCCTGTCTTGGTTCATTCCGACCAATTAGGGTTTGTACCGGGAAGAATGGCGGCCGATAACGTTAAACGTATCATTGATATTGTAGACTTTCTCCACCATACTGGTGCCCCTGCAGTTTTACTATCTCTAGACACTGAAAAAGCGTTTGATTTGGTTCATTGGCCCTTTTTATTTCAGGTTTTAGCTCATATGTCCTTTGGTCCCCAATTTATTTCTTGGGTTATCAAACTATACCACCAACCGCAAGCTCGAGTTAAAACTAATGGTAGTTATGGGACGCCCTTTTCGATTGAACGTGGTACGAGGCAGGGGTGCCCACTGTCACCCCTGCTCTTTGCCTTATTTTTGGAGCCTTTTACAACCCGTATATGGGGGGGCGGCTAATGTCATCGGCATCCGGAAGGGCGAACACCATTTTAAAATCTCTCTGTTTGCCGACGATATTATGCTCACACTATCAGACCCTTCTACCTCCCTGCCTGGGGTACTTCATGAACTTCAGTGCTTTACTGCTGTGTCGGGATTAAAGGTAAATTACGACAAGTCTGAGATACTAAACCTTACACTCCCTAATGATGCCGTCCAATCTTTCAAAAAAGAACTTCCTTTTATATGGGCGTCTGTGGCGTTGAAATATTTAGGGGTCCGCATAGGGGCTCACTCATATCAATTATTTCAGCTCAATTATGTCCCTCTCATCAAATCTATTAGGAATAATCTTGATACCTGGTCCCGTAACACACATTCTTGGCTGGGACGTATAGCTATTGTAAAAATGAACATTCTACCACGATTGCTGTATTTTTTTTACCACTAAACAGTGGCAACAGATGATATTTGGGTTCATATGGCGTAAATGACCACCCAGAGTGGCCAGGTCTACTCTATATTTACCAAAAAATAGAGGGGGACTCAGTGCTCCCAATTTAAGCTGGTACTTCTGTGCGGCGCAACTTCGTGCTCTAGTTGTAATGCACCAGACTCAAGCTGCGCCACAATGGGTGTTACTAGAACAAGCTTTGCTTAGCGATATGCCATTATCAGCGCTACCATGGCAGCCTCGTTCCACTTGGGGGTTGTTTCACTACTTTCCAAAGACATTGCAGGTTACCCTGAAGGTCTGGCAGCACTGGAAATCTTGTTTAGTCGGTGCTGGAACTCACACTTTATTGACTCATCTTTTCACTAACTCTATACTCCCATTTGCTTCTTCGAATAGGGCATCGCAGACGTGGTACAATGCTGGTATTTTTCGGTTGGAACATGTCCAAGCTCAGGGGGTGATGCTATCTAAGGATGATCTCCAATCTCACTACCACTTGGAGAATGTAGATTTCCTCCTCTATGCAAAAATTTACCACTTTTTGAAAAGGGCGACTAGAACTGGTGCTGTCCGCCTTACGGGCTCTTTATTCGAGAATTACTGTATTAATGCCCATTCACTGAAAGGTGTAATTTCTAAGATTTATGCCCTTTTGAATGGTACTATTCAACACCCCTTTCGCCAACAAACAGCATGGGCAGCGGACTTTACACGTCCTATTGAGGAAACAGAATGGGATATTGTTTTCTTAAATGCTTATAAGTGTTCCATTTCCGCAGGGTTATAGGAAAACTGTTATAAGATGCTATATAGATGGCACTACCCTCCGGTGAGATTACATAGCTTTGCCTCTTCTATCTCTGACCGTTGTTGGAGGGGTTGTGGGATGCTGGGCACCTATTATCATGTATGGTGGCAGTGTCCTCATCTAAATCACTATTGGCCTGTGGTCATATCATGGGCCTCTACTATTCTCCAAGTCACGTTAAACGTGCAACCATGGCACGTGTTATTAAACCTTCCTGTATCAGAACTGAATAAGGAGCAACAACGGCTCGTACAACAGATCTTTATAGCTGCTCGTTCAGAGCTGGCCAGGTCCTGGAACAAAAGTTACCTTCCTAGCTTAGCCCAAGTACAATCCAGACTTCATACCTATTATCAGCTGGGCAGGCTCACTGCCGTACATCAAAATCGCTTGGGTGCATTCCATAAGATCTGGGGTTCCTATAGCCGGTGGCTTGAGACCGTACAACAATGTTAATTTTGAATGCCTGGATGATTACACCCCTTGAGTATAGTTGCGATTGTATTGGAGCACATGACAGAGAAGGCCTTTTGTGAATTATTTTATTAGCCTACCTGTGAGATTTTTACTTGTATTAACATACAGAAATGTTTCAGCCTGTTCATTTTGTTTCTTTCTGTGCATAGGATATTGTTTTTATTCATTATGATGCCTCGTTGTCGGGAGGGGGGAGGGGGGGAGGGTTTGGGAATTAAATCTATAAACACCTGACCAGTGGGTCTCGCTCTTATGTTACGCTTTTACTGCAGTATATATGTCATCTATGTTCTGCTTCTCTTTTGATACTGTTGTGTTGTGGTTTACTACTGAGTCAATAAAAATCTTTAAAAACAACAAAAAAAAAAATGAGTTTTAGCATGGATTCATTGTAATGCTCTTTATTACACACAGGCAGATTCTCGGGCAGATTTTAAAAGCCCTGCTCGCGTAAATCCGCCCGGATTTACGCGAGCAGGGCCCTTGCGTGCCGGTGCGCCTATTTTGCATAGGCCGCCGGCGCGCGCAGAGCCCCGGGACGTGTTTAGGTCCCGGGGTTTTTTGAAGGGAGCGTGTCGGGGGCAGGGCCGGATGACACGGCGTTTCGGGGGCGGGAAGCGGCGTTTCAGGGATGGGACCGGGGGCGTGGCGCCGGCCCGGGGGCGTGGTCCAGGCCTCCGGACCAGCCCCCGGGTCGGATGACGGCGCGCCAGCAGTCCGCTGGCGCGTGTAGATTTACGTTTGCTTCTCGCAGGCGTAAATCTAGGGACAAAGGTAAGGGGGGGTTTAGATAGGTTTAGATAGGGCCGGGGGGGTGGGTTAGGGAGGGGAAGGTGAGGGGAGGGCGATTTCGGAGTGGCCTCGGAGGGAACGGAGGCAGGCTGCGCGGCTCGGCGCGCACAGGCTGCCCAAAATCGGCAGCCTTGCGTGCGCCGATCCAGGATTTTATAAGATACGTGCGGCTATGCGCGTATCTTATAAAATCCTGCGTACTTTTGCTTGCGCCTGCTGCGCGAACAAAAGTACGCGATCGCGCTTTTTAAAAAAATCTACCCCTCTGTCTCTAAGGAGGTCCTTCTGCATTTTTGTTAAAACTCTTTTTGATCCAGCAATTTTATCCTGCTCCAGCTATCTTGGAACCCCCCTCAGTGTTGGGTTAGAGCATTATGGGCTTGAGTTCACAACTACCTGGGAGGGGGTTGGTTTATACCGCCCTCTCACTTTAGTTCAGCTGTCACTGTTGAGCTCCCCTGTATCTCAGCTCCCTTCAGAGCATGTCCGTGTGGGTGCTGAAGCCAGCCAGTAGGTGCTGAAAAATGAGGGCTAAAAACCTCCTCTCCTGAGGTTGTGAGCACTGGCTCCAGACCAGGCTAGGGAGCAGGGTCCTGACACAGGAACAAGTCCATGTCTTCCAAATGGCAGCAGGTAGCCACCAAGCTAGCCTCTACCTGATCTTTTTTTTTTCTTAAATAGAAGATCTTTTTGTATTTACAAGATTCCCTAGTTTAAAACTGAGATTACCTGCTGGAAATATTTGGGACCCAGTAGTTTGGTGTAACACTGCGGTCTCACTTTCAAAGAGCAAGGAAATGCATTCCTGGCTGCCCCAGGCACTGTGCTTCGTACAGCACCTCGCTATCACTGGCATGTCACTGTTTCATCAAACTGCAAAACCAAACCCAAAACATCCAGCGGAAAAACTGCACACATTCTGACTCCCTGTACAAATATTGTCCACAGATTTTCACAGTTAGTGGGAAATTCCCTGGGCATATCTGATAATAAACATATTCAGCTACTTTTGACTGGTTTACTAATGCTGGACTGGGTGTGTATAGCATTTCCCCACTTTCAAAAGTGTAATAGCCTGGCACATGAACATTGTTTTTGCTTCCTTTAGCTGATAGACGTATCTGCATTAATTATTTTAATCTTTGGGGTATTTTTTAATATCCAGTGACCCTTTTTTTTGTCTAGGGATGCCTGAAAGGAGCAATTTTCTTTCTTTCTTTCTTTTGTGTTTGGTTTTTTTTTTTTGACCCAGCAATTTCCTACTGCTCTTTTGAGTTTGCCGCTCAGTTTGGATGAGGGCTGAGATCTAGTGCCATGAGTCTTCATTCTCAACCAGGGCCGGTGTTTCCATCGATGCAAATTATGCAGTTCACCTAGAGCAGCTAAAGCCCAGCAGCTTGTGCCCTAGCGAGGGGCTGTGCCCGAGCCAATACTGCCAAAGAAGGGAAGGCTGTGCTGGAGCTGCCGTCAATAGGCAAGTTGAGGGGTGGGGGGTGCATGTTCTAAGGTTCACTTAGGGGGCCAAATACTCTTGCACCGCCCTTGCCTAACTTTGCATGAATGTTTTAGCACAACAATGGAGTGCAGCCAGTTTTAACCAGGTAAGTCACTATTTACCTGGGTAAAGGGTTTTGAAAACTGTCCTCTAAGAGGCTGATATTTGTCTGGCTAGATTCGGGACTATAGCAGACAAAGCCTGAGTTTTACATATCCCGCCCTGCTGAATGGCTAAGCTTTAGCTGGGTAAGTCATTGCCTGCATAAAACTCAGATGAAAAGGTGAAAGTCACTCAGTTCTATCAGAATTCAGCCAAGTGGATCAGTTTTGGGGACTCGGGAAGTGAGGATTTGGCCAATGTCTTTTTTTTTTTTTTTAGGTAGGGGATGGGGGGGATTGGCACCTGTCTGGCATAGTAACCCAGATAACTTTATCCAGGGAATTTTAGCCAAGTACATTCAGCAGGAGAATATCCTGACTAGTATTAACTTTATCCAGCTAACTTCCCACTCATCGTACCAGTGAATATTAATCTCTAAGGGGGCAGATCTAAGGGGCAACCCGGCGAGAACAAATCTACGCCTGATATTATAACATGCAGGCACTGCCGCGCGCATGTTATAAAATCCAGGGTTGGCACACGCAAGGGGGTGCACAATTTTGCAACTTGCGTGCGCCGAGCCGCGCAGAAATCGGAGCGGCCTCGAAGGAAATTTTCCTTCCGCCTTCCCCTCCCTTCCCCTATCTAGCCCTATCTAAAAAAAAAAACCCCTACCATTATCGTTCAAGTTACGCCTGCCTCTGGGCGTAACTTGCGTGCGCCGGCTGGCTGCCGAGGTGCCATCCCCCGGCATGGCGGCTGTTCCGGAGGCCTCGGTCCTGCCCCAGAACGCCCCTTTCTTGAAGCCCCGGGACATATGCACATCCCGGGACTTGCGCGCGCCGCCGATCTTATGCAAAATAGGCTCGGTGCGTGCAGAGGCAGATTTTCTCAGTTTACGCGCGTAGCCTTTGAAAATGTGCCCCTAAGCGTTCATATTCTCCATATATGATGTTTTTCCCAAGGCAAAAATAAGACATGGGATAGATGCCCAATTCAAATCTTTTGAAACGATTCATTTCTTCTTTTGATCTGGCAGTTTCCACCTGCTTTTTTTATATTTCCAGCTCAATCAGAACCAGTCCTGGGTCTAGCACCATGAATCTTCATTTGCAACTATCCAAGGAATTTTTCCCCTTGTTTATATCCCTTCCCAACTTATATTTAGTGCAGTCATTGCAGTGATAGCCTTGGGCCTGGGACTATGCACTATGCATTAGGGCTTCTTCCAGAATCCTGCAGTCATGGGCCCTGAATTTGGCCACTAGGAGTTGAGTAATGACCATGATTCCCTTCCCCCAGAGATTGTGAACACCACAACAGCATCCCCAGCCCTGTCTAAGTGGAAGTCCCAAGCTAAAGACTGAATCAGAGCCCATCCACATGGCAGTACACAGCACTTACCATCTGAAACACCAGGACAGTCCAAGGCCATTCATTTTGGTATCTGATTTCCTCAACAGATAGCTATTCTCTGCCTTAATAAACTCCCTAATTTCTTCATGTATATCACTATTTCCTCACAGAAAATTGCCATTCAAAGGGAGCGAGGAGGATCCAGGTTAAAGTATTCAGGAAGGGAGAGAGAAGACCATAGATAGAGGAAGTAAGAACTAGAGAGGGGTCAGCACTGGGATTTGTGGAACAGAGAGGAAGATCAGGCCTCATTGTGGGTGGAGGGAAGACTGAGAGAGTACAGGGGATTGGAATTGATGCAAACTGAATCTCAGGAGTAAGAGGGAGCAGAGAGAGACAGGACATGGAGCTAGAGAGGAAATTGAAGATAAAAAAAGAAACATTACCAGAGTTGGCAGAAAAAAGGGATTGAAGCCAAGGGAGAGGTGGTAGGGAAGGAGCTTGAGTTAGGGAAGGGATGAGAGGCAAAAGAAAGTAGATGAAGGATGGGGAAGGGTGAAAACAGAGTGGAAATGTGGGAGTAGGTGAAAGACAAAGAGGGAACACAGAGAAGAAGTTTTCTTGCTGGTGGCTGAGGAAGATCAGTAAGTATTGCTCTGGGAAATTTTAGAACTTAAAAATTTTTGTGGGAGGTAACCTATTGGGGTATATTCTTTAGTGTTTCTTATAAAAATCAAGTTCAAAAGATAGGAAATAGCTTAGAGTTTGTGTGTTTGATATAAAAAGCAAGCCAAACAGTAGGCAATAGCTTAAAGTTTGAGTGTGTTGTCTTTCCTTCCTTCCCACCTCTCTCCAACCAACCCCTAACTCATCCTTTGATTTATAGGCAAGAGACACTTTCACATTAAACATCAATAATCCTTTTATCTCAAACACAAGACTGCCCCAGCCCTTATCAAGAGTTTAATTATCCTGTTGCAGGTCACTACCAGATTAATACTGAATATACCAATACATTTAAAAGACTCTTATTTATACATTCCTACTCAGCAAGCTAAACTTAGTTAATTTTAGGCCCCCCTCTTGCTGCTGGATTGTTGCCTTCATCTTAATTTTGTTGAGTTTTTAGTTATCACGAAGGCAACAATCCAGCAGCAAGGGGGGGGGGGGGGGCTTCCAGTCTTCTGCATCGAGTTCACATGCATATTTTTTACCCACTGGTGAAAGGTTGTATGTATGCGCCCAGTGCAAAGAGCTCCTGGATCTCAGAGAATGAGTATGATGCTAAAGTGGCAGATCTGGAGGAGCTGAGGCAGACAGTGAGGTATATAGATGAGACCTTCAGGGGCATACTAGCCAAGTCCATTCTGGTAGCTCCGGTGCTGTCTTGGAGGAGGAAGGTCTCCTGGTCAGAGAACATTATCCTGTGCAGCAGAAAGTGATCCTGTAGCAAGGACCTGCTTTCAAGCTGATGCATTGTCCTCACACTAAGGATGTGTCTCCCAGGGCTACTGCCCAGGAGGGAAGGGTGAGGTTGCCGTCATAGTTGGTGATTAAATTTTTAGGAATGTAGAGCTGGGTGGCTGGTGGACACGAGGAACATCTGGTAACTTGCTTGCCAAGTGCAAAGGTGACAGACATCCCACATCACCTAGATAGGATTTTAGAGAGTGCTGGGGAGGAGTCAGCTGTGTGGTACATGTGCGCACCACTGACAAGAAAATGTGGGAAGGAGGTTCTGGAAGCTAAATTAATGCTTTTAGATAGGGAGCTGAAATCCAGAACCTTCAGGGTAGCATTCTCTGAAATGCTCCCTGTTCCACTTTCAGGTCCCCAAAGGCAGGCAGAGCTCCGGAATCTCAATGTGTGGAAGAGACGATGGTGCAAAGAAGATGGATTCAGTTTTGTAAGGAATTGTGGAACCTTCTGGGGCAGGGGGAGTCTTTTCCCAAACGGATGGGTGCCACTTTAACCAGGGTGGTACCAGGCTGCTGGTGCTAACCTTTAAAAAGGTAATAGAGCAGCTTTTTAACTAGAACAAAGGGGAACGCCAAGAGTCACTCAGCAGTGCATGGTTCAGAGGGTGATGTCTTCGTAGGATACTAATGAAGCAGAAGAATTAGGGCATCCCAAAAGAGAGGTTCCATTAAAAGCAAAAGTAATCCATGCACCTATAAGTAAATAATTGCCTAAGTTAAAAGATTCCAAATTATCCTTGTCAACTGAAAAACAGGTTGTTATGACAAACAAAAAACTCTTTGAAATGTCTTTATGCTATTGGCAGAAGTCAGTAAGATAGGAGAGTTAGAATGTATAGCAGTGAATGAGGAAATAGACTTGGGGTAGATTTTAAAAGGAGCATACGTGGCGTACATGTGCGCACTACCCGGTGCACACACATGTACGGCCCATTTTTTAACATGCGCGTGCAGGCCTCGGAGGGAACTTCCCTACCCCCACCCCACCTTCCCTTCCCTTCCCCTACCTCCCCTGCCCTTTCCCCCTACCTTATTTTTTTTCTTTCTTTTATTACTAAACTTACTTCAGCCCTGGGGATGAAGGTGCACGCGCCGGCCAACTTGCGGCATGCGATCCCCGGCACAGCGGCAAATATGGTTGCTGTGCCGGAAACCTGACCCTGCCCCCTGGACCGCCCCTTCCCGCCCATGCCCCGCACCCTCCCCGCCCCTTTTTGCAAGCCCCGGGAATTACACGCGTCCCAGTGCTTTACGCGCATCACCGGGCCTTTTTAAAATAGGCCTGGCGCACATAGACCCGGTTACGTGCGTATCCCTTTTAAAATCCGGCCCACAATTGGCATCTCAGAAAAATGGCGGAAGGAGGATAATCAATGGAATAGTGCTATACCAGGGTATAAATTATAGGCGGGGTGGTGCTTTCTGTCCAACAGGATAAAGATTCTGCAAGAGACTAAATGTGCAACATAATCTTTATGGGTAGAAATCCCATGTGTGTTGGGAAAGAGTATAGTAATAGATACTTCTGTCCACCTGGCCAAAATGATAAGACGGACTATGAAATGCTAAGAGAAATTAGGGAAGCTAACCAAATTGGTAGTGCAGTAATAATGTAAAATTTCAATTACCCAAGTATTGTCTGGGTAAATGTATCATCGGGACACGCTAGAGAGATAACGTTCCTCAATGGAATAAAAGACAGCTTTATGGTTCAGAAACCGATGCGAGAGGGAGCAATTTTAGATTTAATTCTTAGTAGAGAACAGGATTTGGTGAGAGAGGTAACAGTGGTGGTGCCGCATGGCAATAGTGATCATAATATGATCAAATTTGAATTAATGACAGGAAGGGGGACAATAAGCAAATCCATGGCTCTAGCACTAAACTTTCAAAAGGGAAATTTTGATAAAATGAGAAAAATAGAAAAAAACTGAAAGGTGCAGCTGCAAAGGTTTAGAGTGAACAATAGGTGTGGAAATTGTTAAAAAAATATCATCCTAGAAGCACAGCCCCGATGCATTCCAAGCATTAAGAAAGGTGGAAGGCAAAACGATGAAAGAGGCTATTTTAGCCAAAACATCTTTCTTCAAAAATTGGAAGACAGATCCAAAAGAAGAAAATAGGAAAAAGCATAAACAAAGGCAAGTTAAGGGGCGGATTTTAAGAGCCCTGCTCGCCTAAATCCGCCCAAATCCGGGCGGATTTAGGCGAGCAGGGCCCTGCGCGCCGGTAGGCCTATTTTACATAGGCCTACCGGCGCGCGCAGAGCCCCGGGACTCGCGTAAGTCCCGGGGTTTTCGGAGGGGGGCGTGTCGGGGGCGTGTCGGGGGCGGGCCCGAACTGCGCAGCGTTTTCGGGGTGTGTCGGGGCGGGCCCGGGGGCGTGGCTACGGCCCAGGGCGGTCCGGGGGTGTGGCCGCACCCTCCGGACCTGCCCCCAGGTTGCGTCCCGGCGCGCTAGCGGCCCGCTGGCGCGCGGGGATTTACGCCTCCCTCCGGGAGGCGTAAATCCCCGGACAAAAGTAAGGATGGGGTTTAGACAGGGCCGGGCGGGTGGGTTAGGTAGAGGAAGGGGAGGGGAGGGCAAAAGAAAGTTCCCTCCGAGGCCGCTCCGATTTCGGAGCGGCCTCAGAGGGAATGGGGGTAGGCTGCGCGGCTCGGCGCGCGCCGGCTATACAAAAGCCATAGCCTTGCGCGCGCCGATCCCGGATTTTAGTGGATACGCGCGGCTCCGCGCATATCTACTAAAATCCAGCGTACTTTTGCTTGCGCCTGACGCGCCAGCAAAAGTACGCCTATTCGCGCGGTCTGAAAATCTACCCCTTAATGTAAAACATTGATAAGACAAGCTAAAAGAGAATCTGAATAGAAGTTGGTCATAGAGGCAAAAACTCATAATAACTTTTTAAAATATATCTGAAAGAAGAAGTCTGCAAGGGAGTGAGTTGGACAGATGATCGAGGGGTTAAAGAGGCATTTAGAGAAGATAAGGCCATTGCAGAAAGACTAAATGAATTCTTTGCTTCGGTGTTTACTGATCAGGATATTGGGGAGATGCCGGTTCCAAGACAGTTTTCATGGGTGACGATTCAGATGAACTGAACCAAATCACAGTGAACCTGGAAGAGTAGGCCAGATTGGCAAACTGAAGAGTAGCAAATCACCCAGGGTTCTGAAAGAACTAAAAAATGAAATTTCAGACCTATTATAAGTAATTTTTAAGCTATCAGTAAAATCTTCCATTGTACCTGAAGAGTGGAAGGTGGCCAATGTAACCTCAGGGGCGTATTTTAAAAGGCCCGCGCGCGTAAATCCTTCCGGATTTACGCACGCAGGGCCCTCGCGCGCCAGCGAACCTATTTTGCACAGGCTGCCGGCGCGCGTAAAGCCCCGGGACGCGCGCAAGTCCCGGGGCTTTCGAAAAGGGGCGGGAGGGGGCGTGCCCGGGGCGTTCCTGAAATGGTGCGGTGTTTATGGGGCGTGCCGCGGCGTTTCAGGGGCGTGGCACCGGCCCGGGGGCGTGGTCGAGGCCTCCGGAACAGCCCCTGGGACCGGAGGACGAAGCGGGGCTGCCGGCAACGCGTGCAAAGTTACGCCTGCTTTCAGCAGGCGTAACTTTGCCGACAATGGTAGGGCGGGGGGGGGTTTAGATAGGGCCGGGGGGGTGGGTTAGGTAGGGGAAGGGAGGGCGAAGGAAAGTTCCCTCCAAGACCGCTCCGAAATCGGAGCGGCCTCGGAGGAAACAGGCAGCGCGTGCTGGGCTCGGCGCGTGCTGGTTGCACAAATGTGCACCCCCTTGCGCGTGCCTACCCCGGATTTTATAAGATACGCGCGGCTACGCGCGTATCTTATAAAATCCAGCTTACTTTTGTTCGCGCCTAGTGCGCGAACAAAAGCACAAGTATTTAAAATCTACCCCTCAGTGTTTAGAAAGGGATTCAGAGGTGATCTGGGAACTATAGACCAGTGCTCCTGACTTCAGTGCCAGGAAAAATCATGGAAACTATTGCAAAGAATAAAATTACAGAGCATATAGACAGACATGGTTTAATGTGCCACAGCCAGCATGGATTTACCCAAATGTAATCTTGCCTCACAAATCTGCTACATATTTTTGAAGGGGTGAATAAACATATGGATAACGTTGAACCCGTAGATGAGTTGCATTTGGATTTTCAGAAGGCGTTTGACAAAGTCCTTCATGAGAATTTTCTAAGAAAACTAAAAAGTCAGGGGATAGGAGGTAATGTCCTTTCATGGATTACAAATTGTTTAAAAGAAAGGAAACAGAGAGTAGGATTAAATGGTTTATTTTCACAGTGGAAAATACTAAATAGTGGAGTGCCTCAGGGATCTGTACTTGGACTGGTACTTTTTAATATATTTATAAATGATCTGGAAAGGGATCAAATTTGCAGATGATACAAAATTTTTCAGAGTAGTTAAATCACAAGCGTATTGTGATAAATTGCAGGAGGACCTTGTGAGATTGGAAGATTGGGCGTCCATATGGCAGACGAAATATAATGTGGACAAGTGCAAGGCAGGGAAAAATAACCCATGCTGTGGATATACAATGTTAGATTCCATATTAGGTTCTGTCACCCAGGAAAGAGATCTGAGTGTCACAGTATGTAAACACTGTGAAAGAAAATAGTCATAGATGGGACAGTGGTAGGGTGGGGATAAGAGAAGGGGGAAAGAATACCTGGGAGAAGTTAAAGGGGGAGAGAATGCCTGGAAAGAGGGGAAGATGTCGGGAGGGAGGATGAGAGGGGAGAGAATGAATGAGAATGCATGGAAGGAGAGAGGAAAGAAGGGAGGGGGAGAAGAGAGAGAAAATATCTGGAGGAAGAGTGAAAAGAGGAGAATGCCTGAAGGGGAAGGTGGGGGAGAAGGGGGAAGAGAATGTCTGGGGAAGGGGCACCGTTTGCCCTAGAGTTTACCCTGGGTGGGAGGATTTATATTTTTTTGGAGTGGTTTCTTCAGGCTTTTAGTCCACTTTGCTGAGATCCATATAAAAGAGAAGTTAGAAACCTATGCCCTATCCATGGATGTAACATAAATTATATCCTACAACTGGACTGGTCAGAGGATCAAAAAGGAGCAGGTTGAGGACCACTGATCTAAATCTCAGCTGGTGCTAATGGCAACAATTTGGGGCGGATCTTCAAAACTCCGCGAATAGCTTACTTTTGTTTGCGCTCCAGGCGCAAACAAAAGTAAGCTGGATTTTAGTAGATACGCGCGGAGCCGCACGTATCTACTAAAAAAACTGGGTCGGCGCGCGCAAGGCTATCAATTTTGTATAGCCGGCGCGCGCCGAGCCGCGCGGCCTACCCCCGTTCCCTCCGAGGCCGCTCCGAAATCGGAGCGGCCTTGGAGGGAATCCTCTAACACCCTCCCCTAACCTTCCCCTCCCTTCCTCTACCTAACCCACCCGCCCGGCCCTGTCTAACCCCTCCCCTTACCTTTGTTGGGGGATTTACGCCTCCCGGAGGGAGGCATAAATCCCCGCGCGCCAGCGGGCCTCCTCCGCGCCGGGCCGCGACCTGGGGGCGGGTACGGAGGGCGCGGCCACGCCCCCGGACCGCCCAGGGCTGTAGCCACGCCCCCGTACCCGCCCCCAAAACGCTGCCGACACGCCCCCAAAACGGCGCGCCGACAGGGACCGCCCCCCGACACGCCCCCCTCGGAGAACCCCGGGACTTACGCGAGTCCCGGGGCTCTGCGCGCGCCGGTGGGCCTATGTAAAATAGGCGCACCGGCGCGCAGGGCCCTGCTCGCGTAAATCCGGGCGGATTTACGCGAGCAGGGCTCTGAAAATCCGCCCCTTTATTTTTATGAATGGATCTAAAACTATATAGAGATAAACAGGGGAAGAGGAAGGGCTCGGAAGTTACTTCCATCTGTGTCCTTCTGTTCAAAATCACAGGATAGTAGAAGAGGCTTTTGGAAAATGTGAGGAGTCTATGAGAGTGAAGAGTCGAGAAGTACTTTTGGGAAGTTCTGTTAAATAAGGGGAAGCCAGCCGTACATAGATTAAAGAAGATTGTTTATTGTGATGTTGCTAAATCTTCAGCTTTTCTGTGGATGCCTGTGAACCCATGATTAAAATCAGTGTCTTTTAATATCCCTTGGGGGTTTTTTGTATATTTCTGACTGCTGAAAATCCCAGAAATAAAAGTTCCAAGCGTTTGAGAAAAGTAATTCAATCTATTTTATTTGCATAAAAAATACCAAAAAAAGTAACCAGAGACCGATGATTATACATGACCCGGTTTATGAGTGTGAGTACCTAATCAGCTCCGAACTTACGGGTGTTATGATAGCCTTTAACATTGCTTCTTTGATGTCTGCACAATAAGTAATATCAATTCTAGACGAATGCTTTCATTTTTAATATTTGCATAACAAAATATTATATAACATCACACGCATGTACAGTCCACTCCACAAAGCTCCCTTATATTCCTGTTCTAGGTGATTGATACAGGGTGACTGCTGTTTTTATCTCTGTCTTAGAATCAATGATAAAAACGTGCGATCAACATTTTCTGTGTGAAGTAATCTGTTTTTGTTAGAGAATAAGAAAGCACAGAAAGCAACCTTGGGACTCCCCTTTACTGGCAAAGTAGATACAATGCACTATTTTTTTTTTAAACTAGATCTCAGCAACTTTCAGAAGTTCAATGTAGGCTACCAATGCAAGGAATTAAAGCTTGAAACAATGATGACTGATGCTGTGCAGTTTTACTTTCTAATGATAAAAGCATATTCTTCCTTATCACTTTTCATTTTTAAGTATATTTTTCACTAACTTTTTTTTTTTCTAATTTTTACTAAAAAGGAGAATGACTGGTCTGGAAACATAGTAGAAGCCTGCCCCCCCCCCCCCCCCTCCCTCCAGTGTTGAGAGTGAAATGGCCTGGGTGAAATCAAACGAGGTTTCATGCATTCAAGGATTAGTGATACATCATGTGGTTGATAAGTGCGGTCTCTGACTAGAAGTGAAGAGTGGGAGTGCGCCAGGCGTAGCTCAACCATGAGAAAGCTGTAACAGAAATTACAAGAAGGAATGAAGCAATTCCTTCCGCTGATCTCTGGCATCAGGTCCCTCAGGAAACTCAATTGTCTTATATGCAGCTACCTGAAGATTAGTCACAGGTTTCCACAGAAGTCTGCAGCTTATCAGTCTGCGTTGTAAATGGTATCAGCACAGGGCTGAACAAACTGGGGGAGGATTCCCAATGGAGCCATGAAGAGTAGTGAAGAAGAGGGCACAGTGGCTACCCAATCAGGAAAAAAAAATGGCTACACTGTTGTACTGAAAAGCTCAGGAGGGAGGGATCTGCCAGAGCACGGTGACATTATTGTAAGCAAACCATGGCTTTGTCCTGTTTTTCTTTTGATGGGCCAGGCAGAGGTAGCTGCTTCTGCTGTGGTGGGCTAAGTGCAGAGAACTGTGACAGCATGAGATGGAGTTTTTCTCAGCTTCTAAAACCTTTTGGATGGTACCTAAGTGTTTTTAGAACATTTTCAGTCTTTACCATATGGTTTTAGGCCTGTGTGTCTGGGTGTGGAATATGTGTGTCTGTATTTGACTGGTGTGTTGTGGCCTATGCCAGGTTTTCTGTCTCTGTGTCTGTCTATGTCTGTTTGGGTGTCTTCTCTCTGTTGTTGTGAGTGTGGGGTGTCTATATGTGTCAGCTTAACCTTTCAGAAACTGGCAGGCAGTGTGGCTACTTGTTGGGACTTTATCAGTGATTATCAGATTATAAACTCCCTGAGCTGATAATCACTGATAAGGTCCCAGGACCCACACCTCAAACACAGTTTCTTAAAGTTAAATCTTCTCATATTGTTAATTAGAGATGTGAATCGTGTGATCGATCGTCTTAACGATCGATTTACGGCCGGCGCCATTTTGCAATACGGCAACGAGTGCAGGAGGTCGCTCCCGGACCCCCGCTGGACTTTTGGCAAGTCTTGTGGGGGTCAGGAGGCCCCCCCAAGCTGGCCAAAAGTCCCTGGGGGTCCGGCGGGGGTCCGGGAGCGATCTCCTGCGCTCGTGACGTCGGGGGACAGGAACCAAAATGGCGCCGGCGCTACCTTTGCAAAGAATTAATTTAGTCTTTCCGCAATGACCTTATCTTCTCTAAGTGCCCCTTTAACCCCTTGATCATCTAACGGTCCAACCGATTCCCTTGCAGGCTTCCTCCTTTAGATTTATTTTTTAAAGTTTTTATTGTGAGTTTTTGCTTCTATGATCAAATTCTTTTCAAATTCTCTCTTCGCCTGTCTTATCAATGTTTTACATTTAACTTGCCAATGTTTATGCTTTTTCCTATTTTCTTCAGAAGGATCCTTCTTCCAATTTTTGAAGTAAGATCTTTTGGATAAAATAGCCTTTTCTCCTCTCCTTTTAACCATTCTGGCAATTGTTTGGCCTTCCTTCCTCTTTTCTTAATGCACAAAATACATCTCATCCATTCTGCTGATTGTACCTGAGCGGTATCAAGTTTTACTCCTCTTCTCCTATTATCTCCTCTGTGATGAAAGTGTGTTCACAAAGTCTCCTTCTTCCTCAATCCACTCCTTCGCCCCTTGTATGACTCCAGTGTTATCCTTCCTCTGAATGCTGATGACCCTTTCGTCCTCTCTCAGTGAAAGGCACGTCTCCTTTTGATATTAAACAAAATCTTTGTCCTTGAGTAGTAGGACACTCAGTAAAAGCAAAAAGAAAACTTACATATACTGGGAAACCAAAATACGAGTCGAGGAGGGTAAAAAAGCTCCCCTCTCAAGAGAAAAGAAAGGTTTCCAAAACATGCTCCTTAATTGAGCAAATATGCTCTGTCTCCTTTCTGAACCCAGATTTCAACCCTAGAGACCCTAGAGGTCTTCCTCCTTAAAAATAAACAAAATCAGGGGGCAGCCATGGACATTCTGTCCTTGGAAGGGCCAGCTCAGAATTCCACACAGTAAAATGATGACTAAGTTTTATATAACATGGGAGCACACCATTTTCCATCTCACAGATGGGGGAGCTACACACCCACACTAAACACTCTGTTCCCCCCCCCCCCCCGCCAATGTTAGTTGGAACATTCCTTCTGGTAGAGATCCATTGTATTTTGTGTATCTGTACAGTGCTGCATACACTTTGTAGCACTATAAAAATATTTGGTAGCAGTAGTAATAGAAAATCAGCAAGAATGTTGATTATTGCAAATGAATATCCATTATTTGTAGGAAAATAATTATACTCTTAGCACAATCGGAGGAAGGGGATACAATAAATTGTTTAGAAGTCAATTTTAAAAGTATTGCTCATGGAAAAATGCCCACATACATATGTTGGCCATGCGTGAACAATGGGTATTTTAAAAAGCCGCGAAGTCCGCATGTATATTACCCACGTGCGCATCAAGAATAAGAGGGCAGAAAAGAGCTAAAGCATGGACATTCCAGGATGGGGCCATCAGTTACTCACGAAAATCCGTATTTTAAAACTGGATTCTGCGGTGCATGTCGGCTTGTTATCCGTGTAACTTTACTGCTGCTCCAGATGAAGAGCAAGTCTGTAGTTCTCGAGTTTTAGGGCTTATAGGACAGGGTGAGAGGGGTCTGGGTCAACTGGGGGGGTGAAGTAGGAAGAACCAGAGGGGTCTGGAAAACCTCAGTATTGACTGGGTAAACTGGTGGACTAACTGGAAAAATTGGGTTGCCCCTCATGCGAGCCTGTTTTAAAATTCACTGAAATATGTATGTTAAAGCCGGCCAAGTCCTAGGAAAGATACGCAAAGTACATTTCTCAAGCACTCTCTTAAGCTTAGGAGCATACTTACGCCTGAGAGGTGTATTTTAAAACTTTTATGTGCGCAGGTGCACACACAATTTAGAATTGTAGCATATCTGCATCCGTGTGCCGATTCACGCATGTATGTGCGCACACATGCTTATTTTAAAATTAGCCTGTTCCTGTTACATGGGAAGAAGCAGGGCCAGCAATATGTCAGTCCCATTACAGATTTTTGTCATCCCTATAGATGACACTAAAATCTGTAACAGGATTTACAAACCAAGAAAGCTAAAAAAAAAAAAATAGAAAAGGTGAAAAGTGGGAGAATAATCAAGAGTTTGGAAGCTGTGCTGCAATGCAGAAAAGTGTAAAATCTATGCATTAATGGCTGAATATGATGTGAACATTTGGTGCAGTTTTTCCTAGCGAGTTTCATTTAAGATACGTTTCCCTACTATTATATTTACCACATTGAGCTTTGTGTGCTCATTACTTGCACTTGTATTAGTGATCAACTTAAAATTCTTTTAAAAAGTGGATAATAAAACTGACAAGACAGATGATTAAAAGTTCATCATAGCAAAAGAGCATTCAAAGTAATTAATGCTCTTAAAGTAATTTTAAAGAAATTAAAGTAATTAAAGTAATTAATTTTAAAGTAATTAAAGTAAACTTTCTGCCGCGATCCTTTCTCAATCTCTCTCCTCCTCCACTACAGGGGCTTGTGCGGTCGGCACAGCCCAGTCGGGGCAAGAGCCCGCTCACCCCTCCCTTCTGTGAGCCAGCAGTGAACAGTGAACCGGGAAATTAAGAGAAAAAAAGGGAGAAGAGGGCTCAGAAACCTGCAAAGTAAAGAGAAGCAGCAGGACCACGTGGTGAGTGATACTGCTCCCACCCCCAACCCAGCCGGTCTAGCCCAGTACTGTTTTCAGGCCCTTAAATTACAGACGCTCCCCGGGGCGTCGCGCACCGGGCGTCGCGCGCCCGAAGGTGCGCGACCTAAGGGGCTTGCCCCTTAGTGCGCCCCTTTGTGCAGACCCGGAGGGCAGACTATACTCCTCTTTACAGTCACTTCAACCCATTCCTCCTATGTCTCTGCAGGGCCCTCAGGCAGCTACTAACCATCACTTCAGCTCCACGTATCCCTGCAAGCAAACCTTGGCGGCATTTCACCCCTCTTCTACCACACCCACACGAGGCCAACTCTAATCAGCCAACGCAACACCTTTAACACAATACAACAGTTTTTTCAACGGTCTTTCATCAGCAGCCCAGGAAGACTTTCTCCCTTCCCATTCTTATCCAATTCTCTAACATCCTCCGCCTGCCACCTCTTTACCCCCTCATTCCAGTCTACCACTCTTGCCAGACCGACCTCCCAGAATGCATCCAGTTTTTACAATCCCGATTCTTCATCACTGCCTACCATTGATAGGAAAATCAACCAGGCAAGCACAACACCGCAACCTAAAATCACTCACTCCAATGCTGATTACACCGATCACCCAACTTCTAGGCCTCACCCTATTTTCGCTATCATTATTCAACGCACAATCTCTAACCAAAAAAATCACTGATTCTCGCCGACTATCTCTCCGACGCTAAGCCCGATATATGCGCAATAACTGAAACATGGCTTAAAGACTCAGACACAGCCATAATAAACCAACTACCGACGCTGACATATGACATCTTCTCACTCCCCAGACAGAGAAAAAGGGGAGGCGGAATTCTTTTAGCAACTAAAAAAAACTTAAGATTCTCTCAATACCCAGTCAACTCATACTCCAAACTAGAAATCGGCTTTTTCACTTCAGACCATCTTCAAATTCTACTTGTTTACGCTCCCCCGGGCCTCCTGGAAACAGATGCATCTCCTATGGTGGAAATAGTCTCAACTCTCCTCAACTTGGACGCCCCAGCCATTATCCTAGGTGATTTTAACCTGCATGTAGACAATCCCACTCTTACTACCAGCTGTGAAGCCTTTCTCACAGCCCTCTCAGCAATGGGATTCAAACAGATAGTGAACAAACAGACACACAAAGCCGGTCACACTCTGGACCTTATCTTTGTTATAAAGACATCTATCCTGCATCGCTCCTCAATTGCAAGAAAGTACCTTGGTCAGACCACACTCTTATTTCGACCTCATTCTCACTGAAAGAATCCAGCACCCCCCACGTTCCTTCACCCACATTTCTTTACAGAAAATCTTGCTCCTCAGAAGACCTTAAGAACCTCCTGACCGCTCAACTTCCCCTTATAGACCTCACCGACCCGAACACGGCTCTCTGCTCTTGGAACAAAATTACAGAAGATATAGCCAACAAACTCTGCCCACTATCTAGAAAAAGGGCACACTCAAATGCTTCCAAAAGACAACCTTGGTTCACCAATGAAATTAGAAGGCTAAAACAATGCTTAAGGCAGAAAGAGAGCAAATGGCGCAAAGCCCCATGTGGCAGCACACTCTCCGCCTACAAATCTACACTACACCAATACAAGTCCTCTACTCTAAAATCAAAAAGGGACTTTTACGCCTCCAAGATCCATAACCTGGTCTTCGATGCCAAAGCACTCTTTGCCTACGTATCTAGCCTCACCCAAATCAACCCCCTGGAAGTTCCTAGCAACCTAGCACAAGCTAAAGCGGAAGAACTAGCTCTATTCTTCCAAAACAAAATTGCCAGCCTTCTAACACAGCTGCCCTCCAATACCACCTCATACTCGACTTCTTTTAATCTCTACTTCAAAAGCACACGTCTTGAAGCTTTCGATCCCATCTCCTCCACTGAGATACAAGTAGCACTAAGGAGAATGAAACCTTCCTCTCATCCTACGGATCACATTCCTACGAAACTCCTCTTGACAATTCCAGACTCCATTTCCAAAATTCTGGCGGACATCATTAATTGTTCTCTCTCCCAAGGACTCTACCCAGAGGACCTTAAATTGGCTTCTCTCAAACCACTCCTAAAAAAACCCAATCTGGATCCTAAAGACCCAAATAACTTCCGCCCGATCGCCAACCTGCCCTTCATAGCAAAACTCATGGAAAAATTAGTGAACACTCAACTGTCAGACTACTTAGAAGATAATAATCTCCTGTTCCCCTCCCAACATGGGTTCCGCAAAGCCTTTAGCACAGAATCACTCCTCATTTCCCTGACAGACTACCTCATCATGGGCCTCGACAAAGGACAATCATTTCTACTGATTCTACTGGACCTCTCGGCAGCGTTTGACACTGTCAATCACTCCATCCTCATAAATCAGTTGACGGCAATAGGAATCACTGGCGCCGCACTTAATTGGTTCAAAACTTCTCAACAACAGAGGCTACAAGGTTAAAATCCAAAACAAAGAATCATCACATTACAATTCAACCGTAGGAGTCCCACAGGGTTCCTCTCTGTCCCCTACGCTCTTTAACATTTATCTCTTACCGCTATGCCAGCTCCTCTCCAGCCTCAATCTAAAACATTTTCTATATGCGGACAATATTCAGATAATAATCCCTATTAAAGACACATACTTGAAAACACTAGATCACTGGGAAAACTGCCACCAACAAATCAAACTCCTCCTCACTAGTCTAAACTTAGTATTAAATTCCTCCAAAACCGAACTCCTGCTCATCTCTCCCGAGAACAGTAACATCACTTCCACTCACCCTAGCATCCCACAATCCACGCAACTGTGAGACCTTGGAGTTTTAATTGACAATCGGATGAATTTGAAAGCTTCTATCAACAAAACTACCAAAGACTGTTTTCACAAACTCCAAGTCTTGAAAAGGATAAGACCTCTCTTTCACTTGCAGGACTTTAGAACAATCCTTCAGGCATTAGTTTTCTCAAAGTTAGACTATTGCAATTCTATCCTACTAGGTCTCCCTTCCTCCTATACCAAACCGCTTCAGATGGTACAAAATGCGGCAGCACGAATATTAACTAACACCAGAAGAAGAGATCACATCTCCCCTATCCTAAAAAGCCTTCATTGGCTGCCAGTGCACTTCAGAATTCTCTACAAATCCATCTCCGTTATCTACAAAATCATTCATCAACATACTTCTATCGACCTGCAAATTCCTCTCCTCTTACACAATTCCTCAAGACCTACCAGAGACGCATATAGAGGTTCACTCCAGGTTCCTCCAACCAAAGCCACTAGACATATTACCTTGAGAGATCGGGCCCTCTCTACCGCTGGTCCCCCTTTATGGAATTCCATCCCCCCAGACCTAAGACAGGAACCCTGCCTTCCAACCTTCAGGAAGAGACTTAAGACTTGGCTCTTCAAACAAGCTTTCCCGGACTCCAGCTAATGTCCTTCAACTTCAAGTTCTATAACACAACCAGCTCTTTTAACTGTTCGTTGTAAATATTTAAAATGCTATTAACCTTTTCTTTTTCCTTCCTCTCCCAGTTTAAGCATCCCTGTTTTTTGTAACTGCTTTCTTCCGCACTACAGTTCCAGTTTGTTTTTTCTTTCTATGCACCACTGTTTTAATGTAAACCAGCATGATGTGATTTTATCATGAATGCCGGTATATAAAAACCTTAAATAAATAAATAAATAAATAAATAAATAAATTACTAAGCAAAGTTATAATGCTTTCATGTGTCTGCTCTGCTATGTTTTTATGGAGGTCTCTTTGGTGGTTCATAATTTGGTACAGAAAATCCATTAGCCACTTTTCAAGGACAAGAATTGGTGACTATGAAATAGGAAAGAGACTAAGGAGTAATCATTTTAGCTGGCCTGAAGGTTGCCAGTCAATGTAATACAGAGGCAGGAAAAGCTCAGAATTTGTTTGGTTGCATAAGGAAAAGGTATCACCAGCAGAATGATCTCTAGTGAGATCAAACCTCATGTACTAGTATGCTCAGCTCCGAAGGCCACTGATAGAATGGAGCAGTTCTGAGAAGGGCTGCCAAAGGTGGTACAGGGCCTGCAACACAAGCTCCATACAGAGAGCCTTAAGGAACTCCAAATATATTCACTGGAAGATGGAGGAGGAAGATTATGACAAAGTAAATCAGCCTGAAATAGTTGCAAGGATTTGGTGCATTCTCAGACATAATCAGGGTAACTGACTTCGCTAAATTTCCCAGCTAAGGTCATACAGAAAAGGAGCAAAATCCCGCAAAGAGTCAAGCTTAAACAGCTGACACTGGAAGACTTCTGGAGATAATGGTTAGAAGAGTGATGGCCACTGGGGGGGCGCTCTAGCGCGGTGACCAAGATGGCCGCCTGACTGTTTAGCTCCGGGAGATTTCGCCAGTTTTTGAAAGGAAATCCTACGATTTTTGCAGTTTTATCAGTGATCGCCTTGTTTGCCATCATTCTAAGATGTCTACGACTAAATCAGGAAAAATTGAGGCTGCGTTTGCGGCAACGTCGGGGACTAAAAGATCTAAACAAGATCCACCTTCGCCCGATAAGGCCGCGCCCGCCAAACCTATGGCGTCTGCAGATTTAGTTCTTGCGGAACTAAAATCACTTAAGGATATGTTACAAGCCAACATGGATAATACCATCGCCATACGATCGGACTTGCAATCTTTATCCGCTCGCTTTGACCAACTTTCACATCGCCTGGATGACGCCGAAACCCAAGTTTCGTCTCTATTAATGGCTACTGCGTCGCTTCCAGCCATAGAAAAAGACCTAGAAACATTACGTAGAGACTTTGAAGATCTCTCTAATCGCAATCAACGGAACAACGTACGTCTCCTAGGTATCCCCGAAGGAGCAGAAGGTACTGATATTTTTGCATTCCTCACCCACCTGATTCCTGATGTCCTTCACGTTACCTTCTCCCATCCATTGGAAATAGAAAGGGCACATCGAGTGCCTTTCCGCCTGCTCCAGACATCAGCCCTCCCCAGGCCCATCATTTTCAAACTCTTGCGATACCCGCAAGCCCTACAGATTTTTGCTGCTGCTAAGTCAAAGTCGACTCTTCAATTCCAAGGATCCAATATCCTATTTGTTCCTGATCTAGCAAAAACAACTGCGGCTAAACGTAAGGCCTTTTTGGCGCTGCGACCTCGCCTTCATTCACTCGGCGCCAAGTTTGGCCTCCTATATCCGGCTATGATGCGCATCACTTATCAGAATCACACAAAGCTTTTTCACAACCCATCGGACCTAGAAGAGTTTCTTCAATCATCCGATCGCCCTCAAGGAATGATTACTTGAAATTACTTAGACCTTCAGTTGCTTGTTTTTTTCTCGTGGATGTTACTCAACTATTTTGATCTCCAGTGAGTCCATCAGGCGGTCTATGGCCCCCTCGAGGCCCTGTTATTGAAATATGGGCGGCAAGCACTCGATTTTAGTGTTTGCCAGCTGTCTTCGATCGTTTTCATTTCTCTCTAGCAATAAGACTGCTAGCGTTTGGACACATACATTATTTTGTCTTTCTCCTATGTTTCTAACCTTTTTTAATCTTCTTATTGAACATCCAAGGAACTACATGTTTCTTTCATCAATACGGCCTCCACACAACAGTGTATTGCTCAGCTTTCAATTTTTCATTCTACAACCTTTTCGATGGCATCCACCATAGACTCCATCATGATGGTATCGCTTAATGTCAATGGGTTCACGCATCCAATCAAACGAAAATTTTTTTTAACCTATCTTCAAACGCTTCATGTAGATATTGCTCTTCTACAAGAGACTCACTTAACAGCTACCGAGTCCCTTAAGCTAAAACAGCAGTGGGTAGGTCATGTCTTTTTCAGTCCAGCCTGTAAAAAGAAGCGTGGCATAGCTATACTAATACACAAGCGCCTGGATATCTCCATTCTACACCAAGCAATGGATATTGATGGTCGATGGAACCTTCTTCAATTTACCTTACAAGATGGATCTTACACCATTCTTAATCTGTACGCACCAAACGCAGATGACCCTACCTTCTTTCAGGATGTCTTCACAAGATTGCTATCTCTCGATCCCTCTCAGTATATCATTGGGGGAGATTTTAACCAGCCATTAGACCCCCTTCTTGACAAAAAGACGGAGATACGCTACACAATCTCGAAAGCAACTCAAACTCTGCAACACCTCATGTCTCAACTGGGACTGCTAGACCCTTGGAGAATACAACATCCCACGGAAAAAGACTTTACCTTTTATTCAGCACCACACACGTCTTACTCTAGAATCGACTTCTTTTTGGTTTCTAACACTCTGCTACCTCATATCTGCGCATCTAGAATATGTTCCATCCTGGTATCTGATCACGCGGCAGTACTCTTTCAACTTAAACTTGTCTCTCCTATTCATGTGGATAGACAATGGAGATTTAATGCATCCTTGCTATCGGAGCCCGAATTTCTTGCATTTATAAGTGAGAAAACCTCTAATTATTTTGCCGACAACTCAGGAACTACTTCCTCCCAGGAACTCCTATGGGAAGCGTGTAAAGCGACCATCAGGGGAGAGATTATTAGTTATTCTGCTCACAGACGACGTCTTCAAAGGCAAGCTCTTCAACACCTACAGAGATGCTCAGAAGATCTGGAATGCTCACACTTGCTATCTCCTACGGCTCACACATTAGCTCAACTTCAAAAAGCGAGATATGAATATAACAAACAACTGAGTTCGCAAGTTCAATTACATCTTTTTCACTCCAAGGCGCAATATTATGCGGAAAGCAATAAATGTGGCAGACTCTTAGCTTCGTACCTCAAAAAAAAGTCTGAGCGTTCAAGAGTGGTCAAGATCGTCACGTCAACTGGTAATACAACCACACTGGATAAAGATATACTTCAATCCTTTCGAGACTTTTACGCTCAATTATACCAATCTGAAGTACATCCATCTCCAGAAGAATTCGACTCGTTCTTTGCAAATCTTGAACTTCCCCAATTAACTGACGCACAGCGCCAAACTTTGGGCTTACCCTTCACTACTGAAGAAATATCGGTTGCCATTATGTCCCTTCCTCTGAAAAAAGCCCCGGGTCCCGATGGATTCAGCACCGATTTTTATCATGCATTCAAGAAGACTCTATCTCCTCATCTGCTTGGATTGTGGTGATTCCAAAGCCAGGCCGTGACCCCACCTTACCTGCCAATTACCGGCCCATTTCGCTCCTTAATGTGGACTATAAAATCTTCACCAAAATTCTAGCCACCCGCTTATCCAAAACTTTAGGCTCTCTCATTCACACTGACCAATCCGGATTTATTAAAAACAGGCTTATTACTAATAACACTCGGATGTTTCTCCATATCCAAGAATCTCTTTTTCCCACCTCTGAGCCGGCCATTGCTGTTTCATTAGACACTGAAAAAGCCTTCGATCGCAAAGAATGGTCTTTTCTCTTTGAGACCATGTCCAGATTCGGATTTGGTCTTAAATTTACCAACTGGATTAGACTAATATATGGCGCACCCACGGCTTCTCTATATGTTAATTGTCAGATATCCCCACCTTTTTCTTTATACAGAGGAACCCGACAAGGCTGTCCTACATCTCCCCTACTATTCGACCTGGCTTTGGAACCACTACTTATCGCCATTCGTCAGTCCCAAGCAATAACTGGTGTAACCATAGGCTCCGGGGAGTATAAACTTTCTGCATATGCGGATGATGTCTTGCTATTTATTACCAATCCCGAAAGTTCTCTTACTCAGCTGTTTGCACATTGATGTATATTCTGCATTACAGGTTATAAAGTAAATTGGAGCAAGACTGAATTCTTATCTTTAAATAACTTCTCCCAAACGCTAGATTTCTCTTCTTTTTCAATTCAAAAAGCCAAGCTCGGCTTAAAATACTTAGGAATACGATTTTTTTCAGATCCCCAAATTACTCTTAATACCTGTGAAAAATCCACACTACAGCAGGTTAAGGATATCATCCTTAAATGGTCTCCATTGCATCTCACATGGTGGGGTAGACGACACCATCAAGATGGTCCTTGCTCCAAAAATTACCTTCATATTATCCATGCTCCCAATTTTTTTCTCTAATGACTTCTACCGACAAAGTGACCGTATTCTACTTAAGTTCCTCTGGAACAACAAAGCTCCTAGAATTGCCTTGCGTAAGTTGAAAGCTATGAAAGCTCAAGGAGGTGTAAATTTCCCTGATTTCCGCTCATATCATTTAGCTTTCATTCTTCAACAAAGCTTCCACCTATTTGGTCCGGAAGCTCACACAACTGACACACCCAGCTGGCTCCCCATTGAACATTCTCTTATTCATCCGTTTCCTACTTTCACCTTTCCGGGTATGCTCCTCTCCTATCATACACAGAACAGGATACTGATTACCTTACATAAAGCATTGAAGGAGTTTGATGCTTTATGCCCTCGGGACAAACCTAATTGGTCGAACTCCCGCTCACTCCCTATATGGAATACTAATAGGATTAGAATAGATGGCCACCCCATCCACTGGCCTATATGGCAAGCTAAGGGAATTTGGTTTCTTTCCTCCATTGTTTCGGAAGATGCCATAATTCCTTTTTCCTCCCTACGATCCCGCTTCCAACTCCCTTCTACTCAATTTTATGCCTGGCTGCAGCTTCGTGATGCACTTAAGGCCTTGGACTTACCGAACTTGAAACTTGACCAACCAGCCTACCTTGTTTCCTTTTTCGAGGAAGTGGGCTCTCGAGGACATCTCGCTTCTAAAATTTATAAGCTAATTAGAGGCTTTTCTACACCCTCTCCTACCTCGACTCTACAACAAGTATGGTCCTTTGACCTCCAGACAAAACCCTCTTATAAAGTCTGGACTCATGTTTGGTCTTCCTCGGTACATATCTCTCTATCCACCAGCCTGTCCCAGACTTCTTTTTTCATTCTACACAGAGCCCTCTGGACCCCCTAGAAACTTCATAGAGCTAAACTTCTCCCCTCTCACAAATGCTGGTCCTGCAGGAGGGAGAAGGCCACGTTAGAACACATGCTTTTCTCCTGCCCGATGATTTTTGGCTACAAATTTGGAATAAAATATCATCCTTACTTTCACTTCACATACCAGTTTCATATGCCTTGATAATCCTAAAGGGTGCCCATCCTGAACTAGAACTGTCGCCGCCACATCGGTGACTAATTGATTTCCTTCTCCTTGTAGCTTTACATAATATCACCTCCAACTGGAAGAGAAGTGACTTACTTTCAGAACCTTTGTGGTGGAATACAGTCTGTTTATTTAGCAGGTACGAAAGAGCAATGGCCATCAAACATAATCAACTGGCTAAATGGAACTTAATGTGGAAACCCCTTGACAATTACACTACCTAATCCTACATGGAACACTGGCACCTCTACACTGTCACTATTGGAGACACTAGCTTGGATGTTCTGCTTTATCTATTCCTCCTTTCTTCTTTCTCCCTCTCTTTGTATTTTCCATTTTCCTTCACATGTGTCCTAATTAACCTGTTGGTTACTGTTCAGTTGCTCTGGATACCTAATATATAGTATCTATGTTACTGATACATTGTATGATGTTTTCCTTGTCATGACATGTTCTGATAAGTTTATGGCTTTGTTATGAAACTTTCTCAATAAAAATATTACAACTAAAAAAAAAAAAAAAGAAGAGTGATGGCCACTGCTATTCTAAAATGCTGGCAGAAATGCATTTTTGCATTCATTTGGAAAAGAAAACTGCCCAGGGTGGCTAGCAGTGTAATGTTTAGACATAAATTGAGAGGCGGGTTGGGTGTTCCTCACTTGAGGTGGTATTTTGTTGCTGCTCAATCACGAGCAATCATAGACTGGAAAAAAAGGGGAGAACAGAAAACGTGGGTAGCGATGGAGCAAGTTTTCTTGGGAAGTCCAACCTGGATAGCAAACACAGACCTTCCCCCAACGGCTAACACCACCCTCCGCATAAGGAAGCAATGGCAGCATAAATTGGTGGGGAGAAGAAGGTATTTCTTTAGCTCTTCATTGTTTCACAATAGCCGTTTTGCCCCAGGGTGGGATTCTTCTCTTTTTAATAGTGGAAAACAAAAGGGATTATTTTACTAGGTAATCTGTGGAGCTCTGAGGAGCTTCTAACCTTCACAAACATTAAAGAAAAGCACCAATTATTGGCTAAAGATATGTTTTCAAATCTACAATCATGTCATTTCCTTCGACAGGAAAGAATAGAGGAGGATCTAGCCTTGGGAAAATCCCAATTTGAACATTGGTGTGAGCAGGCAGACAGGCTGAAAGGGGGAATCTCTAAGATATAAGGACCCATGTGAGAAACCAGCCTTCGCACCGGCTTGGGAAAACGATTTAGGGAAAGAACTACTATCAGAAAACAGTTTTAAAGTCTTATTGAGATGGCATCTTACACCTGTGCGGTTGCATAAAGCTCATATGATTAGCAGTCACCTGTGCTGGAGGAGTTGTGGTCAAAAAGGCTCATTCTTTCATATGTGGTGGGAGTGTTCTATAGTTATATGTTTTTGGGGGGCAGTTTCCCTATTTATCCAGCAAGTGCTCTGTTCAGTTATCCCTGAAAATGCCCTGTTAAATAGGGATGTGAATCATGTGCCTAATCGTCTTAACGATTGGGTTCGGCTAGAGGGGGGAAAAAATCTGATCGGGGGTGATGTGAATCGGAATTGGTTCCTGATTCACATCGTTATTTTTTTTTTTAGTGAGGCCCGACCCTTTAAAATTGACCCCTTACCTTCCCCCACCCTCCCGAACCCCCCGAAAACTTTTTACGATTACCTGCTGGTCCAGTGGGGGCGCAAGGACCGATCTCCCGCTCTCGGGCCATCGGCGCCATTTTGGCTGCCACTCAAAAATAGTGCCGATGGCCTGATTAAAAAAAAACCCCACCCGACCCTTTAAAAACGACCCCTTAGCTTCCCCCACCCTCCCGAGCCCCCCAAAACATTTTAAAATTACCTGGTGATCTAGTGGTGGTCCCGGGAGCGATCTCCCGTTCTTGGGCCGTTGGCTGCCACTCATAAAGATGGCGCTGATGGCCTTTTGCCCTTACCATGTGACAGGGTATCCATGCCATTGGCCAGCTCCTGTCACATGGTAGGAGCACTGGATGGCCGGCGCCATCTTTAAATACGGCGGTGGCCATCTTTAAAGATGGCGCCAGCCGGCCAGTGCTCCTACCATGTGACAGGGACCAGCCAATGGCACGGATACCCTGTCATATGGTAAGGGCAAAGGGCCATCGGCGTCATCTTTATGAGTGGCAGCCAATGGCCCAAGAACGGGAGATCGCTCCCGGGACCACCACTAGATCACCAGGTAATTTTAAAATGTTTTGGGGGGCTCGGGAGGGTGGAGGAAGCTAAGGGGTCATTTTTAAAGGGTCGGGTGGGTTTTTTTTTTTATTTGGGCCATCGGCGCCATTTTTGAGTGGCAGCCAAAATGGCGCCGATGGACCAAGAGCGGGAGATCGGTCCCCGCGCCCCCACTGGACCACCAGGTACTCGTAAAAAGTTTTAGGGGGGTTCGGGAGGGTGGGGGACGGTAAGGGATTTGTTTTATAGGGTCGGGGTGGGTTTAGGGGTTGTTTTGGTGTGCCGGTTTTCCCCACCCTCCCCCCTCCCCCGATTTACGATTTTTCACGATAAATCGTGGGAATTTCTATTGTATCACGACTCTTAACGAGTTTTGACGATTTAAAATATATCTGACGATTTTTTTAAATCGTCAAAAAACGATTCACATCCCTACTGTTAAATGCATCCTTGGACAGCTCTAGACATAACTGGATGCTGGTACATCAAATTATATTGGCCGCTAGATGTCTCATAGCAGCTGCTTGGAAAGCACCCAACACTCCACAGTTAAAATTGGTCATCTTAAAGTTGGATAGGATGTGTGAGCTACATAAGCTGACTGCTCGTAAACACCATATGTTACCTAGTTTTTCATCGGTGTGGAATCCATATTTACAATGGCGGGCTAAACACTGAAAAATTCATGTGGTTTCAGCGAGTCCTTCCATCTATCCTATCATTAATGCCTATTGCTCTAGAGTAAGGTATCTTTTGCACTATTAGTAAGCTCCTAGTCAAAAATTTGTCTGCAAATGTGCTGTAATTAAGTTTAGCCAGACGGTAATGTAGAGATTATTTTATTAAATGTTGTATATGTTGTTATAATGATCTTGAAAAATCTCAATAAAATATCATTTACAAAAAAAGAATGATGGCCACAGCTAGAGCAATGAGGGCTGTCAAACTTGTATGACTGAACACTGAAAGATACCCTTAGCTAAGGGACTATATTCAGGGGCAAGCAAGCAGGCTGGGTGAGCCAAATGGGCCTTATCTACTGAAATCTACTATATTACTATGCAAATAACTTTGCAGATTGTTCTGTTCTGTCAGTCAATACATGGAACAACTAGAACAGTGAACTGGGAGTCCTAGGAATATTTTTCTGCATCAGCAGAAAATTAGAAAGTCTAAGCTTAAACCCTTTGAGCTGTGACATAAGGACATTAAACGTGACATTAATTCCTTCTGGTATAAATATTGTAAGTGAATGGCATGTTATAATCTGAAATTCACCTGAGGCTTTTCCTCTTCTCAGGTATGGCTCCGCCCTTTCTAAGCAGTAGATATAATCATGGTAGTTCACTGCTCAGCAATATGTGAGTCTATCAAACCAGGTCACATAAGCAAACATATTTTCCATTCTTGCCTCAGCAGCAGACTTAAAGACAGCTCTGAAGTCAACAGATTTAGTCCCACGGTCATCAGACTCTGGTCCAGGATCAACATTTATTTATTTTATTTATTTATGAAACTTTTAATATACTGACATTCATAGGGCATATGCCGGTTTACAAAAAACTGAAGCAGGTAGAAAATACAAAGAACAGGGGGGGGGAGAGGGGGAGCAGGCAAGAAGAGGGTGAGAGGGGGGCAGGGGAAGAGCAGCAAGAAAGGATAGGGCAGAAGGAGAGAGAGTAACAATCAATAATTGAGCAATATAATAAAGAGGAACATAATTGTAACTAGGTTCTAAAATTATAAGTTAAGGCAAGGTACTTATTTACAATAAGTCAATAGCGTAATTACTTGTTAGGGTTAAGGCTTTGGCAATGGTGAGTTCAAAGGGGGGGCGGGAGGGAGGCGGAGGCAGGGGGTAGAGGAGGGAGGGGAGAAATTCAGGGGGCAGGGAGTGTGGGCTGGGGGGGAGAGGGGTGGCTGGAGAAGGGTGAAAAGGAAGGAGGACGGTGATGGAAGAGATAGGGAGTGGACTAAGTTTAATTGGTATCTGGGTAGGCTTGCCTGAACAGCCAAGTCTGGATGCCTTTTTTGAAAGACTGTTGGTCAATCCAATCAGGCTGATCCAGTTTTGGATTTTCCCTATTGCATCTATGGGCTTGTAGCTTCAGTTTATCTAGGTAAAAGCAACTGCAATGGGGAAATAAAACTGCAATTCATTCAATCTGTCAGGGTTGAGGTGGGCTAGATAGTGACCTGTGACAGCATATACTTCCCAGCTTGGAAAGTCTGCACCTGTATGACCCTAGGGAAAAGGCACCTACACAGACTTTTGTAGATTGCTTCTGGGAGAGGCTGTAGTGTGTTTGCTGCTACAGGGAAACAGAGTTTTATAATGGATCTCTGCTTAGAGAAGAGTTTTTAGAACCTGTTTAGAACAGATTTCCTTGAGGAAAATTCAAGTGTGGAATGTTTTGGCTATGTGCTGGACCTGGTATGAGAGAGAACTTTTATGAATGTAAGAGTATCCCAAAAGTCACCATTCACAGCCTCAGCATCTTCACAGAAACTGGAGTATGATATAGTAAAGAGGGTGTGGTGGTTGTCAGACACTCCCCAGTGGGAAATGTCTTGTAGGGAGAGCTGTTTCGATAAAACTGAGGAGCCCATTTTAGCTCCCTATTCTTCTCTTCTGTTTCCTATCCTAGGAAGGTGGCTGGGACTCAAGGATAGAGATGTCAGGCCTCCAGGATTTGGGAGTCTTCTTGGGATTCAAGACAATCCTGAGAGTGGGAGGACCAGAGGTGATTTGGGTGGAAGACAATTTAGCCCCATTCTCCTTTGTTTACCTTGTGTTAAGAATTGGATTTTCATTTTGGAGTCAGGGGACAGATTTGCCAGACTTGTGAACCTACTACAGTAGAGGGAAGGAGAGTCAGCATCTATAACTGTTCAGGAAAATTGTTCCAGTTGCATCTGCTGAAATGAAGAGATCTGTACACTAGCAAGTACTGATACGTGGAATGACCCAGGTTTGGGAGAATCTAAAGAATACTGTGATGAGGTGAGTTATCATCACTGGAAACAGCCCGGAGATACACAAAAGGTGACCATCCAGAGTTGCAGATGGCGCTGTGCAGGAAGAAAGGGTGCAGTTGTTGGGAGAGAAAATGAAAGGAGAAAGCACAGCAGGCTTGTGGGTATTGTAGTCACAGAAGGCTGAGACAGAGGTTCAGCACAGGGAGACAGAGGTCTGCTCCCTTTACAGATGCCCCTTCTTGGTGGTCAAATGAGTCGCAATGTGAACTGAGACGTCAGTTTTAAGGCATTTTCAGTGTGGCCACTTGCGGGATGCAGCAGCCACAAAGGATTCAAACTATTTTCTGCATGTGAGGAGCCTCCTCATGTGTAGTATTTTCTGCATATGAAGGAGGCCGAGGCAGATTTTTCGGAACAGTGCCTTAAATATTGGTTCAGCCCAGGGAAGGTGTAATGATTGTGTACAGGTTTGTCTGTTAACAAAAACTTTGCAGAGAAACAAAAACCCTGGGAAAAGGTGGAGCAGAAGAGACACCAAGGAAGCCAGACAGAATACTGTCAGCAAGGCACTACCAAGGAGATTTTGCAGCTGGAGGAGGAGCTTGGCTGATCAGATGGGATGGTGGTGAGGATGGAATCACTATTATCAGGAGGCCAGGGATCCTGAAGAAAGCCAGTAGGTCCCACAGGTCAAAGCTGACTTCAGAATGCTAGGCTACATCCTGGAAAGTGCTGGCAATGAGGGGCTGTCAGGGAGACAGTGGGGCTGAGGAGCAAGGGCTAGCCGAGCAGGACCATGCTGTGGATGGAGCCACCTTTACCAGAAGGTAAGGGAGCCTGAGGCTCTGGTAAGACCTACAGCTCAAAGCTGGCTGTGTAGTGTTGCAATATAACCTGGGAGGTAGAGCCTGAATCTGTTATGGGGAACAGGAGGAGGTCTGTCTGCACCAGAATGTATGTTTTTTCTAAAAGCTGAACTGTGATTGCCCTGTGGCGTAACAGGCTGGTAGATAAAACCTGCTGTTACAGCGCCTCTGACTGCAGTTGGGAGCTTTTGGAGAACTGGGCAGCAGTCCCAGATAAGTCTTGGATGAGTGCTTTGTCACAATACGATGTGAGGGAGTTTGGAGAAAAGGATTCCATAATGTAACAGATTTCTGTGACTGTGTAACTATTGACGGTTTGGATTTTTATTGCAGTATGGATTGCACTAGATGGAAGTTTACTGTCTGCCAAATTGTTCATTTGCATCAAATACTTGAATAAAAATAGATTTATTTTGGAAGAACACCAGGCTTGTTTGGTTGTGTGCGTGTGGGTTGTTTTTTTTTTGGGGGGGGGTGGGGGGGGGTGTTACACTGGGATGTACCAGAAAGACACTCCACAAGCCTAACGGCTTTGTAAGAATTTTCTCTCCCATTCACCCCCTCCCCCCAAGAAAGGATTCAGGAGCGTCCCTGTGTTCTGCTCGCCGTCAGAACCGGGCTTACGCAAACGAAAGGCAAAGGCACCTGTGCAACTTAAGTCTGAGGCTTATGAGCCCTGCAGCTTAACAGCCTGGTATTGTAGGGCAGTTCTGCCTTTGAAAGTAAGAGACTACTATATATAAAGAGTTTGTGCTGGGATCCCAGAGAGGGGAGAAACTTCCAGATTCAGCCTGTTCTTTGCTGGTGAGGAAACCGCATATGAAATAGTTTGGTGCTCCAGAAGCTCTGGGCTTTTTCTTCCTGTTTCTGTTCCTGTGTTCAGTGCTGTTCTTGTCTATAAATAATCCTTTACAAGATGGAATGCCCTCCCGCTAGAGGTGGTAAGGACGAGAACTGTAATGGAATTCAAAAGAGCCTGGGATAAACCCAGAGGATCCCTAGTGCCTAAAGGACGGAAAGGAAGATTAGGAGTAACCTGCACAGAGCGGCAGTTACCTCATTAATAGAATACAAATAAATAAATTAAAAGAATAAATAAAGCTTGCTGGGCAGTCTGGATGGATCCCCTGGGTCTTTCTCTGCCATCATTTACTATCTTACTATCGGGCCGATACAGTAAAGTGCGGCCGCGATTACCCTGTTTCTTTTTTTGTCAAAATACTTTTTATTAACAGGGGGGCAGTAACATCTGCCACTCAAGCAAATAAACATAGTACAAAAATGAAGCTTCAACAGCATTAGTAACACAGTGTGACCAGAATCGCAACATACTCCCCACCCTGGTTTTCCATTTTCACCCCATACCCCTTCCCCTTCCCCGAACCCAAATCCCACAAACAACACATACATTCTCCATTCATACCTTAATCCCCCCCTTCCCCTTCCCCCCTTCTTTAGATGACCATTGCGTAGTATAACCATTGTGGCGCAATTCTTCCTGAAGAGATTTAGGAAAGGTGTTAAAACAGGCATCCCAACAGTTGCAATAAAGTTTGTCTGGGCGCCTCCTGCCGGCTAGATAGTCCAGTCTTTCCATTTGTGCAAGAGAGGCCATTCTCCCAAACCAAGCGTCAAGCGTAGGCACCGTCAATGGCTCTGTCCAACAAGCCAGAATAGTGCGACACGCCATCAAAACAGCCACCCGCTCAAATCGGGCCTTAGAACCACTGCCTGGCGTGTGTCGAAGTGAAATACAGGTGAGTAGCATCCAACCAGTGAGTCTGAGAGGTTCGCCTATGCAAGTTCCCACCACCACCAACACTGCCTGCCAAAAAGGGCGAAGTAATGGACAATCTATCAACTGGTGGAGCAGCGTTCCCTCCTCAGCTCCACACTTAGTACACTTAGGAGATGTAGCCAGATTCATCTTGAACCGACGGACATCGTCATAGTAAAGACAATGAAGAAGCTTAAACTGAAGCTCCCGTAGGCCCAGGTCAGGTAATAGTTTATACAGGCCTTGACACCAGCTTGACATCTGCCTCTCAGTAACAGGGGAGCCCAGAACAGTAGACCACTGTCTGGCCAGGCGACGGAGTGAAACAGCACCACTAAGTTTCTGTCCTAGTCTTTTCCAACTGGTAATAGTGTTTCTCAAATATGCAGTATCAAAAATGGTATTGGCAAACTTTATCTCAGCCTCCAACTCCAGGTTCGTCCAGGCGAAAGCAGTCAAGTAGTGGCGGGCTTGGAGAAAAGCATAGAATTGTTTTGCAGGTAATTGAAAGGTGCGTGCCAGCGTAGCAAAGTCCAGTAGTGTACCTGAAACAGAATCATACATATGGAACGCAAACAGCACTCCGCGTTCCGCCCAAGTGCGAAACACCAAGCTGCACTCACGGCCGGGGAGAAAATCCACATTTTTCAAAAAAGGGATCAACAAGGACCGCCCTCCCGATAGGTTATGCTTTTTCCGCATCCAGCGCCATGCCCGGACACAGGGACTTAGTAGGACCTTAGGATAATAGGCAGTGCGACGCTGCTCCACCCGCACTTGAATAAGGCTCAAAGGAGACCCCGGGGTCGACATGCAACCCAACATCCCCTCCTCACAGTAGCGATAAGTCCCCGTTAACCATTCTCCTATAAACCTCATTTGACAGGCTACGTTATATAATCGGAAATCCGGCAAATTCAGCCCTCCCCCCTCTCGCGGGTATTCCATAGTCACATAGGCTAAACGGGCACGTTTCCCCTGCCACATAAAACGCTGAATACTGGAACGCAACCGACGGACATCAGCCACCATCAGCCAGCAAGGGAGCATATGTAGGAGATATAAGAGTTTAGGGACCAACACCATTTTGACTAGGGCGCCCCTGCCAAAGAGTGATAGCGGTAACAGCTTCCACATTTATTTATTTTTAGATTTTTTTTTATACCGGTGTTCCTGTATGAAATACAGATCACATCGGTTTACATTGAAACAGAACATAAATTTTGCCTAGAGGCATTACATAGAACAAGGTTACGGAACTTGGAACAGGGTAAACTAGTTCAAAATTAGCATTGTAATGTAAACATATTTGCTAACAAGTCTCATTGAGCAGCAAAAAACAAAACATAAAAGCAAAACAGTAAATGTCACATGAGTCCTGCAGCAAGAGATTGGATACAGAGTCGAGTAGTAGTATAGAACCTAGAGTATGCATGTCCAATTGTGCTTGAAATTTAGCAATGCAGGGGCCTATATTTAGGGAATACAATTGTCGTAGGTCCCTCAGAATCCATACCCCCAGATACTTGAGCTTGCCGGGAGCCCATCGAAAAGGAAACTCCCCTCCCCATGTGGCTGGGAGATCCTCGTGTACGGCCAAGGCCTCAGATTTATCATAATTAATTTTTAGACCGGCAACCAAATGGAAGCGATCAAACAGTTTAATAATAGCCGGCACACTAGTTCGCGGCTTCCCCACAAATAATAAGAGGTCATCCGCGAACAAGGCCATCTTTAGGGGGTGACCATCCAAGCTGATTCCACTAATGGCCCTCTCACGTCTGAGGCAAATGGCCAAAGGTTCCAGCGCCATAACAAATAACAAAGGGGATAGGGGACACCCCTGATGAACTCCCCGGGAAATAGGCAAAGCCTCGGTAGGTATCCCATTGATTAAGATAGTGGCGCTAGGGTTTTGGTAAAGGATATGCAACCATTGTAAGTAAGCCCCTGAGAAACCATACTTCTGCAAGGCCCAGAACATATACTCCCATGAAATGGAATCAAACGCTTTTTCATCGTCCAGGCTCAAGATCAGTGCTTCAGCTTCAGCTTGGTAACTCAATGCCGCCAATAAGCGTCTAACATTCCTTACCCCTTGGCGTCCCTGAATAAACCCAGTCTGATCCCCATGAATAAGTTTTGGTAGAATAGTGGACACTCGGGCCGCCAAAACCGAAGCTAGTATTTTAATATCCACATCTAACAGCGAGATGGGGCGATAGGATCCCACCTCCAAAGGGTCCTTCCCGGGCTTGGGAAGAACTACAATAACAGATTGATTGGAGGCGGACGAGAGTGTACCTGTATGCAACAAGTCAACACAATAAGCTTGCAGCGGGATAAGCACTCCAAAGTTAAGGATCTTATAATACTCAGATCCAAGCCCATCTTGGCCTGCTGCCTTACCAAGCCGAAGCTTCTTAATAACTGCATAAATTTCCTGGGTATTAATGGGACGATTCAACAATTCCAAATGTTCTGGTGCTAATTGAGGCCAGGGGAGGTCAGCAAACCTCTGATCTGCTATCCCCTGATTCATAGGCTGGGAGGTGTAAAGGGTCCTGTAATATTCTAAGAACCTGGCCGCTATGCCAGTAGAAGTTGTCTGATGTACCCCTTGCTTATCTCTGATTCTGACAATCGAGGCACGCTGGCCCCGAGGCCGAACCAGGTGCGACATAAGTCGACTTGCTCGATTGCCATATTTGTACAATTGGTACCGGTAATATCAAAGGGACATAGAAGCCCGTTGGTGCAAAAAGCTGTTTAAAGCCTCCCGTGCCCGATCCAAAAGGGCTTTGGTATCCTCTGGCAAGACCCCCATATGAGCACTTTGTGCAGTTTTAAGAACTCCCGTTAGTCTTAAGATTTCAGCATTACAGCGGCGGTTTTTCTTAGCTACGTAAGCAATGACCGCCCCTCGCAGGACCACCTTCCCCGCTTCCCACACTGTCGAGGGGGAAACTTCCGGGGTCGTGTTATGCTCAACATATTCCTTCCAACATGCCTGCAGGTACCCATGAAACTCTTTATCTAAATATAGATCCGGTCTCAGGCGCCAAGAGTGTAGAGGCCGGGCCCCCAATCCCCATTGAAGAACCATGGCCACCGGCGCGTGATCTGATAAGGAGATAGTCCCTATAGTGGCATCCTATATTTTAGGGAAGAACTGATCGGATACGAGTAGATAATCGAGCCTAGAATACACATTGTGAGGGTGTGAAAAAAAAGTGAAATCGCGCTCCTGCGGATGTAAAATCCGCCAGACATCCAGCAAGCGAAGCTCTTGACACAGTAGGTTGATACCCTCCCCACTCTCTGTTCTCGAGGCGAGTTTAGGGGGTGCATTATCAAGTTGGCGGCTCGCCACAATATTAAAGTCACCACCCAGTACCAAACTATAATCAGAAAAATCGGCCAAGAGATTAATCAGAGAAACAAAAAATCCATGGGAGTATACGTTAGGTGCGTAAACAGCACAAAAAACAATACGTTGCTGGTACAAAGTGCCTGCCACTAGAACATATCTGCCTTCCTCATCCTGGCAAATATGCTCAAGTTGGAATAGCAAGTTTTTGTGAATAAGGATGGCAACTCCCCTTTGACGCCGATTATAAGACGAGTAGTAGGCCTGTCCCACCCAATCTCTTTTTAATTTGGCGTGCTCCCCATCCCCCAAATGGGTTTCCTGCAATAGCGCCACCTGTGTTTTCATACGTTTAAACAATGCAAATAATTTAGCCCGCTTGATTGGGGAGTGTATGCCATCCACATTCATAGTAACAATTTTAACAGGCGCCATCATTTTAGAAGAACAGTGAAGTCAGAAAAAGATAACCGGGGCCTCCCAGGCCCCCTGCCCTGCTCACAAGAGATCCCTCAAGGCCTCCCAGCCTAGGCCTCGAGGGAAAAGCTGCAAACCATACTCTGGTCACAAATGAAACCTTTGAATTTAGTAGCTCATGGGTCATCTCCCCTGCCAGCCCCTTGCTACTATCACACATACCCACAAACACACAGCACATCCATACTCTCACCACAAACCCCCCTCCGTACCTCATGGGGCTCGAACTACCGAGCTCCATAAGGATACCACAAAGAATCCTTGTCTCCCATCTCCCGCCCCGCTCCCCACCATTCACCGCCTCTGGCCGTAGGCATCAGAGACCCCAAAAAACTGCAGTAGTTAAGCAGTAGCGTCCTGCGCAGGATCCAACGTGTGAAAAAGTCTGCAAAAAGTCTGCAAAATCCTAAAAGTGTGATTTGCAATTCGTCTATCCAACTAGTCAGAGTCCAACAGGGACAATTAACATGTTGGGATATAACTACCACTCCACAAAGGCTGTCCCAAGGCATCACAGTATGCATTGCTGTGGCCCCCGCCACCGGGGAAAAATGAAGGAAAGAAAAAACAGGTCCCCTCAAGCGCAATGAGCGGTGAACACACCAGTAGAAGTGCTAGTAAACAGCAGTTGTTAGAAGTAGAAGGTGTTAGAGCAATAAGCTGAGTATCAGGCCACCAAAGAGTCGACTCCTCATTCCCCAGCCAGATGAGGAAGGTTTGCCACAAACCCTTCCGCCTCCTCTTTAGAGTTGAAAAAGAGGGTTTTATTTTCATGCTGGACTCGCAGTTTTGCCGGATAGAGCAGGGCAAACTGAATGCCTCGTTTGTGCAGCGCTGTACAGGCCGGCGCCATGGCTTTCCTCTGTGCTGCTGTGTTAGCCGAAAAGTCATTAAATAACAGAAATCTGTGGCCATTATAATCCACCTCCTTTTTTTGGCGGTAGGACCTCAAAAGCCGAGTCTTATGGTCCCAATTGAGAATCCTGGCCATTACTGGTCTCGGCCGTCCAAGCCCATCCCACATGGACCCCACACGGTGCACCTGTTCACATTGGAGCTGGTCCCTGGCGAGAAGGAGGCCTACCTGCTGGGGGAGCCACTTCTCCACTAGGTCCTTTAGGTCCCCCTCCTTTACCTCTTCTGGGAGGCCAATAATTTTTAAATTATTCCGGCGTCCTCTGTCCTCCTGCTCCTCCACCTTAGCAAGGAGCTCGCATTGCCTGCCTTTGAGGTCTGCTATGGTCCTCTCCGTGGTCGCCAGCCGGTCTCCCAGGTCAGAAATGATCCCCTCCGCGGTGTCCAACCTTTTGACGTGGCCTTTGACCGTGGATTTGATATCCTCCATCGCAGTCTGGAGCTTATATAGCCAGCCATCCAGCGCTTCGGTCACCCGTTGCAATATTTTCTGCAGGGCCTCCTCATTCACGGATGCAAGCAAAGGCTCCCCAGGTTGGGCTGCCGCGGCCATCTTGGCAGCACGCGGTCGGTGCAGTCGGCGATCAGACTTGCCGCAGGCGCTCGACCTGCGCATCACCCGCGGACCTACTCATTCTGGTAAGCCTCAGCAGTACCTCCGGCAGCCCTTCCTCGATCCTAGCGGTGAAAACAGATATTTTTTAATGGTTTATTTGCCGATTCGGGGGAGCGAGGCCACGGAGCTTTCCCCGTTCACTTCCGCCTCCTGCACGTCATCGCCGGAAGTCCGATTACCCTGTTTCTAACCTGCTTTGGACGCACAATTTGGACGCATAAAGCGAACCTGCGATTCAGTATCCTGTTTTACGCTTCCTTACCGCTTGCCGAAATGGACGCGTATCCATCTCCGCCCACCGCATGTATATGATATGTTAATGATCAATTTAGCTATTCCCTCCGATACAGTAACGTGCGCCCAGATTATCGCCTTTTTAACCAGCTTATTTGCTGCGTCTTTAACCTGCATATTTACCGCCTACCCTGACCCTGGTGTTAATGTGGTGTTCAGTCAGCTTCCCGCTGCCTTGAGCGCCCGGCTGGATGTCCAAGCCGTGACCTCAGACGTCTGGCCGGACGTTCACGGACCTTCCCGCTGCCTTGAGCTGTATCTCGCCCCCCTCTGGATCTCCCTCCATCAACCTTCTCTGCACAAAAGTCATTTAAAACATGTTCCTTTCACTCTAGTGCTGGGCGGGCCAGGTCAGCTGGGAAGGGCCCGATCTGGGCCCGCTTGCCATGCCAGGCATTGAATCAGAGCTGTTACTTCCTTTCTAGAGCCTTGAGCGCCTGGCTGGATGTCCAAGCCGCAACCTCGGATGTCTGGCCAGACGTCCGAGGTCACTGCGTCCGTTCATGTTTTCAGGTTCGCGACCTCGGACGTCATGAACCTTCCCGTTGCCTTGAGCACACTGCTGGACGTCCAAGCCAGACGTCCAAGGTCGTGGCTTTGACGTCCAGCCGGGCGCTCAAGGCAGCGGGGGTCGGTAGAAAAGAACCATCCACTTACCTGGTGGAATGACATTTCAAATGACAGGTACCAGCGCACCCTGGATACTGTATAGGCGCTGTATACCGCTGTATACAGTAAGATGGATTGCGCACGCCTACCGCTTCATTGACACGCTTTGGGCGCCATTTGGATTTGCGTCTAATTTGAATACTGAATCGAGCGGTATGTGAACCAAAATATGCGCACGACAAACAAGGGTGCGCCCGGCACTAACGCACTCTTTCTTACGCGTCCTTACTGTATTGGCCCGTATCTTAAGACTGGACAGTTGTTCACAAAATTTCAAACGATGGTTTTTATTCTGTGGGCCCAATATCCAGCTATGTAAGTTAGCCATATAAGACTTATCCAGCTAACTTACATTTTTATTCAGCGGCATGGCTATTGTAAACCACCTCTCCTGTGGGATGGGATTGCTGTCGTGACCGGGATTGGTGTTAAAATGTCGTCTTCAGAACAGGCAGCAAGCTCTCAGATGTTTCCCACAAGAAAGTGCAGTTCAATGCCTTCCTCCCTTCTGGGTCTCGCTTAGGATTGGGGTGCGTAGGGATCCGGGATGCTACCACCCACCCAGTAAAGTCTCTTGGCGGTAAAGAGGGGAGGCAAGGATAAATAGTACGATATTGTATTTTTTTTATATTGTATTTTTTTTTATTTTATTTAAAACACTAAAGAAAATATGCTGTTTCTTTATAACAGTGTACACATTTAAACAACCACTTTCTCAAATAACCTTAACACATTTCTCTTCTATTTCCTACAGAAATTATAATCTATAACTAAACAAGAAATTACAAATAAAAAAAGAATTACTCAAGTATTCAGTTGCTTCTATCTTGTCAACTTATCAGATAAGCGTTACCCTTTAATTCTCTCTTTTAACTCTGTACTAAAGTTAATATTACATATATTGCTTCTTTTGACTAAAAAGAATTGATTCTCTATATTTTCTTTTTATTTTAGGTCCAGTATTCTTAGTTCTTTCCTTGTCATTCAGTTAAGTGTTATTCTTTCAACATAGTCTTTTCTTTTCTCTCTTTATCTCAGTTTTTATTCTTTCATTGTATTTTCCTGTGTTTTATCTTTAGAAATACGCTGTTGATGTTTATAAGTGCTCAGGCCTGGCTCAAGTACAAAAGTGTTCTTTAAGTATGAAAACTTATCTGTTTCTTCATCTGTCGGTGCTGGCCAGTTTTCTTTACTTTACTTCTTCTTTTTCTTCTTCTTCCTACTAACTTATTCTTTAAATGAAATCAACAAAAGAAACTTTCTCCCTAAAACCGCTCCAGATCTTCCGTAAGCTGGTCAGTGTGTTCCCTCAATGTGGATGTGTTTGCAGCTTATTGTTACTTGTGCATCTAGCTAGTATAAACCAAAGGATAATTTCAATGTCCCTACTTTTCTTTTTATATGAAAGAACAAATTCACAAATAATAAAATTACCTTGGTGACTCAAGCATTCATTCTTTGGTTCCTGTCCCATGAAACTAAAATATTATTTGCATCCGGTATGAACTTTGGCTTCTCTTATTCTGTATATCAGTGCATATAATACTTGGCTTTGTCAAGTATTATTATTACTGTTGCAATCAACAGATTCTCTGTCATTTGACAGTATCTTTAACAACTTCTCAGCATAGAGTGTATAATCATGTGACCTTTACTTCATTTGATGAACCAGTCTGAATTTTCAATTTTCTAGTGTTCATCAGGGTTAGTGATCACCAACACTCACATTCCATCATTAATCCTATTAATTGCTGTACTAATACGCGAAACAGCATTAACTTTATAT